>NW_024412397.1:6584146-6880225 GCF_014898765.1 Herpailurus yagouaroundi | reverse complement strand
ATATATATATATATATATATATCAGAAATGAAGAAAGGTTATGAATATATCCTGCTTAGATATATTGGATTACCTCTGGCAGGTGTCTCAGCTTAAATTGAAGTTATTAATTAGAGCATACTAATACTTATGAAGTTATTGCACCAATTGCGACAAAATAACATGTAGAATAGGCATTTTGTAATAATAGTTATATTGTTCTTTAGCAGAATGTAGCAACAATTTAATAAAATTGATGTGTATTGTGAGCCTAACCTGCATATTGGAGTAGAAATCCATTAGATAACAAGGACCGTAGAATGGCCATATGTGCATTGGGAAGACTTATAATTTCCAATAAAACTTTTCCTCTATAAGGCATGGTTCCGTATCCATCACATTTTTATTGTATGTAATTTTACTGGAAACAAATAACAGCGCTATTGTTTGTGCACAATTTGTGCATGGAAATAGTGAGTAATTTCGATGCTAAATGTATTGTCTTACTGAATGACTTGGACTATGACATAAGATGCAAATATCTCTCTTCTTATTAATTTTAAAGTTAAGTATTCTTAATTAGAGTAGGGTACACTGCAAGGGAAAGTTGCACATACTGTCCTTTGAATTCTAATGCATTTTTGGTGTAATGACCTTGTAACAGAACATTAAAATTTGTCTTATATATCATGAAAATGTTTAAAGGTTATTTTTTACTATACACATTTTGAGGCCATAATTTTAGTGTGCAAAATTTCCTTAAATTTAAATTTCTCTTTTCATAACAATGGACAGATGAATGTCACATCTGCGTATAAAATTTTGATAGTGATGTTCAAAGCACATCCACCCTCAGTTATGGTAATTTTAAATAATTCTTTTATCTCTCTAGCCATTGTATGCAGTGAAGGTTTATAAAAATGTTGGACTCTATTCAAACGTAACGAAAATATGTAAGAATATATGAATCTAACACTGTGTGTCCTGAGGCAAGTTGCTATTTAATATGCAGTATGTGTTGCTTGAGTATTGTATTCAGGAAATTCAAAACACAGCAACATATAAAGATGTTATTTTTCTTTAAGTGATCAAGAGCTTAATTGAATAAGTCACTGTTTTTTAAAAGTCACTATTTTCTGAGTCTAAAAAGTGTCCTGTGCCATAAATTAAATTGAAATCTCAATTATCATTATAAATACACAAATACACTATAGACACTCAAGCACTATCTGAGCCCTCTTTAATTCTTGGAATGTGTAATAAATCTGGAGAAGCCCATTATCCATATATTTTGAAGATTAGAAGTAATTCTACTAAAGCAGATGAGAAGAAATCATGATCATAAAAACAAAACAAAACAGAACTTGTTTCATGTTGAGGACAAGACTACAGCAAATAAACCTGGCTATTTCTTTGTCTTGTCATCAGCTTGTCACAACTACATTCTACAAATACATCTATATTGGTTTCCAATGAAATTTTTTAATCAATTCTACAGTAATCTCAAATGGGGGAATTTGAGTATATATGACATGATGGGATTATTGATAGAGACTATCAATGATAATAGCCATCTGGCAGCTGGAAATATGGAGCAAGAATTTAAAAAATAAGGTCTGCGTGTGGATAAGACTCTAGAGATGTCCTCATAGAGGTGGTATAATAAATTACAGAATTAAATAAAATCACCAAAGGGATGAATATATGCAGCAATAATTCTTGATCCATGGGATAAATAATAGCCACTAAGAGTGCTTGTTAGAAACTGAGAATTTCGGGCACTTCTCCAGGTTTTCTGATTTGGTAGATCTGAATCAGGACTCTACAGGTCCATAATTCCCTTGGTTATTCTAAAACAGATGATTGTAGGATTTATGATGAGAAAATTGCCAGAGTTGTGAATAATAAAGACAGGTGGACCTTTCTAAAGCATTTACATTCAGAGATAAAGAGTGGGAAGAAAAGTAGAAGACATCAGTGGAAAAAAGAACAAAACAAAACAAAAACCTCGAAAATACATTATGGAAAACTAGTGAGTCTAATGTCTGTGGAAGAAGAGTGATGGAAGGAATAGTTGCTTTTTGATACTAAAGAAAATTACAAAGAAAGTACTGCGACATATAAATTTGCGATGATGATCAGGGTGACATCAGTTTTTACAAGATGGTGAGCAGAAGAGAGTCACTAGGAGTCACAGAAAAAAATCAATATAGATGATTCTTTTAATGTGTGATGACAAAGGGTAGCATGAGTTAGGAGAGTAACGTTAATTTAGGAATATGTTATTTGTTTTCATTGTTGTAATGTTGGGAGCAAAGGTAGGAATATTAACAAAAGATGGACCCAGTAGAGAGGAAGAAGTGAAAATATGAGAGGAGAAGTACTGAGCACAGCTTTGGAACAAAGATAGGAATTGAAATGCTCAAATGAAGAGCTTCTCTCTGGAAAACGGGAGTGACCTGTATGTGTATATGCACACGTGCATGTGTGTGTGTTTATGTGGGTGGTGTGTATGTGTGTGTGTGTATATAATTATATTATATATTATATATTATATATATTTAATTATAAATAATGTATATATTATATATGTGTAAATTTATTTCCTCCTTCTCCCTCCTCCTCCTCCCCCTCTCCCCCGTCCTCCTCCTCCTTTTTCTCCACACAGAAAAAAAAAGTGAAAAAAAAATGTTGAAATCACAAAGACATAATATAAGAGATATAATTAAAGTTGAGAGAGAGCACATTGAATGTTCTTGATCTTCTCAGGAAAGTGTGCAGAAAGGACTTAAAAGGGGAAGAGGAAAACACACCTGATCCTCAGGGCTTAACGAGCTGAAGAGATTTGGAAGCAGCTCTTGAGAAAGGTCTAGAAGCAGTACACTGGGAACTAAGAACAAGGCTGATTAGAAATAAATAGAACCATTGTAGGACATCACATGTTCAGTCCATTACTATGGGACTAATTGATTCGATTGTATTACTTTCTAGTAAAAAAGAAAAAGTGTGCGTGAGGGAGGGCAACGTGTTTCACAAATGCTGGCATTTTGGAAGCAGAAGTGGGAATGGCAGTCGACCCGTAGTCTGCAGCTGCCAAGACAGGGACAGCAGGATGACCGAGATGGGTTTCTTAGGCACATGAAATTGCTGACCATGAAATGGTCTGGGCAGAGAGGTAGAGGAGGTCGAAGTGGACTCCACCACAAACAGGAAAGGTGAGAACAGCCTACAGACCACATCTTGGTGAGTGTGAAGGAATGTGAGCATTGGCTAAGAGAAAGTAATGAAATCACTTTTCAGATACAGCTGGTCATCTGCACTCAGTCTGAAATATGAAATGACATTTATCTGACCTTTCGAAGAATATTAAAAAAATGCCATAGGTGGAGGTCCTATTTTCAGAGTTCGACAAGCAGTGATCTTATATGCTACAACATTTAAAGAATAATCTCAAAATACTGGCTTTCCGTTCCTACAGAGGTTGGTTTCAGATTAGATCCATGTCTGTTGGATTTGCAGTTCTTTCAATTGATATGTTGTTATGACTGCTTTTCAGAAATATTCCAGTGTTCCTGTTGGGTATGCGTTTACATAAAAGAAATTGGAAATATTTTCACTGTTCCTTTTGTTGTCGAGTCTAGAGAATTTTTGAACACTTTCTTTATGTCTATCAAGCATTAGTTGTGTGAAAGTGCATAATAAACATCATTTATCCATGATCATAACATTACCTTGTTTAAGAGAAATATGTACTTCTTTCAGAGAAGGCCATTAACACTCAATAGCTTGGATATTACAAATGCGTGAAGCAACTTCCAGTTCTGTTTGTACAGATGTGTTTTTGTCATCTCTAAGACGACTATTCTTAGAGAACATGATACAATTTTAAATATCAATTATCTAATGAAAATGTCTAGCTTCCTGATTAAAACGCTGTGCCTGGCCTACTCAATCCATATAGTATGAGAACTGTATATTTGGTACAGAAGAAAAACTAAAAGCATGGTCTCTACCCACACCCTACATGTGCTAATGTGATAAATTATATCAATTTTCCATTGGTCTTAGGTCCAGAGTTACGGAGGGAAAGTGTTTCAGCTCTCTTAACTCATCTTCTAATTTTGAGTAATGATTGTAATGCTCACATAAAAAATATAAGCTGGATGTACAGAAAGATGTATTTAAAACATCACATTAAAATTTTAGCCCTCTAGAGCATATGGGAAGTTATGTGTTTTTATGCACAAAAATTATTTTAAATATATATACATATATGTATGTATGTACATATACAGTATATACATGGGATAAATGTGATAAAATATGGTATGCAGATACATTGTAGTTTCATTAAATATAATACACAGGTATTGAAAGAGAAAACAAAATATTTAGATATAGGTATAGATGAAGTAGAGGTAGAGCTAAAGAGTATTTTTATTCCATTGTAAAAGATTATCCATATCATGTTTTGGGTTGGTTAAGCTGAATTAAGAATAGCATACCCATAATCAAGGAAACATTCCATGGGCTGGAGCTGAGATTTGTTTAGTTTTTACTAAATCAATAATAAGCACCAACAAGGTGATAAATCTTGATAATGAAATAAGAATCCATATATGTAACCAGTAGCAAATAATACATTTTATGATATAGTGAAAACATCCCCTAAATTGCTAAATTCTGGTGTTTAAACAATAATGTTTACTGTATCTTTTGCCTGAACTGGATTTATATTTGCTTTCAGCACCACAAAAAAAAAGTAGATCAATACTGGTAATAAATCTTTAAATGCTTTTTAACCTTACAAGTTCTTTATATGCTGAGGGATAATCAATAAGCACGGCAGAAATACGGTATGTGATTCATCTTTTAAGGCAGTGTTATTCTATGACATAATGCCAATAACTCTGAATGTAAATGCCAAGATCAATTTTGTTTCTGAAAAATTGTTCAAACAGATAGAGTGGTACGAAATAATCACGTTTATTTACAAATATACTAGATTAATCTTAATGGGTGTAATACTTAACTATTTTATCTATGATGTTTTGGGGAAAAAAAAAAAACAGTAACTTGAATCCACTACAGGTTTCTTCTCTTGAGATGTTAATAATCACCAGGATATATCTATAAAATTTATATCAGTTCAAATATGGATGTTTCATTACATAATGTGGCAATTTATGCAAAAATAGTGATCTAATTCAATTAAAAAGAAGATCTTTATTTTTCAGATGCAAGGAAAAACACAGACAATAAACCAAGATTTTTTAGTACTGTTTCCCAATGAACACATGTTTTATCGCACTTTGACAACTTTTTTAAAAATTAATTTTTATAATTATACTTAATTATACTTATGTATATGAAATTCATAACAGAATCTCCCAATGGATAGTTACTTTGAGGCAAATAAAAATTTGATTTTATTTTCTCTTTCTAATATAATAATAATGTGGATAATAGAGTTAAAATTCATATGCACTTATATTATTTCCCAATAGATATGTTTTACGCGTTTTTCAAAATTCATAAAACTTTACAGCACAAAATTGAATCTTAAAGTATGCAAAACATTTAAGAGTTTGGGGGATCTTAGGACAGAATGCACACTACAAGAAGATAATCTAATGTTTATAAATATATTAAATTGGCTCACTGAAGGGTGTGGGGGAGTTGTTGACCTAAGTAACTTTAGAAATAAGTGGACTTTGTAAGTATAAAGGCAAAAGGAATTGTATATAAGCACAGTACTCAAATAGGTAATGTCTTTTCCTGAAGGATTATGTATTAATTCTGAATCCATATACATGTTTCGTGGAATTGAACTTTACATAGATGAATGACAGAAGTTGAAAGTTAGGTGTCTCTCTCTCTCTCTCTCCCTCTCTCTGTCTTTTTGGTTTGGTTTGTTTTGTTTTGTTTTTGGTGAGGGGTTATTTCCTTTAATATCCAAATAGAAGTGTGTTGTTATTGAGGGAGGTTACAGACAAGCAAAGGGGATAAGGCTAAGCTAACATGTAGTATTGGATTAGATTAGATGACATTGGTATGAACTCATATCACTTAATATAGTTGAAAATAGTACATGTAATACAGGACATGATCTTAGATCCTTTCTTCTAGTAACTGCCACTGAAGATGAACCGAAAAACGTAGCTGACAAAAATGTGTGGTAAGAAATTCCCTTTGGTGCATTAAGTGAAGAGAATTCCAGCATACCAGTCAAACAAGTGGAAAGAACGCAGACACAGGTTTTTTTTAAAAAATTATGGTACGGGGATAAAAAGAAGAAACAAGGTCACATGTATGTATTTGAAAAACAAAAAAGAGCTACCTGTGAATGGGAATAAGGAAAAATAGAAAATATAGTTTTCCAAAGAATAAAATACCCCCAACATATGCACATATTGATGACTCTAGACTTTCTCACTGTGTCCAGACACACTCAGATAACAAGGGTGATAAAACATTACTTAAAGATGTAACTGTAGACTTCTGAGAGACTTGTCAAAATAAAGAATTGAATAAAAGGGAGTCAAAATTGTGAAAGGATCAAGAGTTAGTAATCTTTCAAATTAGTTTAGGTCATTCTTCTAGCTTAAATTTACCATAGTGCAAAGGATAAAACATCTTTGAAAAAACTAAATAATAAATGCTGTAAAATACTTATATTATTCTGTTCTTTTAACTAATGTGATTCTTGTTCTTTTAGCAATCATATAATGAGTAGGGTTGAAGAAAGTGTGTTGCCTTTCTCAGTTTAGACACTAGCAGTTAGTAGTTTCTTTTAGTATTTATGATATAGATGGAGACATAGGATTTTTTTAAATCATATTTTTATCATTGAATTTTATGGGTTTATGTATGTGTGCATATATCTAGGAAAGTATCTGTAAATATATTGCCATGATAATGTTATATCTAGGTTGTAAGATCTCGGTTAATGTTTCTTTATTGCTTTTATTCTAATTTATTTTTTCAATGGTTATGGTACAAACATATGGCTTATCTAATTAAAAAGGAAAAAATGAATGCGACTGAATGTTGGATAACTTTTAACTTCTAGATAGCTATTTTGAATAGTTCTATAATATGTATCCACAGTACCGCAATAGAATCATAGTAATGGATTCTCTCAATCTTATCTAAAATTTCTAAACCAGATTTCGTGAGAGGAAGTAATTTTGACATGGCCCAGTGGTTTGTATCAAGTTATTAATTTTATCTTTTTCTGTAATCATGATTTCAGACTTTTAAGGAAACTGCTGGTTTTATATGACCATGTAAGCAGAGACACTCAATTCTCAAAATACCCTATTAAATTTAGTCAGAAAGTAAGGATAGCTGGGGCGCCTGGGTGGCTCGGTCGGTTAAGCGGCCAACTTCAGCCGGGTCACGATCTCGCGATCTCGCGGGATCTCGTGATCTCGCGGTCCGTGAGTTCGAGCCCCGCGTCGGGCTCTGGGCTGATGGCTCGGAGCCTGGAGCCTGTTTCCGATTCTGTGTCTCCCTCTCTCTCTGCCCCTCCCCCGTTCATGCTCTGTCTCTCTCTGTCCCAAAAAATAAATAAACGTTAAAAAAAAATTAAAAAAAAAAAGAAAGTAAGGATAGCCAATGATATATTCAGTAACCTTTGCCCAAAATATTTTGTGAAGATCTAGGCTTATGTCAAAGTTTCCTTGAAAGCAACACTTGATCATATTTTAAAATTCTGAGGTTTACTCTTAATGTGTGTGTGTTTCTGTGTCTGCACTATTGGTAACAAAGTGGATCATAATATGAAGATTTCACAGCAGTTGTAAGAGAAACCCATTGTTACATATGGTATGTGGGCATATAGCTGATCATTACAGTTACAAATCATTTATCTGGATAGCTGGCAAGTTGAATATTATATTACATATATATTAATAAAAGTCTATAGACATACACCAAATAGTAAGTTTCTAAATGAGCACAGACTGAAGTTTGAAAAATCAATACAATATCCTTGTTACAATGTGGCAAGTGCTTATTGATTTTAGACATTGCTATTTTTTCCTGGAGACCCAGGCTTTCTATAGTTTTCCTTTTTATATCACGCTAGACCAGATGCCCCTGGTTTTCTCGAAGTAAGTAAAGTCCTTTTGTTTTCCTTTTTAAAATATTTTGGTGGGATGTTAATTCATGTCTTTTTAGGCCACATTTAACCTTTTCCAGAGTAAAGCAAAAGCCAGATAAAATGTTATTCTGGATCTTACTTACCTATCACAATTTCAATTTTTTTTTATGTATGAGCTTTATGTAAAATAGAGTTCTGTTTCCTCCCCTTCCTTAAGATGAAATGAGAAAATTTCACACTCATAAGGAACTCTTTAGGGACCTTTCCCTATATGGGAAATAGATTTTCTGCTCTTACGAAAGTTACAGTCTAGTATAGAAATTAAGCAACATATAAGTATCCACAAAAATACATACTATGGTAATTGTCAAAAATATTGAAAACTGAAACATATAATGGGTTTAAATAAAAGGAGGATTTTCGGGGGTGCCTGGTGGCACAGTCTTTTAAGCGTCCGACTTCAGCTCAGGTCATGATCTGGCGGATCATGAATTTGAGCCCCATGTGGGACTTTGTGCTGACAGCTCGGAGCTTGGAGCCTGCTTCAGATTCTGTGTCTCCTTCTCTCTCTGACCCTCCCTTTCTTGTGCTTTCTCTCTCTCTCTCTGTCAAAAATAAATAAAAAAATTAAAAAAAATGTAAAGGGGGATTTTCAATCCCATATTAAAATATTTTTATACCATTTGAGAGTGGGAATACACTAGCATGGTTTTCTAATATATTTGTGTCATGCCTCCATTATTCTTCAGTCTTTAAAAGCTTGGTTATTTATCCTGAGAGATATTGACATTCACCTGTACATATGGTAGGCATTCTCTCAAGGGCCATCACTGTACGTGCTCTAGATCTGAACCACCTTCAAGAGTCTTCTTGGTGCCCCCGATCTGAATTCCTCCTGTCTTACCAGCTGGGCAGGCTTGACTTTCACATGAAACTGTAGCCTCTCTTTAAATCTGACCTTGCATAGTGAAGATTTAAGAAGGCTAGCCCTTACCTTGTAATTCACTGTTACATTTTTGGATAGTCTGATTTTGACCAAAATTTTGTCTCAGTTGTAAAAGCTGTCTTGCTTTTGAAATATTGTGTGCACTTTATTTTTTGGATTAGAGGCATGAACTTTCTTTACAAGGTCTATCCCTCCATCCTTCTGTGCAACTTGTTGATACACTTTTCTACTCTAGGCCTTTCACTTCCATGAAAACTCTAATAGAATTAGATGTTGCTTTGGATTGTCATGGGTGTTAATGGTGAATTAAAGTTCCGTCTAGCTTCATCTTTGAATTTCGTCACCCACCCCACCCAAAATGTAATCCCACACTCTATCCCTTTTTAACATACTTATCCTCCTTTGAGTACTTGGTATTCATAGACCAGACTTTCTTTACATCCAGTTTTTGTTGTTGCTACTGTCGTCGTCGTCGTCGTTGTTGTTGTTGTTGTTATTATTATTATGCTTTGAGTAAGGTGATTTCAGTTAGAATGCTTTTGAATTCAAGTATGAAAAAACATAATTTCTTAACTAATCAGATAATAATATATTAATATACGTGTACATAAGAACAGAATTAGGTACCTGTACATTTGCATAGCTCAGTGACATCATTAACACTCAGACTATTTTTTTTTAATCTGTCAATTATGCTGTTTTATGTTGGCAATGTCTTCAGCCTAAATTTCCAGAAGATGGCTGTCATAGCTCAAGACACCATATTCTGACATAGCAAAACCCAGAAGATAAATCATCTCTCTTTCTCCTCTCAATTATTATAAAACTATTCCCATTAACACCAGCACACCTTCCTCAATCTCCAGAAAATGTCTTCTATGCCCTTGCCCTTAACAAATAACTAACTAGAATAGTGCCAGGACCTTAACTGGCTTAGGCCAGCCAGTATCTAACCCCTGGGGATTTAGCCCAGTCTGCCGCCACTCAAGTACAGGGTTTCAGAGAGAAAGGTCAATACCTTACAAATGTCTGGTAAAGTTGGGGAGAGGAATGGAAGAGAGTGGGAGGAGAGTGGGGTTTGAACTTGGGTGTCAAGCATCAATAGAATAGACTTGTAGTGTCTATACCAGAGGATGCCAAATATCCACTCTCATTCTTCTTCCCATTAATAAAGTTTATGATTTTAATTTTTTTTTTCAACGTTTATTTATTTTTGGGACAGAGAGAGACAGAGCATGAACGGGGGAGGGGCAGAGAGAGAGGGAGACACAGAATCGGAAACAGCCTCCAGGCTCCGAGCCATCAGCCCAGAGCCGGACGCGGGGCTCGAACTCCCGGACCGCGAGATCGTGACCTGGCTGAAGTCGGACGCTTAACCGACTGCGCCACCCAGGCGCCCCAAGTTTATGATTTTAGAAATGGCCACTCATGGGGTACCTGGATGGCTCAGTTGGTTAAGCGTCCAACTTTTGATTTTGGCTTAGGTTGTGATCTTGTGGTCCGTGGGATTGAACCTCACGTGGGGCTCTGTGCTGACAGTGCGGAACCTGCTTGAGATTCCTTCTCTCTCTGCCCTTCCCCTGCTCATGCTCACTCTCTCTCTCCCAAAATAAATACACATTAAAAAAAAAAAAGAAAAAGGCCACTCACTCTTCTGCGATATGAGAAAAGTTACGTGCTGCTACTGCGTTTAGTTCCAATTTCATGAACTCTGTGTGTGCAAGTACTCCTTATTGCATCTTGATTGAGGTATTTACTACATGCAGCTGAAAGGTATGTGAATAAATGTAGAGGAGAGGAGAGAGAATAGGAAAAGTATGACAGTCAAGAATTGCAAAAATAGCCCCTCAAAAACAAGCTCTTACTGTATCTACCTTTTGCAATGGATTTTACGGCTCTTCTTATCAAGAATTGAAGATCATTTTCTCAGCCCTCAAATATGGGCTGCCCTTATTATTTGCTTTGGCCAAAAGAATGTGGCCAACTTTTCATCGTCAATACCCAAACCTAGACCCAAGGGGATGGGCACACTTCTGTTCTATCTTGTAAAAGCCCGGAAGAGCCTGGCCTAAAATAGTTACCATCTAGTCCTTCACAGAAGAGTTGCTGATCCCTGGCCTCTTAGAGATTAAGGGACACTGACTCAGCCCACATCTGCATGCTTGAGTTCTTCTGACAGTAGAATGAAGTTTAAATGAAATGCAAAACCATGAGCAATAGTAACACATTGTTGTTTCATACCACTGAATTTGAGGTAGTTTTGTTGATAGCAATGGCTTACAAAGTTATAGCAAAAAGTTCCATTCCGAAAACAGAAAAAAATAATATATAAAATTCATGATCTTTATAGCAAAAGTTGGCATACTTTTTTCTGCAAAGGGCCAGATATTTATGGGCTATAGGATTTCTGTCAGTACAATTACCCTTACCATTGTAGTATGAAAACTGCCTTAGACAAGAAGTTAATGAATAGGTGTGGCTGTATTCCAATAAAACTTTATTTATAAAATAGCATACAGGCTATATTTTCCCAACCCCTGATCTGGAGCATATAATTAATTTAGAAGGTGTTTTTCTAAATGATTGAAATAATCAAGATTCCTGTGAAAAAGGGATAAATTTTTTTGGTTTGTTTTTCTTTTTCTTTTTTTTAATTAAAAAAAATTTTTTTTCAACGTTTATTTATTTTTTTGGGGACAGAGAGAGACAGAGCATGAACGGGGGAGGGGCAGAGAGAGAGGGAGACACAGAATCGGAAGCAGGCTCCAGGCTCCGAGCCATCAGCCCAGAGCCTGACGCGGGGCTCGAACTCACGGACCGCGAGATCGTGACCTGGCCGAAGTCGGACGCTTCACCGACTGCGCCACCCAGGCACCCCTCTTTTTTTTAATTTTAGAAAGAGAGACACAGAGTGATGGGAGAGAGGGGAAGAGGAAGAGAGAGAGAGCATCTTAAGGCTTAGTGTGGAGCCTGTTGCAGGGCTCAATCCCACACGATCGATCGAGTGCAAGATCGGTGCAGCTCCCCACAACAGCACATCCCTAAATTCGGAAGTTTTACAAGTCAGTTGGCTTGTTTAGGATAGAGCCCGAAGTGCACTGTGCTGCTTCTTTCTGGCAGGCAAGCAGCCTGGAGACAGCATAAAAGTGGTGATCTGAAAAATGCCGGGGATGCACAAGGGGGAATGATTTGTTCTTCTGGGACTCCTTCCCTGAAAGCAGCGAGCAGGGGAGATCCCTTTCCATGGAAAAAGGAGCTGGCTGGCGCTATTTCCCTCCATTGCCCCTCAGCATAAACCGTGTCAGTAAACAGCACAGCATGAGCACCGGCTGCCTAACATGCTTACACCATGCTCTGTCCCCCTGCACTCTTCTGGTACTTCCCTTTTCTGTCAAGTTAGCCTCAGTTCCAGCAAAGTGGGTCCCTTCCCCAGAAGACCAGCAGAAACCCCTGCACACACCACATCTCCAACCAGAGAGTTCTGCAAGTCTTCAATTCTAGAGAAGTAACATCCGGTCTCATTTAACAAGCAGATCACAGAACACTTAGTTAAAACTCACCAAACTGTGGCCAACATCAAAACACTGCCCACTGCAGGCAAGGAGAGCCTCTGCAGATGATCGACCTGAATGATAGAACAGCCAAACCAAAGCAATGAAGCACACAACACACACACCAGAGACACTCCCTGAAGCACCAGTCCCTGGACATTATATGACCTTTTTTCATAAGTTACTCTCAGGAACAGGAAACAGAATAGGCTTTTCTAAAACACAGAAGACAGAGACCTAGACATAATGCCAAGACATAGGAAATCATCCCCAAAGAAACAATATAAGGTCATGGCCAGAGATCTAATCAAAACATGTAAGTAATATGGTTGATGGAGAATTTACAGCAACAATCATAAGGATACTTATTGGACTTGAAACAAGAATGGAGGACTTCAGGGAGGCCCTGAAGACAGAGATAAAAGTGTTAAAAAATAATCAGTCAGAAATGAAAAAAGCAACAACTGAATTTGAAACAGACTGAATGTAATGACCACAAGGATGAAAGAAGCAGAGAAGTGAATAAGTGATATAGAAGATAAAATAATGGAAAATAATGAAGCTGAATGAAAGAGAGAAAGAATTATGCATTATGAGTTACTTAGGGAACTCAGTAACTCCACCAAATGTAATAACATTCATATCTTGGAGTCCCAGAAAAAGAGGAAAAAAAAAGGGTGACAGAAAATTAATTTGAGAAAATAATAGCAGAGAACTTCCCTAATCTGGGGAATAAAACAGGCATCCATATCCAGGAGGCACAGAGAACTCCTATAAAAGTCAACAAAAACAGGGGTGCCTGAGTGGCTCAGTTGATTAAGCATCTGGCCTTTGATTTCAGCTCAGGTTATCATGATCTCGTGGTCATGGGATGGAGCCCCATGTCAGGCTCAGCAGGGAGTTCAGAGCCTGCTTGGGATTCTCTCTCTCTCTCTCTCTCTCTCTCTCTCTCTCTCTCTTTCTCTTTCTCTCTCTCCCCCTCCTCCATTCGTTCTCTGTCTCTGTCTCTCTCTGTCTCTCTCTCTCTCTCAAAAGAAATAAATAAAAACTTTTAAAAAATCAACAAAAGCAGGTAAACACAAAAACGTATTGTAATTAAAGTTGCCAAATACACTAATAAAGAAAAAAATATTAAAAACAACAAAAGTAATTAACTTACAAAGGAAAACCAGTAAGGCTAGCTGCAGATTTGTCAACAGAGACTTGACAAGCCAGAAGGCAGTGGCATGATATATTCAATGTACTCAATGGGGAAAATCTGAAGCGAAGAACACTCTATCCAACAAGTCTATCTATCATTCAGAATAGAAGGAGAGATGAAGTGTTTCCCAGACAAACAAAAAACTGGTGTTCATGACCACTAAGCTAGCCCTACCAGAAATATTAAAGGGGAATCTTTGAGTAGAAAGAAAAGACCAAAAGGGACACAGACTAGAAAGGAACAGTTAAAATCTCCAGAAACAACCACAAACAAGTAATAAAATGGCAATAAATACATATCTAGCAATAAATACTCTGAATGTAAAGGGACTAAACAGTCTAATCAAAGGACATAGAGAGTGTCAGAATGGATTAAAAAAAATCTATATACTGCCTATAAGAGACTCATTTTAGACCTAAAGACACCTGCATATTGAAAGTGAGGAAATGGAGAAGCAGTTTTCATGCAAATGGACATCAAAAACAAAACAAAAAAAATACTGAAGTAGCCATACTTATATCAAACAAACTGGATTTTAAACCAAAGACTGTTACAAGAGCTGAAGAGCACTATATCATAATGGAGGGGGCTATACAACAAGAAGATTTAACAATTGTAAATATTTATATGCCCATAATTGGCCCCAAATATATGAAACTATTAATAACAATCATAAAGGAACTTATTGATAATAATGAGGTAATAGTAGAGGAACTTCACACAGCAATCGCATCGATGGGCAAATCATCTAAGCAGAAAATCAACAAGGAAATAATGGTTTTGAGTGACACACTGGATCAGATGGACTTTACAAATATATTCATCCTAAAGCAGCAGAATACACATCCTTTTCAAGTGCACATGGGACAGCCTCCAGGATAGATTATGTACTAGGCACAATGAGGCCTCACCAAGTACAAAAAAATATGAAATCATACCATGAAAATTTTCTGACCACAATGCTATGAAACTAGAAATTAACCACAAGAAGAATTTTGGAAAGACCACAAATACATGGAGCCTAAAGAACATCCTACTAAAGAATCAATAGGTCAACCAAGGAATCAAAGAAGAAATAAAAAAAAAAAATACATGGAAACCAATGAAAATAGAAAACCTGAACAGACTGATAACCAGCAAAAAAATTGACTCAGTAATCAAAAATCTCCCACTAACAAAAGTCCAGGGATGGATGGCTTCACAGGAGAATTCTACCAAACATTTATAGAAGAGTTAATACCTATTTTTCTCAAACTCTTGCCAGAAATAGGAATTGAGGAAAACTTCCAAATTCATTTTAAGACCAGAATTACCCTGATACTAAAACTAGACAAAGACTCCACTAAAAAAAAAAAAAAAAAAAAAAAAGATCTACATGCCAATAACCCTGATGAACATGGATGCACAAATTCTCAATAAAATACTAGCAAATCACATTCAACAGTATGTGAAAAGAATCATTCACCATGATCCAGTGGGATTTATTCCTGGGTTGCAACTGTGGTTCAATATACACAAATCAATCAATGTGACATATCACATTAATAAAGGAAAGGATAAGAACTATATATCCTTTCAGTAGATAAAGAAAAAGCATTTGACAAAGTACATCCATTCATGATAAAGACCCTCAATCAAGGCCATATATGAAAAACTGAACCTCAATCGGGAAACACTAAGAGCTTTTCCTCTATGCTCAGGAACGAAACAGGGATGTCCACTCTCAGTACTATTATTTAATGTAGGGCTTGAAGTCCTAGCCTCAGCAATCAGACCACAAAAAGTAACAAAACGTATCCAAATCAGCAAGGAAGAAGTCTAACTTTCACTATTTGCAGACAACATGATACTCAAAAGGCTCCACCAAAAAATTTCTAGAAGTGATACATGAATTCAGTATAGTCACAGGATACAAAATCAACATACAGAAATCTTTTGCATTTATATATACCAACAATGAAGCAGCAGAAAGAGAAATCAATGAATCAGTCCCCTTTACAATTGCACCAAAAAACCTAGGAATAAACCTAACCAAAAAGGTAAAAGATCTGTGCTCTGAAAACTACACAACACTGATGAAATTCAAGGGGACACAATGAAATGGAAAATAATCCATGCTTATGGATTGGAGGAACAATATTGTTAAAATGTTCGTACAACCCAAGGCAATCTACACATTTGATGCAATCTCTATCAAAATACCACCAGCGTTTTTCCCAGAGCTAAAACAAACAATCCTAAAATTTGTATGGAACCAGAAAAGACCTTGAATGATCAAAGAAATCTTGAAAAGCAAAGCTGGAGGCATCACAATACCAGACTTCAAGTTATATTACAAAGCTGTTGTGATCAAAACAGTATGGTATTGGCACAAAACCAGACACATAATTAATGGAACAGAATACAAAACCCAGAAAGAAACCCACAACAATATGGGCATGTAATCTTTGACAAAGCAGGAAAGAATATCCAATGAAAAAAGACAGTCTCTTCTACAAATGGTGTTAGGAAAACTGGACAGCAACATGTAAAATAACGAAACTGGACCACTTTCTTATACAACACACAAAAATAAATTCAAAATGGATGAAATATATAAATGTGAGACAGGAAACCATTATAATCCTAGAGGAGAACACAAGCAGCAACCTCGTTGTTGCTGGTTATAGCAATTTCTCACTAGACATGTCTCCCAAAGCCAGGAAAACACAAGCATAAATGAACTATTAGGATTTCATTAAGATAAAAAGCTTTTACACAGCAAAGGAAAACAATCAATAAAACTAAAAGGCAACTGATGGAATGGAAGAAGATATTTGCAAATGACATTTGGATAATTGGTTAGTATGCAAAATCTATAAAGAACTTGCCAAACTCAACACCCCAAAACTAACTAATCCAGTGAAGAAATGGGCAGAGGACATGAATAGACACTTTTCCAAAGAAGATATCCTGATGGTTAACAGGCACATGAAAATATGCTCAACACCACTCATCATCAGGGAAATATAAATCAAAACCACCATGAGATATCATTTCACACCTGTCAGAATGGCTAAAATTAACAACTCAGAAAACAACAGATGTTGGTGAGGATGTGGAGAAAGGGAAATGCTTTTGCACTGTTGGTGGGAATGCAAACTGGTACAGCCATTCCAGAAAAAAATGTGGAGTTTCCTCAAAAAGTTAAAAATAGAATTACCCTGCGACCCAACAATTGCAATACTAGGTATTGATCCAAACGATACAAAAATACTGACTTGAAGGGGATACATATGTCCCCTTATGTTTATAACAACACTACTGACAATACCCAAAGTGTGGAAAGAGCCCAAATGTCCACAACTGATGAATGGATAAAGATGTGGTATCTATGTATAAATGAAACACTACTCAGCAATCAAAAAGAAAAAAAATCTTGCCATTTGCAACAACGTGGATGGAACTAGAATGTATTATGCTAATGAAAATAAGTCAGTCAGAAAAAGACAAATATATAATGTCACTCATATGTGGAATTTTAAAAAAATTATTTATTTATTTTTAATTTACCTCCAAGTTAGC
Source organism: Herpailurus yagouaroundi (assembly GCF_014898765.1). NCBI lineage: Eukaryota > Metazoa > Chordata > Mammalia > Carnivora > Felidae > Herpailurus > Herpailurus yagouaroundi. The sequence goes on along the minus strand of NW_024412397.1, from coordinate 6,862,877 downwards.
ATATAGTGCAACAATGATTTCAGGAGTAGTTTCCTTAATACCCCTTACCCATTTACCCCTCCCCCACAATGCCTCCAGCGATCCTGTTTGTTCTCTATATTTAAGAGTCTCTTATGTTTTGTCCCCCTCCCTGTTTTTATATTATTTTTGCTTCCCTTCCCTATGCTCATCTGTTTTGTATCTTAAAGTTCTTGTATGTGGAATTCAAGACACAAAGCAAGTGAACATAGGAGAAGAGAAGGAAAAATAAAATAGGATAGAAACAGAGAGGGAGGCAAACCATAAGAGACTCTTACCTATAGTTAACAAACTGAGAGTTGCTGCAAGGAAGGTGGTGGGAGGATGGGCTAAACGGATGATGGGCATTAAAAAGAGCATTTGTTGGGATGAGCACCAGGTGTTCTATGTAAGTGATGAATCACTAATTCTACTCCTGAAGCCAATACTACACTGTATGTTAAGTAACTTGAATCTTGATTAAAAAAGAGAGAAAGAGATAGGGAGGCAAACCAAGAAACAGACTCTTAACCACAGAGAACAAACTGATGGTTATTGGAGGGGGGGTGGGTAGGGTTTGGACTAAATGAGTAATGGGTATTAAGGACGGCACTAGTGATGTGCACTGGGTGTTGTATGTAAGTGATGAATCACCTAATTCTACGCCTGCAACTAATATTACGCTGTATGTCAGCTGGAATTTAAATAAAAATTGTAAAAAATATTCGCCATAAATACTGCTTATAGCACTGGCTTATTGAATGTGATGGTGAAATGAAGGCAAATAGAGTAAAACCTCGGATTGAGAGTAACTTGGTTTGTGAGTGTTCCACAAGATGAGTGAAGATTTCTAATCAATTTTAACTTGATAAATGAGCGATGTCTTTCAATGTGACAGTAGTACATGATGCCAAATGTCACATGATCACAACTGAACCAACGGTTCTTGAAACTTGCTTTGACATACAAGCGCCTTGAGTTACAAGCATGTTTCTGGAATGAATTATGCTTGCAAACCAAGGTTTTCCTGTACTTCCATCAAACAGGTTTAACCTAAAGACAACTTTATTTTTAGGAGCACAAATAGAGACACAGATAGATAGATATCCAGCTTTGGTAAAACTCAATCATATGGAAGTTAGGATTCATTTACTTAGGCTTACAATTGTCTCATTGTCAACATGGAGAATAGAATATTGTCTCCTGAAATCTCTTTTTCTTTCCCAGTTTTACATCTTTTTCTCCAAGAGAGGCTACACAAAACAGAATATTACTTTGTACATCTACGTAACTGTCTATCTGAATGCTTCTAATTTCAAGTGACCTGCAGATTCTTGCCAGTAATGAAAAACAGCATATTTTCTCCTCATTGAGTATCAGAACTTTCAAAAATGAACATTTTGGGAAGAAATTTTTTATACACAAAAAACACTCTGTATTCGTCTTCCTTTTCTTTGACTTCTGGGTAATATGGTACATCTGAGAGACACAAAGAATAAAATGTCCTCAGGATGTCATTATGGTTTAATGAAAACAAACAACTTGATTTCTTGAATTTTAATCATTTTCCTTTCAGAAAAAGGAAAATAAAAAGAAATCTAATTAAAATATCTCTAGGTGTTTGAAATCCATGGTAGTTACACTTCAGAAGAAAGCAAAGCTATTTATTTTTGCTTAGACCTGGAAATGAGCCCTATACACCTGAGTCACTGGCAACAGCATGTGTTGCAAAAGAACCCCCGTTTATCTTCACCAAGAGGAAAACATTTTCACTAGATTTCTTGAAGATATTCTTTAATAGGGTTAGGGATTATATAATTTTATTGAAATGGATTAATAATAGGTTTATAAACACAAACAGCTAAAAGCACTCATTAACTACTCTAAGCAACTCACTTTGTGAACTGATTACAAGTGAGTTGTTTATATTAGCTTATAAGGCTCCAAGAAATAATTGTCAGAATATACTAGAGTTGATTGTCTTTGGTCCTTGATTTTAAGCATGAATTTAAAAGGAAAAGGGAAATAATAATTCTAGTTGGTACATTTATGCATAATTTCTGTACGGTACAGTAAGCAGTCTAGGAGGCAAAGCTTAGGGTAACAGTACAAATAAAAATTCGTACTAAAGCCATATACAATATTGTCACTTGATCTATAACCCTATCACTCATGATTTTTTCATCACCCAGTAGGCACCAAACCTGCCATTTTTTGGTGCTTGGTATGGTGATCTTACATGGCCTTTGATAATGTGGTAACAATGTACAGTGACCAGCGAGATTTTGTTAATTGCAACTAATTTGTATTTTGATATAAATGAAAAAACTATAACAAAAAAAGGAAGGAAATACATTTAAGATTACATGGATACTGTAACAACTTATTGATAATCATATAAAAACAGGGAGATATATTTATCAGTTACTTTTAGAAAGGTAGGGATATTTCTTAATACACAACTCCAAATTAAGCTGCTTGAGATGGAAGGACAGACTGCAATAGATTGGAATATAAGGAGAATTACCTAGAAGAATGACAGGGATGTGGCCCAGGACAGTAGTTTCTTTGTTTTATATTTATGTTTATATTATACCCCTCATCCTCATTTAGGAAGTAACTCAAAGGCATCAAAATAAAACTCACAATGAATGCCTACTTGGTGGAAACATAGAAGATCCACAATCTTGAGGAGCAGTTTGAGACTTGGGGAAAAGAAGTGTTGTTATGTTGGCCCTTGTAGATATACTGGACATGACTTTGGTATTAATCCCAACAAACAGAAAATTTGGACCACACTCAACAATTTCCCTGAGGCATTTGTAACCCAGAAGAGATTAAATCTTCCAATATGTAATAGTTTGTTGCTGTTTCAAAACAGAATTCATGGGGTACCTGGGTGGCTGAGTAAGTTGAGCATCCTACCCTTGATTTCAGTTCAGGTCACAATCCCAAGATTGTGGGATCAAATCCCATGTTATCGGGCTCTGTGCTGAGTGTGGAGCTGCTTAAGATTGTCTCTCTCTGCCCTTCTCCCCTGCTTGTACTCTCTCTCAAAATAAAATAAATTAAATTAAATTAAATTAAATTAAATTAAATTAGGTAAAATAAAATAAAAAAATAGATCCAGATATATGCAGCATTTTGTGAATTATTCATCAAATTCCCATGATTCTCATATGAATCAACTACCAATGGAGTTGTCATTTTTAACCAACCCCATTTGGAAACACAAGCCCCTGTGGATCTTGGCTGCAACTCCCTGGGTTATCCTGACTTATTAGTATCTTAGAGGATTCCAGAAAACAATACTGAAGGTCTTATAAAAATAATTTCACATCAGCTCTTACAAAGTAGGAGGCAAATGTGTGTGGGCTCAGGAAAAAAGCATATAATGTGATCTGATTTTAACCTAAAACAAAGGTAAATTATCTATGTAAAAGATTTGCATATGTTGTAAAACTGCATTTGCCAGAATTTATTTTAGGCGGTATATGGTGCTAGTGTGGATTCATCCCTTGATAATCTCTGAAACCTGAATATGAACAAAAAATTCTTTTGAAAGTCAGGAGAAGGGTAGGGTTGGTGAAAACAGGTGTAGTTAAATAGGAGGCTGGCAAATATATACACATAATATGCACATATATATATATATATATATATATATATACATACATATATATATACATTTTAAATGTATATTTTCTAGAAGTGTAAATAGGTTTTCTGTAAATTATGTACTTTTTAATTTTATATATCATTCAAAATATTGAATAATAACTTGCAAAAATCTAGAAGCAACATATTTACTAAGAAAGCTGTTTCAGGAAAATGTTTTGTTTTTAATGTGCCAGGAAAAAAAAATTAAGAATCCCTGTTCAGAAGGAATGTAATTCAGTGAGAAGTAGGGCCATGTAAAATGCTGAAATCAAAGACATGATAGGAAGGACATGACTCTGTGCCAGGAATTTGAGTCCGATTCTCTCAAAAATCAAGGGAGTGGTTTCCTACATGGCCTCAGGGTGTCTTGGCTGACAAGAGTGAGGACTAACATTTTGATTAATACAGTATAACTAGTAGAGAGCATATTGATTTTTTTTAATTTTTTAATTGTTTAATGTTTTTATTTATTTTTGAGACAGAGACAGAGCACGAGCAGGGGAGGGGCAGAGAGGGGGAGACAGAGAATGTGAGCAGGGGAGGGGCAGGGATAGAGGGAGACACAGATTCTGAAGGGGGCTCCAGGCTCTGAACTGTCAGCACAGAGCCCGATGCGGGGCTCGAACTCGAGCTGAAGTCAGAGGCTCAACCGACTGAGCCCCCCAGGGAACCCCGAGAAATGTTGATTTTCAAACACATTGAGCCAGTTTATTTTCATGCCATCTAGCTGTAATTAATAGATTACGTGACCTCAAAAAGAGCACTGAAGCCAACACCAAGGCTTCCTCAGAGGACAGTCACCCAAGAGGGAGCTTCCTTTCTGCCCTTCTCATTCTGCAGCAATTGCTAAGGCAGGTCTTCTAGAGAGACCACAAAGAGAGAAAAAGAAAAGGGGCGGGGAGGGGAGGGTGAGGAGTGCAGACTACATCCAATAAGGCTTTATGCACTTTTGAGCTCAAGTAAGAGAGCTCAAGAGAGGTGGAGAATCCAAATGCATGGTGTCACTGCAAACACATTGTCCTTGATTATGAAGAACTCTACCTGATTGCAGTGAAATAGAAATTAAACAGTCGTGATTTGACGCCCTTTTCTTTGGTCACTTGTGTTTCATGATGGATAATTTCACCTTTTCCTCAAATAACTTACGTTAAATATATATTTATCCATTAGAGCGAGGATATGAGTGTATTTAAACGTTTTGAGGGATTCTCAAGAAAGATTTGTAAACATGATATTATTTCATCAGAACTTTTATAGATTTTTGAAGCAATAGTTTAAAAAGACAAAATTTTCCAAACACAAGTAAAGCCTGAACATAATGAATGAAAACTTTGAAACCAAATGCCTTCTAGGAAAAACAAAAGAATAAAACAGTCTAAAGTGATATTTACAATATGACAAAATTTGATGCAGCCATATATGCCTATTTAAATTTTCAGTTTATGTAATAAAATATGCATCTTAACAAATATCTTCCAAGGGATATGAAACTCTAAAGAATAAGGCAAATGATATAACCGTTGCTAGAATCCAAACTTACAACCATTTTTCTTGGCCTGAGAAAACGTAAGGTGACTGGAAAATTCTCACTGTGACTGCAGATCTATAAGGTGTCATTTGACAATGAATTCGCTGTCAATTTATTCTAAACACAATTAAATGAGTAATTATGCGAGAGTAAATAACTTTCATGATGGAAATATTTTCAGAAAGCTACTGTCATAAGAGGTACTCAAGTTAAGAGAACGGAAAATTACATCATTACCAAGCTCATCAGAAAATAGATTATTATAACTTATTTAAAAATTCTCTCTGGAGAGGTCAACTAAACAGCAAAATAAAAAAGGATATAAGAATCTGTGGTTACAGATCTGAGGTTCATTCTGAGCCATTTGGGGTCTAATGGTCGACTTCCCAGGAGAAAACCATTTGTGTTATGCTCATCTGTTTACCAAGGATTCTGTGTACCAGAATCCTTTGAATGAATTGAGTAAATTCACAGTATTTTTAGAGTAGACTTCATATCTTAGACCCAATTAGACTCAATTTACAAACCTCGTTTTTTGTACTACATATTGCATGTCTCCTTTTTTAACTAGGTGGTGCTATAGTATCAACTAACTCATAAACCCCAATAGATTTTAAAAAAAAAGTTTATTTATTTTTTATTCATGTTCTATAGTGCTTGGTTTGCTGTAGATAAACTGCACGTCTCCCTTGTTACGCAATTCCAATTGAAGGAGTAGACTTTTTACAAAGGACACAGCTGTCCCATGGAAGAGGGAAGAAGATAAGTGATGGGACCAGAATTGAGCTTTTTTTTTTTTTTTTTTAAACTATAGTACATTGACAAAAAACACTATATGAGTTTCAGGTGCACAACATAATGATTTGATTTGATATTCGTATATATGATGAAATGATCACGACAATAAGTCCTTTGACATCCATAACCATACAGAGTTATAAGCTTCTTCTCAGACATCACAAATACCACTTGAATGTGCATTCAACTGGTCAAAAGGCCATGATGCAAGGATTATAATTCCATCAGAGAGAAAATAGAAGCAATCATAAAATGTACCAGTCCTGTATGAAGGTTAAAACAAAATCTGTACCCTGTATGTTTCATGCCCCAGAGTCAACCACACATACATATTAGATGGGAGACAAAACACATAGTTTAATTAAAATGCCCTGATAAATTATACTTTTGCAGGGATCATCTTTATTTGAATCCATGGCTCACAAATCTCATAACAATATATACCCAATGGTGGTCTTCCTCAGTTATCGGGCACTATTTTTTTTCTCAATTATTCTTTTTTTAGCCAAGTTTTTATTTAATTTCCAGTTAGTTAACATACAGTGTAATATTGTTTTCTCATGTGGACATTAATGATTCATCACTTACATACAACACCCAGTGCTCATCGCAACAAGTGCCCCTCCTTAATACCCATCACCCATTTAGCCCATTGCCTGCCCTCTTTCCTCCAGCAGCCCTCAGTGGGTTCTCTATCATTGTGAGTCTGCTTTATGGTTCATAGGGCACTAATTTTAAGTTGTGGTGAATATTGTCACAATGCAGTCCAAGTATGCCATACCAATTTACATTCCCAACAACAAACATGAGAATCATGATTTGTGTAGATTATGATCACTGCTTGGTCTTAATCATCCTTTATTTTTTTAATTTCAGAAGTGCAATATTATGTTTTATTGTGGTTTTGCTTTGCACGTATTTTACTGTTTGTGAGACTGAGTGGTTTTTTTTTTTACAGGGCTGTTGGTAATTTGTTTCTGTTTTGAATGGACGGTAGAAATAGGCACTTAAAACACTGTGGAATGCCATAATTGTTTAGAGAGTTGAACTACGTATTCAGCACTGAACCACGTAACCCATTTATCTTAGGACACTGGAAGAATTTTTGCTCTTCTGTAACTATCACTTGTTGAAATAAACAAAATGATCAAAATATTTAGCAACTGTTTGCCATAAATATACTACTTGGTGGTTGAGACTAACAGAGAATATATAGATTAAATGTGGATACAAGTCACAAATATTTAGAAGACTAAAGACACATCTACTGGCTCACATCAGTAGTCCAATTTTTATAGAAAACTACCAGTTCTAAAAAAGAGGCATTTTTTGTGGTCATTCATTTAAGGATATTTCTTAAGGAAAAAATAACAGAATCGTCCTTTATAAGGTGGTAGAGTTTAGGTATATGAAGAAAGTAAGCTTTTATATGTGGTACTATAAATTATGGTCTGGATAAAACATTTGGTTATACCATAGGCATAATTTAATAACACTCGAATACTCTAGGTAACTATGAACTTCATGACAAACTAGTCATACACACTGTCTATCCTTAAAGGACTTAAAATTTGGTGGCAGACAATACCAGGAGATATCACTAAGGGAATTAAATGGGCAGAATGTAAGAAAGAGCAGCCTAAGTAACAAAAAAAGATCTTAATAATATGTTAGCCTGTGAAAGAGAGAGAATAAGAATCAGTTATTTGAATGAGGCTTGAAGGATATGTAGAATTCCCATAAATGAAAATTTTTGGGGAGAGTCTTTCAAATTGTAGGAGATACCATAAAAAAATAGGTAAAATATATGTTTGTTTTTTTTTTTAAGTGTGTGAATAAAGCATTAAGGGAATAAAAAGAACAAAACCTTGAAAGATCATCCCAGCAATATTGTGGAAGTCACTGAGTCTTGGGACCTGACGTTTGTACATGACTTTGTGATCAAACAAATCCACTAGGTATTTGAACAATAAAATGATTATCGCAAACACACACACACACACACACACACACACACACACACACACAATGGCATATAGAAACACAACTTATTTTAATATGTTTATTTTCTGTTTTGCAACATTACCGAATTTGTTCATTTTTCCAACAACCTTTTTGAGGAGTCTTTAAGCTCTCCTACATATCCAATTATGTCTACAGCAGACAGAGATAAATTTACTTTTCCTTTCTGATTTTGATTTATTTTCTTTCTTACTGAATTGTTCTGGGTCAGGCTTCCAGTACTGTGTTGAATCAAAGTTCTGAGTGGGTATCCTTATCTTATTCCTAATCTTAGAGAAAAAAAAACTTTCAATTTTTCACCATTGATTATGCTGAAACATAAAACTCCTGGATGAAATCACAGGGGAAATCCTTTAGACGCTGGTATTGACAGTATATTCTTGCATATGACATTCAAAGCACCGGCAACAAATGCAAAAATAGACACGTGGGACTACATCAAACGACAAAGCATCTGTACAGCAAAGAAAACAATCTATAGAATGAAAAGACAACCTATGGAAAAGGAAAAAAATATTTGCAAATTATATATATATATATATATATATATATATATGAAGTATAATATATGCATATCATATATGGCATAATATAATAATTTTCCTAGATATATGGGAAACTCCTACCACTCAATAGCAAGAACAAATAACTCAATTAAAAATGGGCAAAAGACTTAGATAGGCATTTCTCTAAGGAAGACATACAAATGGGGACCAAGTATTTAAAAAAGTACTCAACAACATTAATTATCAGGGAAATGCAAATCAAAACTACCTTAGACATCATCTCACATCTGTCAGGTTGGCTATTACCAAAACAAAAACAAAAACAAGGACAAGAACAAAAGATAACAAGTGTTAGGATGTACAGAAATTAGAACCCTTGATCACTGTTGGTGGGATTGTAAAATGGTGCAGCAGGTATGGATAACAGTTTGGAAATTTTTCCAAAAATTTAGAAGTAGAACTACCATATAATCCAGAAATTCTGGATATATATATGAATTGAAACCAGGATCTTAAAGAGATACACTCCCCTATTCATAACAGCATTATTCAGAATAACCAAGATATGGAAACAACCTATATATCTCTATTAACAGGTGAATGAGTAAAATGAAAGTGTGTGTGTGTGTGTATATATATATATATATGTATATATATATATATATATATACATATATATAATATATTCTATATAACATTTTATATTATATATATTTTATTTTAGATTAAAATAAATTTTATATTGTTTCAATTTTATATTATTCAACCTTAAAAATGAAAAAGGCTGCAAAATAAGGGCAGGGTTTGGAATGAGACAGGAAGGAAGACACAAATATGAGAGCTATTGCAAGGTTATATGCTAGAAAGTAGCAATGGATTAGGTGTGGGTAGTACAAAGGGCTCAGTGAAAGGCTGATATGAGGCTTTTGAAATTAAGTGTCTGATGGATATTATCAACTTTAATAGAAAGTCAGAAGAAAGGGTTGATTTGTGTTGGAGATCAATGATTCTGATGTTTATTTTCATTCTTTTTGACTCCAACACAATTCACTAACAAAGTTTTCTCTTAGAATTTCTTGTCACAGACTTTGAGACTTGGAGTTTAAAAAGAGACCTATTACTGCTCAAGTCCAGTTACCAAAATTACAAGCAATTCTGAAGACTGGAAGCAAACAATCTTAGGATTGAGGATACTCTCTAAAATCTATCCCAGGAAAGCATCTCAAATGGCATCTCTTATGTCCGTGCTTTTCTATAAAAGAGCAAAGGATTTCAGGCTCATTTACAATAGGTTCATGCCAAGTAATGAGTGTAAGGAGGGAAAGTCAGCAAACGATCACATATATTTTGGTTGATACAGTGACAGCATTTGATATATTCAACTTAGTGTGAACTGCATGAAGGCACTTTCTTTTTATACACGTAAGTGTGGATAATAACATGGATCTCATCCATCACACTGTATCATTATTGTATTATAGTGTCCTTAATATACTGTTAAAGCAATAGGGGAAGTTTTGAGTCCATTCATCAAGTTTCATTAGCATTGTATTTTGTTATTATTGTATTAGCCAATACAGTTCTTAATACATTATCGAAGTCTGTACTGAACAGTAATATTAATATCAGGACATTTTGAAGTGGGACTCCAAAATGCTTGTGCATCTTTCATGTGCCAAGATGTAATAAGAGTCTTAGAATTGTCTGCTAAGACTGCAAGAATATTTGTGAAGGGACATTATGGATCTGTTATGTTTGCCATTCTTAAAGGCATCCCCGTGAAAGCATGTCCCATATGAGCCGGTAAATCTACTTCAAGAGTTAACAACATTTTCTATCCCAAAACTCATTTAAATATGGGTAATTCTACTAAAAAAAAAAGTAGGTCATGCATTTATCCTCTCAGGATCTATTTGGTTTTGGTCACTATTTACCATGTAAGAAATTAAGATCCAGTACAGTGGATAAGATATACATACGTGGACTAGTTAGGTAGATACTCATATATCTTAGTGCTATTTGCTTGAAAAATAAACTGACCCAGATGCAGTTGGAGCTATAAAAATATTTTTAATAGCAAGGAACCTATAGTTTTAGGTGACAAGATATCTATCTAATCTAATCTAATCTATCTATCTATAGATATATCTCTGAAGATAGATATCTCGAGAGATAGATCTATAGATATATCGATAGATATCTTGATAGATATAGTCAAAATAATGGGGCAAATGATCATATAATAGAAATTCAAAGAAGTTTTCTTTCAGATGAGAAATGGGAATTACGTGGGAGAACATTCTGGGAAGAAAAGACAGAATAAGGAATTAGGACTGATTGTTTTAAGTGGGCATAAGAAGGGAATAGGAAAAATAGAATCAGGTTATATTTTCTGAAGTTAATCCTATAGAAATCTGTGAAGCTATGTGAAGATTGTTTGTATGATAAAAATGGATAAATTTTAATTTCAGGGTGATAAATACATCAGTGGTTTTGTACTTAGGGGAGGTGGTATAGGAGGAGGAGACAGAAGAAAAATTGATAAGACTATAACCTCAGATAAATGACGGGATAGGGAGAGAGAGGAGTTATTTCAAGGAAAATACAAAGTCATATTTGAGTTAGAATACAGTTCAAAAATCATCTATTTTGAATTTCTTGTTTATGTATAAGGCAATGTTGGCAGAATTTGGGACTATTTGTATATGGCCAATGAACATATGGAACACTAATTGAAAAAATATATTGTACAAACTAATGGAAGTCAGAATAGGAAGAAATGAAGGTTAAGGAAAGGAACGAGGACTCTCCTTTGGAATATTAACTGAATCATTCCAGGCTGACTAGAAGAAAATGAATTTATGAGGTAAATTATGGTTGTTAACATTGACTTTGAATTCAGTGAAAACTGTAGTCAAAAGTTAGAATCAACTCCATAAGAAGACAATATAGGAAAAAACCAGAGCAGAAGGTCAAGGACACTTGGCTCACTTTTATGATTTAGCAGTAACATTTTCTAACACGAAATGGAAAGTCAATGAAAGGACAATTCTGTGCAAATTATACCTTTAACATGTAGGTTAGCATGGTGATTTTCTAAAGCAGGTACATAAAGAGCAAGACCCAATTCCAATATCATAAAACTGCAAAACTCCTGTAGCAGAGAAAAATCACCATATTTTATTTTCACCATCTTCCATATTGACCTGAACAGAAAAGAAAGAACAGAAATCCCTATTTATAGCCCCCATTTCTTTTGGTAGAGAAGATTTTATTGCATTTTTGACACTTATTTAGATCAAGACTTTATATGAAATAGATTTTTCCCCCCTACATGGTCCACTGGGTAGAATGCCTCTTCTAATGTCAGAAAACATGATATATTTAATCAGTTCTGCCTTCTGAAGAACATGTTCAGTCAAGTAGTAGTAGAATTCCATCTGGTTGAATGCATTTTGGGAGTGGATGGTTTTCTGCACAGCTGATTCAGACAGAGCTCTCACAAGATGACTGAAGTGGTTACAAGAGACATTCATCTGTACTTCTCTGTCATTTACAACTGGAAATATTACCCTGGAAGCCAAGGACTAAGAGGAAACCAATTTCTCTAGCATCTTTAGTGTGTGTGCGCACGTGTGTGTGTGTGTGTGTGTGTGTGTGTGTGTGTGTGTTGTATGTACGTATGTCAGAAAAATTCTAAATAGAAGTTCCTGGAGAATTAGTAAAATTGAAATTTGGTACTATTGAAGGAACAACTCACCAAATCTTTAGTCTTCATAGTTGAGTGCCATCATGGAGGTGTAACTCCATAACCTACCATCGCTATTTGTCTTAAAGTTCCCAATTAATTGAATTTTTATAATCTCCTTATTTTGAGAAAGTTAGGTGCATCTGAGGACTTATGAATCATGCTGTCTATCGTGCAAGATATTTTTTCTAAGGGAGGTTTGCAGATTATCATCTAAATGAATATCAATTATGTTAATCGTGCGTTTGTGTGTATGTGTGTTAGAGTGCCGTCTATTTCACAGGGAATATTGTGCATAGTGTTTTTTTTATCTGACACTCATCTCCTTTTTACTACATTAAAAAAAAAAGTTTTTCTTGACCCCCTTCCATAGTTAGTTTTCTAATCTTCCACATTAGTTTTCTAATCTATTGTGCAATTTGTTTTTTTTTTTAATGCATACCTAAACACAGACACACACACACATTCAAAGACTTATTTATCAACAGATAAATGATGAAACAAAATGTGGGAAGAATACACACACACACACACACACACACACAGACTGATATGCGACCATGAAAAGGAAGAAGTTTCTGATACATGCCACACAGTGGATGAAACTTGAAAACATTATGCTGAGTGAAATATGCCGATACAGAAGGGCAAGCATTGTTTGATTCCCTTCATATCAACTAATATGTAAATCCATAGACACAGAAGCAGATTTGAAGTTATTAGGAATGGAGAGTAGAAGGAATAGTTATTGCGTTTGAAGGACACAGTCTATATTTGAGGTGATGAAAAATTTTGGAAATAGAAAGCTGAACAACATTGTGAATATAATTAATGCAGTCACTGCACATAGATCTCACCCAGCTGCCGCCACCCGACTCCTCCATCAGACTTCAGCTGTGAACCCCTTAGAACCATTTGGGCAGTAGTCTTGTGCGAGCTTCAGCAAGTTTTGATGCATAAAATGAACCTCACTAAGTAAAGTAATCACAATCACATTGCCTAGTAGATGCAAATAGTATTAGATAATTTTAGTAGTTAAAAAAATATCCTTACCACCCCAAAGTCTAGCATCCCAGAACAAGTAGGGAAATGCCGTCTAAAATGCTTACTCCATTCTTATTAAGGTTAATGGGGAAACCGGTTGGGGAACAGAGCATACCCTGCATGGCTGCAGACTTGGAGTCCCCTTTCCTGATAGAGGCTCATATTCCCTTGAGGTCCTGTGCAGCTGCATTTGGACCCAGACTGGAGTCGCTTGGGGCCAATTATCAGCCCTGTAGAAAAGTAATAACAGCAGTAGACTAATCAAGCCTTTCCTTTCTCTCTACTTGGTGGAGAAGCTGATTGGGTGGAGAAGGAGAATTCCCTCTTTTGGAATATAAGGACCTGGGGTTCCTGGAAACTTGTGTGAAAAGGTGGAGATCCAGAGAGTCTTGCCAGACCTGTTGACAAGAAGGCAGTTGAGTATGTGAGATTATTTATGGAAAAATAATGAATGGGACATACTTGTATCATGAGACTCTGAAGCTCTTCATAACATCCGTTTAAGTATGACACTTTAGGGGCATTGTAAGAAATATCCAATTCTCATTTTTCCCTAGGGAAAGCGGGAATGGGAGAGGAGATATATTGAATTATATACCAGATTACAAACACAAGCTTTCTCATTTAGACCAATAACAGTAGCTAGTGAAGTGTTCTGTCTGCATTGTCTATATATTGGTGATATTTTCATGTCATAATTTTTTGTGTAGGCAAATATAAGCCCAATTATATACAGGACAGGTATGATTTGTACAATTTTGTATGATATATCATGATTTGTTTCTTATCTGTTTGGATTTCTATTATGCCTACTCTTTTTCATGTTCCCTGGGGATAATGAATACATGTACTGATATACATGTATATAAATTTAAAATAATTTTGCCTTTTTTCCCTGCACATTATGAAATAGTAGAGTGATAGGAAAAAATGAAATATATTTATTTTGCTTAATAAATGGAGTATTTAATAGAGCCCTTTAAAACTTTTAGATACAACCACATATATTAAGAAGACATTTTCTACATTTTAATTCTGACATTTCTCAGTCATAATATCCTAGATATATTATACTCACTAACATACTTAGACTGCTCTAATATAGCATTTTTGTTTCTTTGGAATGAGCATAATATAAGAAAAGCCTCACTTGGTTTTTAATATTTCTGAGTTCACGAAATATAAAATGGAATTGTTAAAATCCTTTCTATCCACGTAGAATAGAAAACTGTTCTACCACACGATTTTAGATCTCTTTACTTTAGAAAAGACTATTTCTAGCTGTGGATACAGGGGATGCTTTTTTCATGAAATAGGTGTATTTCATCAAGGGCTTTCTATTATGCTACTTATACATTAAAGAAAATTAAAGGGGACTGTCTCAGTTTATGGTCAACTTGTGAGTGTGAACATAAACAGCAGTGATAACCTACCATCTGACTGTTTGATATCCCCACCTCTGGACTAAGTAGGTACCGAACAGAAACATCAATTACATCCAACAAATCTATCCTTCTTCCGGCCTTTCCTTCCCCCAGATGCTGCTTGGTCCCTCCGTTGCCAACCAGTGATCCTGAGTCCTCCTCTCCTCCCTCTCCTGCTTTGGCTCCGCTGTGTGTCCAGGCACCAGTTTCTCCACTCTGCTCAGCTCAGCTCATGTTACCACTCACCTTCCTTTTGGACATCTAATAAGGCTTCTTCTAAATCACATCACCCATCATCCATGCACCATATGCTGCTGACAACTTGCCTGGCTCAGGTGTTGGCTTACAAGATGATGTAGATGCATCCTCCTTGGGACCCATATGCAGCGCCATTATTCCTAGTGACGGAACACTTGGTTCTGCAAATCAAAGGGTGAAAGCTCCTTTCATTACAATAAGCCCTCATTTCCCATTTGCAAGATTGTCCTTTCAGCTTTGGGCTAAATATCCTAGTGATCAAAGGAGAGATGTTTCCATCAGAGGGCCAAAAATAGTACAATTGCGCTGGAAGATGAGATTGCTAGCTTGTCATTGGTGTCCCTCATGCTGCTGTGTCAAAAGTAAAAAGGAGAGGAATTATGATATAGACTTCAGTAATTGATTTGATTATCAAGGAGAAGGTTTGGAATATAGCTGCAGACCAGAGCATTCCCTGAGGGCACCCCTCACTGTATTCCTGTGCTCACCGGTAAATCTTCCTAGAAGGCAACAGCAAACCAACGCAGGTGGAAACATGCATGACTTAGCCCATGAGAAACAAAAGCGTGAGGTCAGTCTGCTAGGTAATGAAAATATTATAAGCCAACCCACTTCCCAAAACTAAAAGAAATGTTGACTGGAGGAACTAGGGGACCATGAGAGCAGTTGCAGAGATGAGAACAGGGCTGCAGTCAGTAAACCCATTTCTCTCCTTATACAAACACACTCACGCATGCGCATATGCATGTAAATATTTATTCATAGATAGAGTATATTTTACCAGCTTTATATTTTAATCAATGTTTCTAATCACTTTCTTCTTCTCTTTTCTAGAAGATTCTCTTTTCTAACACGATTACATTCGTTGCTGTCTTTGCGTTACCGGGCATCCCGAAGGGCCTTCTAAGTGAGGTAGAAAAGAATAAGGATGACTCTGGATAGGGGTACAAAGACTTGTGGGAGTGAACCTTGATTTTATGAGGAAAAGCTGGAACATGGTAGGCAGAAAGAAAATGTAATTTGTAATCGTTCAGTAGTTCACACTTCTTTAAAAGGTCATGTATGGATGCTGAGTTGACAAAGACATAGTTGAGCTGGGATTTTTGTGGGTACCTGAGCATCCCTAACGCATCCATTTAGAATCTCTCCGGCTCATCAGAGGAGACTCTAGGAAGGACCTTTCTCTGGTTTCCAGTAAAGTTCCAAGTCAGAATCTGCCGGTGAGAGGGATTCACAGGAGATTTATCACAGAAGAGATGGAGAAAGCATTATCTTCAGATCTCGTTTTCAGGCAACACATTTGCAGATAAGAAATGCCTGAAGATTGTGAGCTTTGATACAGCAGGGCGTTAAGTTTGACACCATCTAACTCCTCACCCCCCATCACTGAAATTCTTGAGTTTCACAGAAGCATCACTGTGAAATCCTAAAGATGTTTACTTATCGCAGTGGTTCTATTTGTACTCAAAGATATTCTAATCGTGTGTAATGTCTCCTGTTGCCTGCATTGAAACTGTCCGATTGGAATACCTGAGTGACGTTTGTTTTCCTTCCCAAATCTCAACTGGAGCATCTGTGAAGAGTATTATAGGCAGAGAAAAGTGCTTTCTGAGCCTCTGGGGAGGGAAAAGACACCACTTAAGATTTCAGTTAATTTTCCTTCTATTTGAACTTAAATAAACTTTCCAGTATCATAGCTTTCTTGACAGTGTTCTATGAGATAATTCCTTAGGCAGAGCACTTAAATGATGCTTAATAGTAGAACCTGTAGACGTATGTTTTCCCCCCAGGGTGCCTGTGTGGCTCAGTTTGGTTGAACAGCAGGTTCTTGGTTTTGTCTCAGTTCATGATCCCATGGTCATGAGATCAAGCCCTGTGTTGCTGAGCATGGAGCCTGTTTAAGTTCTTTCTCTCTTTCTCCCTCTGCCCCTCTCTCCCTTCACACACACACTCTCTCTGTAAAAAAAAAAATAATAATTTAAAAAAAGTAAGTAAATAAATACAAGAAGTATTTTTCCCCCTCAAATGAAATCAGTCTGGTGTTTGCCAAGCCAGATTTCTACAATGTCTGAACAATTTCCTATGACTTAAACAGTTGCTTCTCACACCCCAGTGTGGAGATCAAGTCCCTTGATTCTAGGTAATACATGACTTCCGTTAGGCTTGAATGATTCAACTGGTCTGAGATTTTGTAGTTTCATAAAATAACAGCATAAGCATCTGTATCAATATTTTGAGTAGGTGAGTTGTGCTACTGGGTTTTTCCAGCACCCTAAACTCCACTCTGTACTGAGAAATGAAGCTCAGTGTCATTAAAAATCAATGAGACATTAGTCAGTATCTGAGTTTTAGCTCCAATGATCATTGGGTTACAGGAAATTTCTCGAGTGAACTGAATACCCAGGGCCTCTTCTTGATCCTTTAATAGCAAATGATTTCCATAACGTCATTAATGGCACTGCCAGTTGTGTATGAGTAGACACAAACTCAACACAATCACAGCCAATGGCTTTCTTAATGTGGAATATGTTACCTCAGAAGTCTCCATAGGCTTTAGTCACATTAAGGCATCAGCAGAATCCAAATGGTCTACTTACTGTGTCTTTGAGTCAAGAAATCAAAACATTCAGGTGTCCTTGTTTATAATTAGTGTAGACCTTTCTTCTTACCTATTCTCTGTTATGTGGCAGCCATGTTAGAATACGTTTAGTGAACTTAAAGTTTGCCTTACAGCCAGACAACTGTGTATAAAAAATCCTTGCATCCAGACTCACCAGGGATCAAGTATATGGCACTTGAAATTTTAGTCCACTTATTTTCTTTACCGTTGGTAAGGAATAAAAGATAATTCTTCATGAGCAGCCTTCTCTCGACAAATTAATGCATCTGACATACCTCATTTGGGGGAAGAAATTTAGTTAAATTTGAAGTCATTGAAGACCAGAGAGATACTAGTTCATCTGCTAAATTCCATTCATCTCTTAGATCTCTAGCTCAGCTAGGGCTCCTGAGAGCTTGATATTGAGGAGAAAAATGGTGGTTCTACGCTTAATCACAAAAGATTAGTTTAAAAGCTGTGTATGCTATTGGGAATTCGGGCCAGCAATTATAATCCAATTTTGAAATATTTGCTTTAAATATGATTGACGTGCTGTGCCTCTATTAAATATTTGTAGTGACTATTATTTGTGAGGTTACTGTAGTACGTAATGGCTTGATGGTCCCAACTCTCTACAGCCTCCCTGTCTTAACTTCTGCTCATACTGTCCAGCATTCTCCACTCCCAACCAGGCAGATGTACGACATACTTGTCAGATTTCCCACTTTCTTAATGATACCCATTTTTGCTCCCGGTACCTAGCACAACTTTTTCTGTGTTGTTTCTACCTATTAAACTTTACTCGACTGTGAAGAGGCCAGATTCAAATTTGATCTTCTCTGCTCAATAACTCTTTCCATTTCCTCAGTCTCCTTAAGTAACCAGTTAAACACTTTCTATGTCCTTAAAATATCTTGCCTTATGTTATTTGTACAAAAATTGACACCACCCCTGGGGGCGGGCATAGTTTACTTCATGGTGTAGAGGTCAGATTGTATATACCTGTGCTTTATAGTAGATATTATTCTGACATTAGTTCGGGGACAGCAACAGATTTTTCAGGATCTAGAGCAAAATAAAAATTCAGGACACAAGGCAGGGCAAGGAAGTCATTGTTCCCAGCCCAGGACAGACAGGATCCCATGGGATTGCAACTTTCACACCAGAAATGCCACCACCAGTAAGTATATCAGTGGTAGATGAGGGCTCCACTGAGTCATTTTCATGGATATGACTGTGCTGTGATATTGGTATCCTGGGGCAGGGACAAGTATTTACTTTTCCCACCTCTACTCAGAGCATGCCTAGCACCTAACTCTAAACGTTCCCTGTATGTCTGTCCGAGACCCACCTCAGGGCAAAGGGCAGTGGTAGAAATGTTCCCCAGCCCCTAGTGACCTGATTGCCTCCCCAGGCGTGTGCAGGTAGAGGTGGCCATGTGGCTCTAGCAAGAAAAGGGATGTCCAATGTCATTGGGAAATCTGGGATCTGGGAGCAGGCAGGCTGGAACCCATACCAGGTAGATTGCACAAGGGGACACTATGCACAAACCAAGGATCCAAGCCGCAGGGAATCCTCCACTGTCCCATTGAACTTCACCTTCAAAACTCAAGACAGTGACCCAGAACATTAAACTCAAATCGTGGGGCTTTTGTGAGTCTGAGGCCTCCTCCTGTGACACTGGCCTTGATCAGATATGAAGTCAATCATCGTTGTTTATGTAAGGTGTTTATGGGACTTAGCCTTCTCTTAATCTCTAGTGAAATATACACATTGAGTTATTAAGATTCCAAAATGTCTGCACTTGATGAAATGGATGCATATTTTTATAGTCCCTAAACTATATTGAGTGCTTCATAAAGAAGGATCATCTAAAATTGTTTCAGATATGTTGGACTCAGATGATTCGGAATGTAAACTGGGATGAAAGACATTACACTGAAATACTACCATAACCTTAGTAGTATGTCATTTTAATAATACTGATACACAGTGATGAAAACCTAATCTGGATTGGCAAAGTTTGTAAAGATAACAGGTGAAATTCTGTTCTAGAGATTTAGAAAGCACTGGCTCCTTTTGGCTATTAACTCACCCAGGCTTAAACAAAAAATATCATGACTTTTGTCAAGTATTGCTGAGAATGTAACCTGAAACAAAGTCACATGATGCAAAGAAGAAAGCATAGACCCATTGGTAAATAATTCAGAAATGAAGATTTTTTTTCAAACAAGATCTATTTTGATGACAGGCATTAAATTTTATTAACTTATATTTGTGAATCATATTGACACATCATGTTTTCAATTCTGCTACCTTTCAAACACTGTCCATTCTTTCTCTATAAAGAGCTTCGTTCTTACTAATTGAATTAACTGAGTGATCAGGTATCAGCAATAATAGGGTATGTTTGTGGAAATTCTGTCATACTCACCCACCCATACTGAATAAACATACACACGATGTTCATACACGGAAAATACAAATACAGATTAAATGGACACAAAATTAAATTTGTATCATATATGTAATGCACATATATGACATATATACCTACAAATACAAATATTTAAATACAGATAAGATTTGCCACAGAGTGAAATTTTGCTCTTTATATTTTGCATATGCTTCATTACCTACTTAGCTAAATAAATATGAGTAAATACGGCTTATGTAGCATTTTGTTCTATCTTAATTACAAAGTGCTACAAGACCCCCAGCACTAATGATGTGATCATGTGGTTCTTATGCTCTGACATATTTGTCCGTTTGGAAAAAAAAAATGATCATATAGTTAAATGTGCTCTTAGTTATCTTTTATCTTTTGTATCTATTAAAATTGTACATGTTTATTACTGTAGTGTTTCACTCCAATAAAACTTCATGTATCATATAGTAACTTAGCTGTTTTTCAAAAATAATATTATTAAAGCTATTAAACACTTATTATTTAGGAGTGTTTTAGAATACAGCATCGTTGTTATTATGAATTTGTGAATTATTGATGACCAGTATATTCTTGAGAAGATAAAAATTCAACTAAAGGATTTTGAGAAAGCATACTCTTAGTTTGCGTATAAATTGATGTTATTGAGGGCTAATTGTTCTATACTTCCTTTTCTCCTCCTAACAGTGTAATTGACTTAAGTTTGCCAATTAGGATAATAAATCATCTGAAGAAATTAAGGTATAAAAATGCCAATTAATTCACTTATTCAATCATTCGTTTAAAGAAGAAACATACATTTGGTACTGTATGCCAAGAATGTGCTAGTTACTGGAAATACAGTCAGAAAAACACCAATTACTTGCTTCTAGGTGATTAAGAAAGGTGGGCAAGTTAATTAACAATTGCAATATATGTGTATTAAATACCATGAGACTTTGTTTCATATTTGAGCAGGATCACCTCAGGTGACTGAGATCAGGAAGGAAAATGTCTCATTAAAACTAAGATTGCAATGAAGTTCACTAGATAAGGAAGTGGTTAAGTTTTTCTGATTGCTTTTTTCAAACTTAAAAGGAAATATATTTTAATGTGTTTGTATTCAGCCAGAAGGGAAAAAAATAAACAAACCACCAACATTCTAGTGAAACCAACTTCTTGGAGTTAGGAATCCCCATCTATACTGCTGAGAGTGAGTAAACTCTGACTTCAGGTTTGTCTTTCCATGGAGGGACAGGTGGATTTGACGCAGAGACAAGCTAGACAGCCGTAGAAAGCCAAAGCCATTTGCTATGTATTTATTACATATGTGTTTAGCTTTCACAATGTAAGACGTTTGTAAAAAGATGGTCATATTTCTGTTTTTAGTAACGTGGTCTCCCCACGGAGTCTAGATTGTTTTAAGATTAGTTGAACCCTGAGGGCAGTATATATTTTTATTTGATTGTGGATTAGGAAAGATGTGGATGGCATTCCACAGCGTGTTTAACCCTCTGCCCAATAGATCACTGAAGAAATTGTTCTATAAAGAAAAAACAGAAGTGACTAAAGGATTTGTAATTTTTAAAGATGCACTTATTGGTTTGCCTCTCTTCATAAAGAAATGGCATCCAGCTGGATTCCTCTAGGATTGAAGGCTAGAATGTCTTTCTCGGGATCAATGCAAAATATCTATTGAGAAACAGCATGCCTGCTAAACCAAGTTGATTCCAAAAAAGAGCCAATTTTCTTTTACAGTTCAAAGACCCTCCCTAAAGTATTGGCAAATGAATAGTCCACGTAATAAATAGGAATGTAGTGCCCTCAGAAATATTTTTTGCTGAGGGATGAGAACCAAGGAAGCCCCATTGCTTCATATTATCCAGAGACTTCTGATAAACTAGATGCAATTCCTTGGATCTTTATCTGAGGCGTTTTCCTGATAGCCATGCTTACTGTTTTATAACGATAGCTTCCTCTCCATTTCCAGATTCATTAGACTGAGGTGTTTGCAGACTGAAAAATGTGAGCAATATTGGGAAGAATTTAGCTTTTCTGCATCTAGCTGTTTTTTATCTTTATGTTTTACATACACGGAAGTGATACTAGACTAATAAGAATACAGGTGAGAACATTTCTTTGTAATATATGCTAATGACTGCAGTTTGGCTCAAAGTGTGCTGCTGTTTCCATGTAACACTTTTATACTGCTGGGAAGATTTTCTCCTAAGTGGTTTTATAGTTAATTATTATCGTCTTCATGCCTTAATTTGGATTCTATACTACCCTTCAACACCTTTCTCAGACTTACAGTACTTAGCAAACTAGCTCATAGTTTTATCACCTCTACTGAGAAGATTGAGAAAATAAATTAAGAACAATTTCTTTTCAGATTTGATTTTTATGCCTTGAAAAACATTCCAGAGAACATTAGAATTTCCGCTGTCTTACATTACCTTGAAAATCGGGAGTTTTAAGTAGAAGCCTGGAATTTGCATTAAACAGATGGAGTGAATGATAAAAATCCAATGATAGTTGGCTTAAATCTCCGCCAATCCGAAAGAGATGAATAACAATTTTCAACATGAATAATTACCAGAACAACTTGAAATTATAGAACTTATGGGTAGTGTTAAATATTTGCGTAATAGCTATTGTTAGACTTAAGATACATTTATAGAAGCCAAAAGAACTATATATGTGAAGAGCATTTTCAGCTGATGTCTCGTATACCTTGTTCTTTCCTTAGTGTTGCAATGAGGATGGGAATGAGTTAGGCCTATAGAATCATGCACAGAAGTCTCTATGATAGTCTCTGTAGTAGCTGTGGCACGGTGACCTCAATAGTCTATAACCAGTTTCTAGACTTACTTAATAAGCCACCTTACCATTTACTGGTTTATCTGCTTTTGAGCAGAAATTTAACATCTTGGGTGTCCAGTTTTTCCTATGTCAAATAGAGAGAGAAGGAGTTAGTGATTGAGTATAAGTGATCATACTTGTGCATTTTTTTCAGTACATAGTTGTGTGTGATACCTTCTAAATGTGTTTTAATGTTTATTTTTGAGAAAGAGAGAGAGCAAAAGCAGGGGCAGGGTGGGGCCGAGATAGGGGAACAGAGGATCTGAAGCGAGCCCTGCTGCTGACAACAGCTAGCTTGATGTGGGGCTCAACTCATGAACCGTGAGATCATGACGTGCACTGAAGTCAGATGCTTAACCAACTGAGCCACCTGGATGCCCCTTTGTGATGCCCTCTGAAGAAAGCATGATCCCTTCTATATATCATCACCTCTAATGCAAACTGGTTATTGACGGATTTGTGTCTCCTAGAGAAACACTAAAATGATATTTGCTTTTGAAACACAAAGTAGCCTCAAACTCTGGGGAATTCCGGGGTTTCCAGCCATTTTGGATCTCCAAATTTTGGATCTCTGGAGGATTTCTAGATCCTCCCATCTGACCTCCTGGACAGCTTATATGATCACTAGCTTATAGCACCTTATCCTTGTCCCTTCGTCCTTTCCCACACCAGGCTTTGTATCATTGCTTCTGTAGCAGCAACCAAAGGATAAAAACCATGAGTGACAGAACCTGATGAAATGGGTTAAACCACAGTCCTGTTTCAAGTGAAGGACATACATCTTGGTTCATCTGGTTGGGCTCCTGGGCTTTCTATCTCTCATCATCACAATAATATGAAGTCAAGACTATCTCTTTACACCCATGGTATTTGGGATTCAAAGGTCATTACAAACAAAGGCTGGGTTGTTCAGAGAAACTTATGCTCAGTCCAGAGTCTCATGGAATTAGATAATGTGCTAAATAAAAAGAAATTATATGTACTAGAAAAACTTTCAAAATATTTTAAAGTCCCTAACGTTCAAAGAGTGTCTTCCTAAGTCTGTCTTTTATTAATCACAAGATAAACTATGTTCCTTGGAAAGGAGAGGTCAGAAAGTAGCTCCTGGTATGTTATTAATACTTTCTCTCTGCCACTGTATAACCCATATACCATCCCATACTACAGTGAGAAACATATTAGAAGACCTTAGGTTACTTGAACTTTTCAAATGTAAGACTGGATTCCTGGACTTTTAAGTTAATTCATCAATAGCCTTCAACAGCTCCAACAACCAAAAGAAATGGTTATTTTAAATAGAAAGGTTATTTTAGATAGAATTAGTTAAATTACATGAATAATAAGTAATGTAGACTACCACTCAGCAACTGAAAGCACTTCCCCAAGGAGGACAGTTGAAACATTTAACAACTCATAAGAGGAACTTTTAAAAATGGCTCATTGTCCACTGACAATGGTGAATATTTCCATCAGATACAAGTCTGCAAATAAAATTTTGACTACACATTTGATTTGAATTTCCCAGGATGAACACACATCCACTGTTTTCATAAAATTCTTTCACAATGAATAAGGAGGAAGTATAGGAAACTATATTAAATAATATTTTTCAATAAAAATTGTAACTACATTAAAAACTTTATTCTTAGAATACACAGGCCCCAAGTGACTTATGAAATTATTTATGTAGGTACAAAATAAAAGCTATTTTATTTAGCTAACTAATCAAGTAAGTGACTTTTAATTTGATGCAGCTGTACCTACAGTGACTATCCTACATCACTGAACACTTAATGCTACCTTTTATCCTTTATCATTTTCGTTATGAGCTAAGGGATTGTTCATTCAGATTCTTCTAATCCTCATAATACCTGGGCCATTATTACAAATCCTTGCTGTTCGGATAGCATCCAATTTCTTATGAATCTCATGAGTATTAAAGAATCTTGTTAAATGAAACTGGAGGTATCACATCTTGCCTGGAATTTCATTTGCAATTCAATAGTTTAAGTGCTAACATAAAGAGAGGGCTCACTTGAAACTCTCACTAGTGTGTTATTTTTCCCTCTATCTGTAGGTATGCCACATGTAGAAGCCTATCTCTCATTCAATATGCAACATTCAGAAAAATTACTTTTGAGCCCTTTTCTTTACTTCCGGTGAGACTGAGTAAACTGGAGGGTGAAGGGAAATGGAGAGGGATTAATAAAAGTGGCAATTCTGAAAGATGTACAAATCTGTAATCAGTGTAATAAAAAAAAAATAGGGAGTATTTTTAGTTAGGATAAATTTACTTAAAATAGTGTATCTGTTATTGTCCTCAGCACAATTTTCTTGGTACCTAATCAAAGAGCTTAGAATGTTTCTACACACATTCTAAATTTTTTTCTTTTTATGTTTATTAATTTTTGAGAGAGAGACAGAGAGAGATAGAGCATGAGTGGGGTAGGGGCAGAGACAGAGGGAGACACAGGCTCTGAAGCAGGATCCAGGCTCTGAGCTGTCAGCACAGAGCCTGAAGCAGGGCTTGAACTCACCAACTGCGAGATCATGACCTGAGCTGAAGTCAGATGCTTAACCAACTGAGCCACCCAGGCATCCTGTCTACACACATTCTTTAGATTTAGTTCCTAGTGGAATTTTCTCAACTTGATAAAAAGTATTGCTATGTACTGAATGTTCGCGTGCCCCCAAATTTCATATGTTGAAATCCTAACCCCCAGTCTGATGGTATGAGGAATTGGAGCCCTTGGGAGGTAATGAGGATTCCACCCTCATGACTACTATTAGTATTCTTAGAAAAGAGACCCAGAGAGCTCTCTAATCCCTTCTGCCATGTGAGAACGGGTGGGAAGACAGCCATCTCTGAACTGAGGAACATCTCTTACCAGATACTGAATCTGATCTTAGATTTTCCAGCCTCCAGAACTTTGAGAAAGAAACATTTCTTGTTTAAGCCACCCAGTCTGTGGTGGTTTATTATAGCAACCCAAATGGACTAAGACAGAAAATGGTACTGAGAGTGAGATGCTATTGTAACAAATACCTAAAAATATGAAAATGGCTTTGGAACTGGGTAATGGGTAGAGAATAGAAGAGTTTTGAAGTGCATGCTAAGAAAAAAAACCTGCACTGTCATGAACAATCTGTTAAGGGCAATTCTGGTGAGAAAGAAAGACTTGCAGAGAAAGCTTCTGTCTTTTTAGAGTATAAAGTATCTCACAATTATAACATTGGTAGGAATATAGTTGGTAAAGGCCATTCTGATGAGGTCTCACGTGGAAATGAAGAACATGCTATTGGAAACAGGAAGAAAGGTCATCCTTGTCATAATGTGTCAAAGAAGTTGGCTGAATTGTGTTCACATTCTAGTGTTTTATGAAGGATAGAACTTGTGCATGATGAAAATGGATATTTAGCTGAAGAAATTTCTAGCAAAGTAGGGAAAATGAGACGTGGCTCCTCCTGACTACTCATAATAAAATGTGAGAAATTACAAATTACTTAAAGATGAAATTGGTACAAAAAAAGGAAGCAGAACTAAAAGACGTGGAAAAAATTTCAAACTATCCATATTGCATTAAATGAGAATACAAAGGCTGTGTCCAAGGAAACATTTGATAAGGAGATTAGTATGGATCAACCGAGTGGACAGAACCCGGTGCTATTCTTCAAGACAAGGAAAGAATGACCAAGAAGGTGACTCAGAGATCATCAGAGCTGTTGCTCCCACTTCAGGCCCAGACAGCAAAATTATAGAGGACATGACTGTCTGCCTGTTTTAAAGGACAGGGCAGCCCCAGAGAGCCACAGGTGTGGGCGCCCCCCCCCCCGCCCCCCCGCCAACACACACACTACGTAGAGCTTTGGGGCCCTGGCAGAAAGCCATGGCATGGGCAAGGCACAGATGGCACAGGTAGTGTGGTGTGATCAGCCATTACCCATTACCCCCTTTCTCTTCCCTATTTCATCCTCTTGGGATGGGTATGTATACCTTATACATGTCCTACCAGAGTAGTTTGAAAGCATATAGCTTTTTTGGCTTCACATGTTTATGGCTAAAGAATAATTTGCCTTGAGATGAATCATACTTTGAGTCACAACCATATATGTTTTAGATGATATTTAGATAAGACTTTGGAATTAGATTTTAGACTTTTGAGGCTGTTGGGATGGAATGAATATATTTTGAGTGTGGGAAGGATTCAAATTTGGGGGAGCGAGTGGTAGAATGCTATGGACTGAATATTTATTCCCTCCTCCCCCCAGTTTTCATATACTGAAATCCTAACCCCCCAGTGTGATGATATTATGAGGTGGGGCTTTTAGGGGGTGATGAGGTGCCCTTATAAATTAATGCACTGGTACAAGAGACCCAGAGAGCTATTACTCATCCACTATGTGAGGAAACAGGGATATAAGTTGGTCATCTATGAACTAGGAAGTCAAACTTCACCAGATATCAAATCTGTCACCCAGTTCATGGTGACTTATTATAGGAGCCATAAACGATTAAGGTGGATACCTAGATACCTAGAAAAAGTACACAGCTATCATCATTCTTAAAGGCAAATGTCTGAATGGTTTCCTTCTAAGATCTCAGCAAGACCTGAATGTTTTCTCCACTTCTGAAATATCTGTGTAGGGAAATTAGGCAAGAAAAATATTCAAAAGCATACATATTGGAAAGGAAAAAATTAAAACTTTTCTCTTTTTGCTGATGCCATAATCTACAGATTCCATTAAAAACTATTACAATCAATAAGCAGTTTTAGCAAGATTATAGGATACAAGATCAATATATAAAAATAAATGTTCTATGAACTAACAATGAACAATTCATCAACAAAATTATGAAATCATTGTATTTACAGTAGCATAACAAAGGACAAATATGTAGGAATAAATTTAAGAAAATATGTATAAATTATGTACATTAAAAATACAAATTATTGTTCATGAGGCTCCTATCGCTTGAGTGTCTGACTCAATTTAGGCTCAGGTCATGATCCCAGTATCTTGGGATCAAGCCCCATGTTAGACTCCGCAATGAGCATGGAGCCCACTTAAGATTTTCTTTCTCTTTCCCCAGCTTGTGCTTGTGCCCTCTCTCTCTCTCTCTCTCTCTCTCTCTCTCTCTTTCTCAAACAAAACAAAACAAAGCAAAACAGAAAACATTGTTGAAATTATTTTTGAAAGACCTAAATAAAGGAAAATATGTCTAATGTTCATGTATAAGAAAACTTAAAATATTGAGATGGCAGCATTCACCAAATTGATCTACAGAGTTCATGAAATCAGTGTCATAATACAGCTGACTTCTCTGTATAAATTGACAAGTGTTTCTAAAACTAATGTGAAAACTCAAGAAACATAGGCTATCCAAAACAATCTTAAAAAAGACGAGCAAAGTTGGAGAACTAACAGTTTCCTATCTCAAAATGTACTATATTGCTGCTGTAATTGACACAGTGTGGTGCTGCCATAGAGACATATGGATCAAAGAAAGGCTATACACGCTGGAAATAAACTCGTATATCCGTCTTCAATTGATTTTCAAAAATCCAGAAAACTCAATAAGGAATGAATAGTATTTCCAACAAGTGATGCAAGATTATCTGCATGCAAAACAATAATAATAATAATAATAACAACAACAACAACAGTAGCAACAATGAGTTTGGATTCCTGCTTCTCACCATGTCCCAAATATTTGCACAAAGTAAATTATGCTAAATTTAAAAGCTAAAATTATAAAACTGTTAAAAGAAAATGTAGGACAGAATCATTATGAGTTTCAGTTAGTGAAAGCCTTAGTAGACCCAACACTAAAAGCTCAGGAAATAAATTTTAAAAATAGATTAACCAGATTTCATCAAAATGAAAAAATTTGTTCTTCGTAGAAACCATCTAGAAAGAGGACAGGCAGCCAATAGAATGGGAGTGATATTTGTGAATCATATATATTAGTTGCCTGTTGCTGCTGTAACAAATTAACACAAGTTGAAGGTGCTAAAATAACACAAGTTTTTTATCTTACTTTTCTGGAGGCTAAAAGTCCAAATGGGCTTCATTGGAGTAAAATCTGGTTTTCAGCAGTCTGTATTCCTAGGGGTGTATTGGAATATCCATTTCTTTATCTTTTCCAGGTAGCTTTACAGAGGCCGCTTACATTCCATGACTTGTGACCCCCTTCCAGCCAGAAATTGCATCATTTCAATTGACAGATCTGCTCTGTCACATCTCCTTCTTTTACTCTCCTGAATTCCTGTTTCCTCATAAGTACCCTTGTGTTTACATTGGTCCCGGGCAGATAATGCAGGATAATTTCCCATCTCAAGAGCCTTAAGTCAGTCACATTTCCAAAGTCTCTTTTCCACATAAGATAACATACTCAGAGGTTGTAAGAATTACGAGGGGTGTATATTTGTGCGGAGGACATTACATCGGATAGCTAATCAGGGGTTTATATCCAGACTACACAAAGCACATTTGCAGCTTAAAAATTGAAAGACAAACAGCCCAATTAAAAATGGACAAAGAAATTGTACAGACATCTCTCTAACATCCAAAGAGCAAACAGGTACCTGAAAAGGTGCTCAACACAATTAGCTATTAGGGATATGTTCATCACCACCACCTTGAGACACCACATCATGATGATTATGACGCTTATAATAAAAAAGAGATAAGTTTAAATGCTGGCAAACATGTGAAGAAATTAGAAACTTCGTGTTTTGTGTGAGATTGTGTGAAATGGTATGGCCACTTTAGAACTCAATCTAGCAATTTCTAAAAATGAGTAAACAAAATATAAGTAAATCAAAATGGGTAAACACAGCATAATCAAATGACATAGCAAATACATTCCTGGTAAATGCCCACAATAAATGAAAACATATGTGATAGAAACTTATTCACAAATGTTTATACCGTCATTATTTATAATAGCCAAAAATAGAAACAACCCAAATATCCATCAACTGATAAATGGATTAACAAAATGTGGTATATCCATAGAATAGAATATTGTTTAGCAATATTAAGAAATGAATTGTGGACACATACCTCAACATGCATTAACCTTGAAAAAAAGTTATCCAAGTGAAAGCAGCCATTCACCAAAGATCACATATTGCATGATTCCTTCATATCGAATGTCAGAATGGCAAATCTATAGACATAGGAAGTACAGTAGTGACTGATGAGAGCTGCTGGGAGGGGTGGGGAAAATTAGAATGACTGCAAATGGGCATTCAGGTTATTTGGGGGTTTCTTTTTGACTACTGAGTCTCGGGAGTTTCTTTTTGATAGTTTCTTTTTGGCTTTTTTGGTATGAAAGTATTCTGAAATTGTGTTTTTGATTGTACAAATTGGTAAATTTGTTAAAATCATTGAATTGCACAGTTTAAAAACTTTTTTTAATGTTAATTTATTCTTGAGAGAGAGAGACAGAGCGTGAGTGGGGGAGGGACAGAGAGAGAAAGAGGGAGACGCAAAATCTGAAGCAGGCTCCAGGCTCTGAGCTGTCAGCACAGAGCCTGACACGGGGCTTGAACTCACAAACCGTGAGATCATGACCTGGGCCGAAGTCGGATGCTTAACTGACTGAGCCACCCAGGCGCCCCTGAACTGCACATTTTAAATGGGTGAATTATTTGATAATGTTGATATCTCAACAAAGCTGTTTAAAAATGGAGAAACACAATGCTCTCAGAAACAATCAAGAGATTACTGAATGGCATAATGAAATTATTATGGATGTTGAATACAAGATAATTGTGACCATATAGCACTCATGTCTACAGTCATAAATTAAAGGGGCTAGTAGGAAAATAAATATCAGAAATAGTTTTGTGTTCTTCAAACATGCTCTGTGCTGTTATTCCAATAATAAAATTGTCAGGAACATTTTCTTCCTTCTCCAGGAAAAAAAAAAAAAAAAAAAACAAACAAAACAAAACAAAACAAAAAACTTGGAGAGGTTTTATTCCAAGGTCTTCTTCAGTCATTTTAGTCACTGATGCCCTGATTCACTCATTCATTCAACATATAGATTTATTGGACATGTGACTAAGTACTAACCATTATACTTCGGGCTGAGATAAAATAGTGAGCAAACAGATGTTGTCCTTGCCTTTTGGGGCATCCCATGAAGCATTGAAGGGAAACACTGGTCATTTAGTGACATTGACAATATTATCATTCGAACGTTCATTTAGAATCCACTGTGGAAAAGCATCAATGTAGGGACCTGACCTAATGGGGCAATTTTTTTTTTTCTAAAGAAAAACGCTTGCATTGGAGGGTTAGTAGATAGTAATGTGGTGAAGAGTGCATAATGTGTGTGGCAGGTAGGAGTGCGTCGGTAGGAGAGACCCTCCAGGTGGAGGCCAGTGTGTGTGGGGAGAATTATGTGCTGCAAGTGCAAGGAACATCCTGAGAGCTAAAGATCCCTGAGGCTGCAGTACAACAAGGGAGAGACACAAGGGACCAGACAAACCTGGAGAAGTAGGCAAAGATGAGGCCACGCCATGCCTACTCATATATGCTAAGTATTTTGCCTTATTTTAAGAACAACAGGAAGTTATTGAAGAGTTTCTAGAAAGGACAAAAATATATATTTAGTCATAGTTCCACTTTCCCTGTTAGCCCTTTCCCTCGTCTTTAGCTCATCCTTTGTGTGTTATTTTCTCAGAGAAGGACTGTAACATCACCTATGTATATTTGTGTGTACATAATATACGTGGATATACGTGTATATAAAATACATATGTATATATAATATATATAATTATATGCATGTATATATTAAATGTATATTTTTATATTTATATAAGCTTACATTTATGTGCTGTTTATAAATATTTAAATATATATTAAATTAGCAAATACTAAATAAAATATAATAAACATTAAATATTATTTTTTAACTTACATAATATTTAGTATTAAATTTAAAATATTATAGGGGTGCCTGGGTGGCTCAGTCGGTTACGCGACTGACTTCAGCTCAGGTCATGATCTCACGGTCTGTGAGTTCGAGCCCTGCGTCAGCCTCTGTGCTGCCAGCTCAGAGCCTGGAGCCTGCTTTGGATTCTGTGTCTCCCTCTCTCTCTGCCCCTCCCCCGCTCATGCTCTGTCTCTCTCTCTCTCTCTGTCAAAAATAGGTAATCATTAAAATTTTTTAAAATAAATATTTTATATATATAAATGTATATATATTTATAATATAAAATTTATATATATATATATATATATATATATATATATATATATACCTTAGAAAAGTGTAATCAAAGGAAAGATTCATGCAAGGATTTGGAATAACACATTGTAAGCAATGGCAAAAATTCCCTGCCCCAAACTAGAAAAATATACGATGTCTTGGCAGAGTGGATATATGAGTAAGGTGGAAATATTGCATAATTTTTACATAGGATTGATAAGTCTTTGAGGAAGACGCTATGAACTATAGGCTCCAGGCTTTGCCTTTGTGTTTTCTATGGGTTCAGAAAGAAGACACAATTTGTGTTTCATATGTTACGTAGATCCTCAGGGAATTAGCAACATCCTAGAATTTGGTAACTATTTTACTAGGTATATGTATACCCTTATGCTTACTTTCTCTGGCAAAATGGGTTCTACAATGATCTGCTCACCTGAAAATCTTTGACATTTATCCCAGATCTAAAATCCCTAAGGTTATATGCCCTACATGGCAAACCCTAGTGAAAATGGCATCTTGTGGTGGAATCCATTATTTAGGACCTTTGCATACTTCTACTGCAGATGTCAAGAGACATTTGTCAAGAGACATTCGGCTTTTGATACTGAATGTCCCAGCCTCATATTGTGGTTTTCTTCAGGAGATACAGGAAGAGGCGTATAGACTCCAAATTTTCCAGATTGGATTGTCATGGGAACTCAAAGTTCAGTGAAAATGATAGCAAGTTTTTGATCAGCAGTACATTTTTTGAGATTCTCACAGAGGCAAGAAGCATTTGGGGGTCTCAAGGGATAGAGGACATTGACTATAAGCCCAGAGTGAGCACCCTGTGGGAGGTGTAGGGTCATCGCCATGACCCCCATGAGAAGGTGAGATGGTAAATGGACACCATTGCACTGATGGAAACAAGCACAGCTCATACTGCGGGGAACAACACTATTGCTCA
The DNA here is from genome assembly GCF_014898765.1 of Herpailurus yagouaroundi. Taxonomy (NCBI): domain Eukaryota; kingdom Metazoa; phylum Chordata; class Mammalia; order Carnivora; family Felidae; genus Herpailurus; species Herpailurus yagouaroundi. The sequence goes on along the minus strand of NW_024412397.1, from coordinate 6,829,831 downwards.
TCCAGAGCTGACTGGGATGGAAAGCCAACTGGAGAGAACATGACCCTTATTCCCTCTTCCAATATCCCAGGATCCTTCTATTATCTACTGTTTGTGAAAAGTCAAGAATTCAGCTGCAAAATTGGAATTGGCAGTGTGTAAAATCCAAGTTCTAGCATTTCAGGAGGATAGGTACAGAATTGAGAACAAAATAAGCTTAAAAAATAACTCAACTTTAATATTGGGAGGTTTCATCCTAAGCCTTGGGACAAAGAGAGTGGAGGAAAGGATCCATAAGGGAAATGAGATGATATAAAGGATCCTGGGTCCAGGCACACACACAGTAGAAAGAGAAAGTAAGTTAAGGTAAGTAAGTGAAGTCCCAGTCCTGGGTTGAGATAAGATGACCCAGTAAACACCACCATTATCTTCTCTGTGGGAGTCCTTCCAGGAGGAACTTCAGAAAATGGAGACGGGTATTTAAGTGGCGTTTTTCCCCTGTGTCCTTAACACTACTAGCTTTAGTGTGATTGGTCTTTAAGTTGAAGAAATGAATATAACAAAATCTGTAATATAATCAAATGTAATGAGGTTGTTCCAAGTTGAGTAAATGCCTTAGGCTAGCCTTGGTAATAGGGATATCACTGCTGGTGGCGTGTATATTCATATCAGAATGTTAAGGCATCATCCATTAACACAGCATGGTTGAAAGAACAGCAGCTTTGCAGTAAGAGTGACATGGTTGGTGACTTACTGGTTCTCTCCCCTTCAGGCAGTGATGTAAGCCCCTTGAATTTAGTTGTCTAGTACTTTTTTGATTATTAATTTATATAGTTTATATAGTACATGCAGAGCCCTTTGAGAGTACTAAACACTGAGTATACATTTTAAAAGTTATAGCTATTATTGTTATCAATGTAAATTGTTTTTATATTAAACAGGTGGCATTAAAACATCTAAGGGGGAGTGGGCCAAGAACAAGTAAAATTTGACGGTGTGGGACAGAGAAAAAATTGCTGTCTGAAACAGGAGCCATAGGTAGCGGTATACCAAGTGGGGGTAAGAAGTCAGAGGTAGCATGAGTAACTGGAAACTCTCATTGATAGCAGAGACTATATGCCTAATTAATCTAATTAATTTAATCAGTCTAATTACTAACAAGAATATGGGACCCAAGTATTCAAAGGGAAACATATTCACTTAATTGGAAGTTTTGCTTATCTTTTAACCAAAAATTACAGCCTTTAATTTTGCAAAGAATAATAGCAAATTGAGACACCTAATACCGCCTAGCCAGCTAGCTAACTAGCTATCATCTATAAATAATCTGTCAAACATCTATCATTCATCTCAACTAAAATTATATCTTGAGAAACCAATATATACATAAATTATACACATAAATTCTGGCTTTCTCACTTTGAACTTAAACTAAATATTTGTTGTTGGAAAAACATCTATTAATAATGCAGTTATCTACTTTTTCAGCAAAGCTTTCCGCTGGCATCATTTGAAAGGCTTTATGTACAATCTTTTCTTATATAATTATTCAAAAAATAATATAAAAGAACAGCCTAAACGATTTTTCTCATCAATATTATTATTGCTGTTTTTATAAAACTAGAAGATAAAACAGAGATAAAAAAGGAAAAAATCATAACCACCAGGTGGAGAAATAGAGTTGTGCCACATAGTGCAAAATGCCCTTTCACTTTTCTCAAACGTAATCCATTTTGTGCAACACAATTTTAATTCACATATAACTATTACCTAGACTTTAGTGGAATTCTTTCCTTACTTATTAAATACACTGGTAACCCAAAATAAGTACTGTTTTTTTCTTGTCGTTAAACAACAACAAATAAAACCCCAGACATTTTTGTCTTTTTTTTTTTTGGTGGGGGGTGGAGGGAGGTGCAAGTGACTGAGGGGCAGAGAGAGAGGGAGAGAGACACAGAGAGAAGTGGAGCTCACTGGAAGCGGGGCTCAAGCACATCCTATAGGGAACCTGAACTCAGGATCCGGAAGATCATGACCTGAGCCAAAGTCAGATGTTTAACCAACTGAGCCACCCAGGCTCCCAGACGTTTGTCAGTCTTTAAAAAAAGTTGTCTGGCTTTGTTAAAATGGAGATAAAGTGTGAAAAAGTGCACATATTTAATGTGGACAATTGGATGAGTTTGGACATATGCCTACATCCATAAAATTATTATTACAATTAAGGTAATAGACCTGAAATAATTAATTAGTTAAATAATTAATAGACCCTTTCCAAATGTTTTCAGGTATCCCTTTGTTGTTGTTGTTTATTTGTTTGTTTTTACATTTGTATAAATACATGTGTGGTAAGAACTCTCAACATGAGATTAAAACCACAAGAAGAAAATCAATTCACATGAGTTAGGATGGCCATTATCAAAATACCTTTACATGCTATTGATGGGAATGTAAAATGGGGCAGCTGCTATGGAAAACAGTATGAAACTTCCTCAAAAAATTAAAAATACAACTACCATATGATCTAGCCACCCCTTTTCTGGGTGTATATCCAAAAGAATTAAAATCAGTATCTTGAAGGGATATCTGCACCCCATACTTATGGAGAATTATTCACAGTGGTCAAGATATAGACAAAACCTGACTGTCCATTGATAGATTAAAAAGTATGGTGTATACAGATAATGGAACATTATTCAGCCTTAAAAACAAAGGATATCTTGCCAAGTGCAACAACATTATGACACCTAAGGGCATTTAGCTAAGTGAAATAAACTAATCTTGGAAAGGCAGATACCGTATGATTTCATTGTTTGAGGTGTCTAAATAAATAGTCAAACGCATAAAAGCAGAGAGTAGAATGTTGGCTGCCAGGGTCTGGGGCAAGGGGGAATGAGGGGTTGTCTTTCAACTGTAAATCTTTCGATGTTTCCCTCTATTCCTATCTCTTCCTTATAATTCTCTCATTAAAAACCTGTGTTATTTGAGCTACATGGTTTCCTCGTGTTTTGATTTTGTTGACCTCATATCATGGCACAGGTAAAGGACTTGTTCTGTTTCTTCCCAATTTCTACTCAACCCAGAGACTCTGTCAAACTCAGGTGTAACTTCATTATTAGTATCATATGTGAATGGAGTGGCATCTTTAAAGTAAAAATAAAATAAAATAAAATATGAAAACACTGATTAACCTAGAGTTCTTTACCAAGAGAAAATATATTTCAAATATAAAGGTAAAAAAAATTATGTATAAACTTCATTAAAAAATACTAAAGTATGGGCTCCTGGTGGCTCAGTTGGTTAAGTGACCAACTCTTGATTTTGGCTCAGGTCAGGATCTCACAGTTTGTGAGACCGAGCCCCATGTTGGGCTCTGGTTGACGGCTCAGAGCCTGCTTGGGGTTCTCCGCCCACCCCCCCTCCACTCCCCAGCTCATGCTCTATGTCTTTCTCAAACTAAATAAATAAAGTTAAAAAAATACTAAAGTGTATGTTTTTACATACAGAAGAGAAATGATACCAGATGGAAATTTGTATTTACACAAGGAATAAAAACTGATGGTAATTGTATTTCATTTTAAGTATTTTTTTTGAGAGAGAGAGACAGAGAGAGAGAGAGAGAGAGAGAGAGAGAGAGAGAGACAGCAGGCAAGCACAAGTAGAGGAGGGGAAGAGAGAGAGGAAAGAGTATCCCAAGCAGGCTCTGCGCTGTCAGCCCAGATGCTGATGTGGGACTCCATCTTGCACCATGAGATCATGACCTGAGCTGAAATCCAGAGCAATCAAGAGCTGAACCAACTGAGCCACCCAGGCACCCCAAAAACTGATGGTAATTGTAAATAAAGGGAAAATGAGATCGTTTCCTTGGTTTTAATTATTTAAAAAGTGTTGACTATTTTAAACAAAAATAATTATCATATTTTAGGGAGTTTATGGCATATTTAGAAGTAAAATGTAACAACAGTAGTACAGATGAAATGGTATAATATTATTTGAACATAGATTGTATTAGGTTAGAAATGCAAATGGTAAAATGTATGCTAATAAGCCACTAGTGGATATTAAAAAAAATAATTTGTTGAACTCTTTCCAAAATAAAGCAGGAATAAAGAAACATGGGTCATATAGGACAAGTATAAGACAAAAAAAAAAGTATATTCAAGTCTAATACATTGGTATTTATGTTAAATTTAAATAGTTTACACCTACCAAATAAAAAATGGTGATTATCAGATTGTACAAAAATATAAGATATCTCTATTACCCTCTAGAGGAAACATACTTCAAATATGAAAATACACATAGATTAAAAGTAAAAGGGTGGAAAGAAGATATAGCATAAAAACAAATTTAGGGCTCCTGAGTGGCTTGGTTGGTTGAATATCTGGCTCTTGATTTCGGCTCAGGTCATGATCCCAGGGTCATGGGATCAAATCCCACATTGGGCTCTGCACTGAGCACGGAGCCTGCTTGAGATTTTCTCTCTCTCTCTCTCTCTCTCTCTCTCTCTCTCTCTCTCTCTCTCTCCCCCTCCCCTCCTCCACCCCACCCCCCTGCTCTCACTCTCAAATAAAAATAAAATTTAAAATAGAATAAAATAAAAACTAAATTAAAGCTGAAGTGGATATATTAATACTAAGTTGAATTCAGAGTAAGAAGCAGGGTTAAAGAATTTATTCCATAATGGTAAAAAAAGTTTAATTCATCAAGTCATGACAATCCTAAACACAGCATGAAAACATGCAAGTAAAACCAACAAATAATAAAGGAAAAAAACAAATCCAAACTACTTAGACATTTTTTTTACTTATTAAAAAATTTAATGTGTGTTTATTTTTGAGAGAGAGAAGACACAGAGTGCCAGCAGAGGAGGGGCAGAGAGAGAGGGAGACACAGAATCCGAAGCAGGCTCCAGGCTCTGAGCCGTCAGCCCAGAGCCCAATGTGGTGCTTGAACTCACGAACGATGAGATCATGACCTGAGCCAAAGTTGGATGCTGAACTAACTGAGCCACCCAGGCACCCCGGCATAAAGGAATCTTGAGGCCAGAATTTAGGATTTGAGGTTCACCATAAAAATGATTATTGAATACATTGAAGGAGACGAGAGCTTCTAGAGTTGATGTAAACTTAGAGAATGCACACTTTTGAGAAAAGTGAGGTAAGAGGATCTTGAATAGAAAATGGTGGTAGAGAAGACAGAGGGGGAAAGTTTTCAAGCATTTGTTGAAAAAACAATTGTTTCCAATTGTTTCCCATAGACTCTTTGTCAAAAAGCAGATGATCATATAGGTGAGGGACAATTTTTGGAATCTACATTTTTGTACCTTGAAAATTACTTTTTAATTGAGTATAGTTGACACACAATGTTATGTTAGTTTCATACAGTGATTCAACTTCTGTATTTATTATGCTGTACTCACAAGTGTAGCTACCATCAGTCATCATACTACACTATTACAATGTCATTTACTCTATCCTTTATGCTATACCTTTTATTACTATGACATATTCATTCCATAACTGTACTGACCACTCCCCCTCACCCACTTTGCCCATCCCCCATCCCCTCCCCTCGTAAAGCCATCAGCTTCTTCTCTGTATTTATAGGTATGATTCCACTTTGTGTTTGTTTATTCACTTTTTGGAGGATTCCACATATGAGTGAAATCATATGGTATTTGCCTTTCTCAGTCTAACTTATTTCACTTAGCATAATACCCTCTAGGTCCATCCATGTTTTCTCAAATGGCAAAATTTCATCCTTTTTGTAGATACACATATGCTGCGTATTCTTTATCCTTTTATCTGTTGCTGGACATTGGGTGGCCTCCATAGCTTAGCTATTGTAAATAATGCTGCAATAGATATAGGACTTCATATATCTTTTCAAATTTGCATATGTCTTTTCAGTTTCCTTGGGTATACACCTAGTAGCTGAATTATTGGATAAATGGCATTTCTATCTTGTAGCTTTTTTTTTTTTTTTTAAAGAATTTCCATACCGGTTTCCACAGTGGCTCTACCAATTTAAATTCCCACCAACAATGCACAACTGTTTCTTTTTCTTCACCTTCTCACAAACTCTTGTTTTTGTCTTCTTGATTTTAGCCATTTTAGCAGGTGTGAGGTGATATTTCATTGTGGTTTTGTTTTGGATTTCTCCAATAATTAGTGATGTTGAGCATCTTTTCATGGGTCTGTTGGCCAGGTGTATATCTTCTTTGGAAAAATGTCTATTCAGTTCCTCTGCCCATTTTTAATTGGATTGTTTGTCCTTTTAGTGTAGAGCTGTGTAAGTTCTTTATGTATTTGGATACTGACCCTTTATTGGCTATGTCATTTGCAAATATCTTCTCTCATTCTGTAGGTTGCCTTTAGTTAAAGCAGTCTTAAGAAAGAAGGCCTAAACTAGAGGTTATCAAAATTCCAGCTTTAAGCATATATTACAAAGCCGTGGTAATCAAAACAATATGGTACTGGCACAAAAATAGACTTGTAGGTTAATGGAACAGAAGAGAGAAACCAGAAGTAAAATACACTTATATGGTCAGTTGATCTATGACAAAGGAGACAAGAATATAGAGTGGGGAAAAAAGTCTCTTCAATAAATGGTGCTGGGAAAAGTGGACAGTTACATGCAAAAAAACCCCAAAAAACCAAAAAACAACTGGACCACTTTCTGACACCATACACAAATATAAATCCAAAGTCAATTAAAGACTTAAATATGAGACCTGGAACCATAAAAAATTCTAGAAGAGAACACGGTCAGTAATTTCTCTGACATTGGTTATAGCAACATTGGTCTGGATATGTTTTATAAGTCAAAGGAAACAAAATAAAAATAAACTATTGGGACTACATCAAAATAAAAAGTGAAGATAATGCACAGCAAAGGAAACCATCAGCAAAACAAAAGGCAATTTACTGAACAGGGAAGATATCTGAATTCTTATACTTTTCCAAATTTAACCTTCCAATTTCAAATGTCCTGGTTTACTGCAGGCTTGAAATACATTTGAAACTGGATAGGTTAAAGCATTCTCTTTTTTCAAAAATTTTCATTCTATTGCATCACAATTGCTTTGGGTTTTGATTCTTTGCTTTCCACATACATTTTTAAATCCACTTTCCAATTTCTGTAAAAAAAAAATCTGTGACTTTGATTAGGGTTGCCCTGATTTGTAGATAAAGTGGGGAGAATTAACATTTAAAAAATTGTCTGGGAGCTCCTGGATGGCTCGGTCGGTTAAGCGTCTGACTTTGGCTAAGGTCAGGATCTCAAGGTCCATGGGTTCAGACCCCGCACAGGGTTCTTCGCTGACATCTCAGAACCTGGAGCCAGCTTTGGATTCTGTGTTTCCCCCTCTCTGTCCCTTCCCGCCCTCATGCTCTCTGTCTCTTTCTCAACAATAAATAAATGTTAAACAATTTTTTTGAAAAGATTCTCTTGTATATCTATACTATATAATTAATTGTCTGACATTTTAGTTCCTCCACTTATAAATTGATTTAACAGCTCATTTAAAATGCAAATATTTTATTCAGAGCTCATTGTGCATATATTGAGTACTTCCATCAGTACAGGGATAACACTGATGCGATGTTACGTGGCATGGTTGACAACGAAATAAATATGCAATTGCTACTTTGGTATTCCACTCCATGCACTGTAAATACTGGTTCATTTAACCAACAGCAACAACAAAAATGCTTCATTTTATTTTAGATTAAGTTTCTTGCTAACTTTGAGAATAGTTTGTTGTGCCTTCCTCATTACCCAAGCCTCAGTCTTGTCAGTGACCCAGGTTTTAAACTTGAATATCTGAGTTTTTAATTCATCACATTAAGTAAATTAATTAGAGCATAGCTGATTTTCTCTTTCCATGTATTAGGATTGTTGACTGGTCTTCTAATATGTAATTTTGTTTCACTATGTTTCTAGAAAAAATAAATATGCTATTATGTTTATAGAGAAGTGTTCCATTGACTTTGTGAGGCTTTCTACCTCAAGGTTCCCAATTATCTTTGGGTTAGATTATCTTTGTCTGTCTTGTTATTCTAGGGTTTTCTCTCTAATTGGCCCAAAGGCTTTGTTATTTTCATATGGATTCAATTGTGGTTATTTTAGGCCATTCCTCTATGTCATTAATGAGGTTTTCAGCTGTGCTCACTCTGTTGTGTAATCCCCTTTTTATCTTTTCCTTCTATAATGCTATTCATTTTGCTCTAGTGTGTTTCCCTCCTCTGCAATTTCTGGATCATTAAATTCTACCCTTTATTTATCTCATATTTAAACCTATATTAAGTTTTCTTTAGTATGAAGCACAGATGGATGATGCTCTTCATTTTGGGCACAGTGTGATTTGTTCTTAGTTTTACACCCTGGTACTTATGCATCTGTCCCTGCCTCTCTCCCTTTCTACCTTCTTGCCTTCCTTCCTTCGTGCCCTGATATGTTTGCATAAATGCCAAACCAGTCGTGTTCGTACCTTCCCAATATGGAAAACATACATTGCTTTTCATGCCATTTGGTTGTGCTGATGGATTATATATGAATCCCCCTTACTTCTCCCAAATTATCCTATATTTTTTACCTATTTCTGTGATGCTACAGTTTAAGGAGTGTGTGTGTGTGTGTGTGTGTGTGTGTGTGTGTGTGTGTGTGTACTTTTTCTGGAGGTATGGAAATCAGGCAGGCTTAAGGCTTTGTATTTCAAAAAAAGGGGTTAAGTTCCAAAGTTATTTACCAAGTTGTGCATAACTTCATTTACTCATGTCTTTTCTTTTGTCTATCAACATTTTATCTAATACCTACTAGTAATCTTTCTTTGCCCCATGTCCTTTTATTAAATAATCTGTTTCCCCCTACCTGGTAATCTTTTGCTACTTATTTATTTGAAAATGTGTACAGAGATGTATATATTTCATTTTTTATGTTTTATTTATTTTTGAGAGAGAGAGAGAGAGAGAGAGAGAGGAGAGAGAGAGAGAGAGAGCAGGGGAGGGGCAGAGAGAGAGGGAGACACAGAATCTGAAGCAGGCTCCAGGCTCTGAGCTGTCAGCACAGAGCCTGATGCGGGGCCCAAACTCATGAACCATGAGATCATAACCTGAGCCAATGTGAGAAGCTTAACTGACTGAGCCACCCAGGTGCCCCAGAAATGTATATATTTCAACTAGAGTAAAGACATTTTAAAAACTGGCTTTACTCCACTTTTTATATCTCAATTGTTCTTTTTAATTTCAAATTATAAAAAAAACATAAAAACATGCAAATTATGTTAACACATTCTAGATCATTAGTATAATCACATCCAAACAACAGACAATGTTTGGGTTAAACTAGAGAGATGATTATTTTATGACTAAGTTGAGTTACTCTTCAAAATGAAAGGTGATTAAATATGGAAACATTTAATGTTCTTAACTAGATATTTTTAAAACATAAGCAATCAGGAACACGTTCATAATTGCTGGAAATTCATTTATTGGAAGTAACACTCATTCTTGAATTACAACAGGAAACAAATGTTTATCAAAATAGTACTATCCTTAACTTGATATAATCTGTCTACCAGATATATATACATATCCTTATGATTACCTATCAAGAATATTTATTCAAGTTAATCAACTGAAAAGCCATAAGAACTAATATAATCCACAACCATAATTTGACATATGTGTATACAAAGAAATTATTAGGTTGAATATAAAGCAACAGTTATCACTTAAACATATCATGGACCTTAAGTGTAAACCTTCCAAAAAATTCTCATTAACTCTAGGTAAAGACAAACAAACTAATAAACCACTGCTTGTTCTATCTGTTCCTGGGACAAGTATGTTAAAAATCTCACATATGATTTTGAATTTCTCTGTTTCTTTTTAAAATTTTACCTTTATCATTGGTCATTTCATAACATATCAATTTTGAATTATAACTTCTTGTTATTGAGTATTTTGTCATAAGGAAATATTCTTCTTTGTGTCTCATTATTATTTAATCTTAAAGACTGCCTTGTCTACTACAAATATAGTGACATTGACTTCTTTTGTTAGTGTATTCATTGTATATGTTTCATTCTTTTTAAAAACTTTCTTGCATTTTACATTTAATATCTACTTCTTATGAGCCGCTTTTATTTTTTATTTTAAATTTTTTTTTAATGTTTATTTTTGAGACAGAGAGAGACAGAGCATGAACGGGGGAGGGTCAGAGAGAAGGAGGCACAGAATCCGAAGCAGGTTCCAGGCTCCGAGGTGTCAGCACAGAGCCCGATGCGGGGCTCAAACTCACAGACCATGAGATCATGACCTGAGCCGAAGTCGGCTGCCCAACCGACTGAGCCACCCAGGCGCCCCATGAGCAGCTTTTAGGTGCTATTTGGAAGAAAAATCCCTAGCCTGTCTAACAATTTTTGGCCTTTTTCTTACTAAAATGTTTTCTCCAATTATATTTAACGTCTGATCTTATTCTATTGTGATATCCTTATTCTATATTACTTTACTCTTTGCATTCTTTGATCGGATTGAGAATTGTCTTGTTCCTTCCTAAGAAAGTGTGTTAGCTATGTTTTGTTTGCTCTGATTTCAGTATATTTGATTCTTCTTTGTCCTGGTTTCGTTAAAGACTCTATTCTTGCTGTTTTTCTTTTCCGATAGTCACCACTGTCCACACTGTAGCCTCCCTGCCCCACATGCCCCCCTCAGCTCCGCCTTCTCTTACACAGTTGTTACATTTCTGCCCCCAGCATGTTGCTACTTTCACTAAGATCTTTGAATACCTTCCATAATTTGAATCTGACAATTTATGGCATTTTCCCCCAGGAAGTTATTTCTTTTTTTCCCTCAGAGTTTATCTTCCTATATAATTTGATGGATTCAATATGACTTTTTCTTTTCTTTTTTTGAAAAAGGTGATCCTTTATCAGGGAGAAGATGGGCATAGTTGTATCAGCTAATAGAAATTCTCTGTGTCACAGTGAAGCATCTACTGGTATCTTAAGGGGTGTGTGTGTGTGTGTGTGTGTGTGTGTGTGTGTGTGTGTGTGTTATTATAGTCATACTTCTCTCAGCCAAGACAAACCAACTGTAACAAGATTTCTCACAATTAAAACTCTAGATCTCGGTATTATTTCCTGAAATTTCTGCCGGGTGTAAAGGAGCGTACATTTTCTCACTCAGCTCTATATTCCCTTTTAGTTCATGGTATGAAGTCATGCCAAATGCTGTTTAAGGAACATTCTATCCTTGTAGGAAGCCCCTTGTTGCAGAGTTTGTTGGCTTTGCCTGTGGGATACCACCGTTTTTAAGAACTGCGTTTTGGTGCTTTGAGAGTTGCAACTACAGTCTTCCTTTAAGTATAGTCTTTCCTCAGGGTGCCTGAGTGGCTCAGTCGGTTAAGTGTCTGACTCTTGATTTCAGCTCAGGTCATATCTCATGGTCCCTGAGTTCGAGCCCCATGTTGCTGTCAGCCATGCAGAGTCTGCTTGGGATCCTCTCTCTCCCTCTCTCACTCTCTGTGCCTCCCCTGCTCACTCTCTCTCTTACTCTCCCTCTCAAAAGAAATAAAATAAACATTAAAAAAAAGATAGTCTTTCCTCTGATTGAGTCTCCATGACTGAAAGGTGCTTTCCACAAATAACAATTTAAAGTTACTACTGCCAACACGTTTTATCGGAAGTGAAGTTTCTCAGGTCTCTTATTTGACTTCGTGGCGAATAAATGCCCTACTGCTAAAATCTTATATCTGGAAAGCTTACACTCACTTTTCATTAAGTTTATTTCTATCTCTGTTCCAACTAGTTAACAAGGTTCTTTTTGTTTCTCAATTTCAAGTTGTCATTACAAGTACATTTTCCTCTACTACAGTTTTCTCTGAAGTGAAAATGGATGCGTGGACACTACTTGACATGACAATTACCTAAATTAATAATCAAGTATATCCCTCTTAGTGCCCGGGAGGAATCGACAGGACTCATCCTTCTCCCTGATGCTGGGCTACAGATATTAGATGTAATCCCTTGAAATGTGCCCCTCGGGCCACAAATAGCAGCACTGGGCATGAGCAGAGACATCAAAGGTACACGCTTTGCACGTAGGAGCCACCCGGTAATCAGGTGTTTAATCAAATGTAGTTGCAGTGGTTCCGACACGTCTTCCTGGGATATGAGGTGGGTGCAAGGAGCTCCCTTCCTTGTGATGGCTTCACCGCATCTCTGGGTGCCAGAGGAGAGGCTGTGTTGGAAGGCACAGGCCGTATTGCAGGCAGCCTGTCCTTGGGTTGATTGGGTGGGGAGCTCTTTTGTCTGAAAAGAACAAATGAGCGTTGCTGGTGAGTTGAGTGAGAAATGAGAAAAGTAAAACAGTTTCTTGCACTTCGGTAAAGAACTTGTCTAGGAGGGGAAGTGTAGTTCTGATTTACAAGAAAATGTCAAAATAACGGAAGGGTTTAACAGCAGAAGTAAGCGAGTCCAAGCTGTGAAAAAAAGAGATAGCTTTGGAAGTTCGGTTGAGATTCCAGTAAAGAAAAAAATAACCTCTTGGACTCCTATAGTGCTTTTGTAACATACAAAATATAGGGCATGAAGTAATTAAATATTAATGCCCTTTAGCTGATGTTTCCAGGAGAATATTTAATTATAAAAGCAGTGTTATTGTGCAGCACAGTTGGAGACAGGCTCAGGGAGACAGAAATATTTGGCAGGAATTCGGATGCAGATCATTTGTAAATGGTAATGAGTGGACCTTAACTGAACAAGCACAATGCTTTATGAAGGTTTTCAAGTTCATTATTTTGAGTAATATAAGAACACTCTAAAATAACACATATGTTTCCATTATGGAATGCCAACACTATTGCATCAAGTCCAGCTCTAACTATAGAAATAAGCTTAAGATTTGTGAGTTAAAATGTAAAGCGTAAGATATTCGGAAGAGAGCACATTTAAATACAAACTGTATGATATTAGGTCAGGAGTCTGGTGAGTTTCTCAATCTCCAATGAGTCTTTTGGGCTCCATGAGTTTGAGAATTATAGCAGACATGTTTTGTTGCCCAATGGTTAATTGTCTGGTGCTAATGATGGCCTCCAAAGGAGACAGAAGTCGTAGGTTTGCAGGCATCAGAAAGGAGACCTCTATCTTTGTTAGAGAGACAGCACTCAGGTGCCATATAGATTTAATGAGGAAGGACACTCCATGAAGGGTCACAGTGCCATGGCGGCTAGCACGACTGGCACAACAGAACTTGCTCCTTGTCCCCCTGTCCTCCGAGCCTCTTGTGGAATGACCCAATGGCACCTTGCCGTCACACACCTCATGTCCTCACTTCTGCTGTTTCAAATAACTCACCGTGCACCCACACTTGGGTTCCTCTGCTAGAATACATAAATCCAGCTGCAAGTAGATTAACAAACATGGAGAATAAACCTTTCACATCATAAGAAGACATAGGTGTTAAGTCAAGTTCACAAAATGTGTGTAGGGGGAAAGATTGATGGTTTCGACTATATTGAGAGTAAGAGTTTTTGTCCATCAAAATACACTACCAAAATGCTTGAAGAAATATTTTCAGTACGTATGAATGTCAAAATCTTGCTAACCTAAAATGTAAAGTAGGAGGAAAGAGTCAACCCATGATATCTTCTTTTCCTGGTGGGACACAGACAATGACAAGCCTGGACCAGACATTCGTGGAAACATGTAAATGTGATATTTACTAGCAGAATGGTATCGCTTGGCAAATTTTATCTAAAAACAAAAATAAAATAAAACAAACCAAACAAACAAAAAACCGAAAAATCAAATCCTTTTTATGATGTGATACCTGGTCTGACTAGATTGTCTATTATAAAAACATAATTTATGGATTTGGAGGGGAGTTTTATGGAATTTGTGGATTTGACTGTGTGGACAATGGATGTTCAGTCACATATATATTTCCTATCTGTTGGATTGATGTGGTGTAAAACTAGGAAGCCCTCCAAACCAAACAAGATCTCTTTGAAAACATTTCACCAGCAGTATTCTATATTCACCTGTCACTGGAAAACCGAAAGGTGTCACAGCATGGGAGAAATGGACATTATTTCGACTCTGCGCCTGATGGATTGGTCTCCCTTAGGTGAAGGATGTTGGGTCTGTGTTTGCTTCTGGCTTGTATCCCATGACTTATTAGTAATGTTTATGTTGAGTAAGATCTATGTTTCACATGAGTGTGTTTTGACAATTCATCTATTGAGGCCCTGGAATAAACATTTCCTATAAATCAGTAGGAATAAAAAAGGTCCCTACAAAAACAAAGAAAAAAATCAGAATATTTCAAAAACGAAAAGTACAGATTTGAACAGATGTTCATTCTTTATTAACCAACATAGTACAAATTGTACTAAATATGCAAAAATAATCAGTATGGGCTAATTTGTCAAACATATTGATGAGAATTTAATGAAAGATAATGACAAGTCATAGAAGAAAACATACAATAATATTTGCATAAGGCTAAAAACCAGACAGTGCATTGCATAAAGCAATACACGTAGAGTTAAACCATTAGGAAAAGCAAGAGAATAATAAACACAAAATAGTGACGATTTGGGGGATGAAGGAACATATGATTACAGAATGCTATACAAATAGCTAATGTATGGTGATGTCCTATTCTTTAGCTTGGTAAATGGTTCAAAATTGTTTGTAATGTTATTTTTCACACCTAACATTTATGTTATATATATACACATATATATGTATATATATATATATATATATATATATATATACACACACACACCCACACATATGTATGTATATATATGTATGACTTGAATATATATATTCATAGTAATAATTCAAGTAATATATATATGTTCTATTTATATTATATAATATATATGTGTATATATACATATATATTACTTGAATATTTTAAAATCATATTTAAATAAATCTAAAAGTGGCTTCCATCCATCAGATAAGGTCACCAAAAGAGAAGACATTGGGTAAGTTTGTTATTTACTTTAAGAAAAAGACCCTTTCTTGCTCCTAATTGCCTTTTCCTTGTTGGATATCCAAAAGTGTCTATGCACTTCTAGGAGAAAAGACAATTTTACTTTTGAGAAATATCTTGTGCCCTTTCTAAAATTTATGGGTAAATGTCAAACTCTTCATTTTTTGTGAGTCTCATAAAAAATATTTCTGACAAGTTTGATAAAGTGTTTTTTTTTCTTTTTCTTGCAGCCATAACTAGGCATTTTTGAGTCACCACACATACTATTCCAATATGTCAGTGCAGCATAATTGTGTGGGAATTATATAGCACAATTTTAAAATGCCCACCATAGTGTTTATAATGGGTAGAATATGCATATTATATGGTGACGTGCAAAATTTATAGGTATCTACACATTATCTGATAGAATTTTTAGGTTTAAATGACATTCTGGAAAGTAAAAACCAATTTTGACATTAACAAATAGTGTTCACACTATATTTTTACATTTTTATCCATTTATTTTTATGATTAAGCATACTTAAAGTTGATTTCTCTACAAATTGAGAATTTACTTTTTTAAATTTCTGTGAATAGAAATATATATATAGGTTTGCTATTAAAATAAATTTTACAGGGGCGCCTGGGTGGCTCAGCCAGTTAAGCATCCGACTTCAACTCAGGTCATGATCTCGCAGTTGGGGCCTGTGTGCTGAGCTCAGAGCCTGGAGCCTGCTTCAGATTCTGTGTCTCCCCCTCTCTCTGCCCCTTCCCCGCTTGTGCTCTCTCTCTCTCTCAAAAATAAACAAACATTAAAAAGTTTAAAATAAATTTTACAGTAAAATTATAACCACCATACCATTCCATAAAGGTGTAGACATTTTTACTGATGTCTTCAATAGACATTTAATCCAGAGGTAATTGATTTTTCATTAGTATTTGCTAAGTAAGATCATTTTTACCCAATCATTAGTATTTGCTAAATGAGACTTTTAAAAATAGTTTTTACAGTCATAAAGCTGATTTCAGGTTTTTGAATTGTGACTGAACTTCTGATTTGCAGGTTGTGCTCACAACTGAACATTGTTTTTGACAATACATTGTTCGAATATTAATTTCTGGGGAAAATTTTTCAGGTGCTTCCAATTTTAATGCTCTTCTTTCCCTCACTTTATTTATTTTTTTGCTGGGGGGAGGTAAGCCTTTTGCTCTTATTTACTTAGTCTGCATTGCATGGTTACTTGCTGATCCAAGTTAAAGTACAGTAAAACACTGGTATGCAAGCATTACTCATTCCAGAAACATGTCTGTAATCCAAAGCACTCATATATCAAAGCAAACTGCAAGAACCATCGGTTCAGTTGTGATCATGTGATGTTTGGCGTCATAAACTACTCGTATTGCAAGACATCACTCCTTTAACAAGTATTAGAAATGTTTGCTCATCTTCCAGAGCACTCACAGATCAAGTTGTCCCAATCCAATGTTTACTATATTTAACATTCTATGGGTAGATAGTTTGGCATGGGTTCATGAGGAACCATCCAGAAGACTGATCTTTATATTTGTGGTGGTGGTTGTAGTGAAAGTGGCAACTCAGGCGTCCATCATTGTTAGGATAATTAATTACAATGAGGCACATATACACTGTGGGATACTGTTCAGAGGTTAAAAATATCAGATTAGACATATGCTAAGAAGCATACATAGATTTTAAAAAGTAGTTGAGCAAACATTATGCTATTTACCCAGAACATAACTTCACTGATACATACCAAATGCACTAAATCAGTCACCTATGGCAAATAGGTAACTGGAAATTGGATATGGGGGTAATGAGGAACTCCAATCAATCAACCAGTCAATCAGATAGACCTTGCACAGGCATGTTATTCAATGTGTTAGAAAACACAAAAATGTGAGGCGTGGAATCGGATTTAAAAAAAACAACAACAATAACAAAAAAAGAGTAAAATTATTGCTATAAAAGCTTTCAGAAGAAGCAGAACTGTAGCAAAAAAATATAATCCTTCTTTGGACTTATATAGGAAAGAAGATTATAGCTTGCAACTGAACATTTTTTTGGAACATACTATCATCAGGTAGAGTTTTCTAACATGCAAAGTTGTAGGCATGCTTGGGGAAATGTTTTAGAAAAGAGAAAAACATATTATCCAAATGACAAGGGTCCAGAGAGCTAACTAGAAGATGGTAGTACAATTCAGAGTCTGTTTAAATGGACCTGAATGAGTTTAACTAGGAAAATCATGAGTAGAGGGCAGGGTACACAAGGGGGTTTTCCACTATGTAATACGATGACAGATAGCAGGTGCCCACTGGGAAGTAAATACTTCAGGTAAAAATATTGCATATCTGCCTTTAAAATTATAATGGAACATAGGAGATGGAAACATTCAGATCATATTATTTGGAACTATCATATAAAATTAAGGTGTTTGCATGTAACATGCAAAATTCAATAATTTTATGCCAAATGTTTACTATTCAAAAACTGCTAATGCTTGTTGATAGGGATACTCTCTGAGCGTGCTGAGGAGGGGAAAGACTATGGAGTTGAATTTTGACCTATTGACAAATGCTGAATCATGTCACCCAACAACTTCGAGTCCTCCTTTTTCCTGAGATGATCTACTGGAAGGCCAAGTTTGCTGGTTTGGAAAGATACATAGTTCCAGATGAAATATCAGTTTCCAACTTTTGGCATAATTTTAATGCCTCTGTGAGGGCACATGCAAAAGTCACTTAAAAACATTTTTTGTAACATTTTATGCTCAAAGAATTTTAAACTAATAGTAAAGTTGCAAGAATAAGACTAGGTCATACAGCCATATACGCGTTACCCCCATTCAATGATTATAATCTTACTGTGTGCTTTATTATCTGTACTCTCCTTCTCTCCTTTGTTTATACATGTGTATATATGTCTGCATGTATATATAAATATAAATACAGGGCCGCCTCTGTGGCTCAGTAGGTTAAGCGGGTGACTTCAGCTCAGGTCATGATCTCAAAGTTCACAAGTTAGAGCCCTGTGTCAGGCTCTGTGCTGACAGCTCAGAGCCTGGAGCCTACTTCAGATTCTGTGTCTCCCTCTCTCTGCTCCTCTTCTCTCTCTCTCTATCTCTCTATCTCAAAAAAATTTTATTTTTTTTAATTAAAAAAAATACAAACGCATATAT
Organism: Herpailurus yagouaroundi; assembly: GCF_014898765.1. Lineage (NCBI taxonomy): Eukaryota > Metazoa > Chordata > Mammalia > Carnivora > Felidae > Herpailurus > Herpailurus yagouaroundi. The sequence continues at coordinate 6,811,659 of NW_024412397.1, read as the reverse complement.
TTTTTCTGAACCACTCTAGATTAAGTTGCATGTATCCTGGCCCTTTACCTCTAAACACTTCAGTGTATATTTAGAGTAGCAAAAAATACAATCCTTCTTTGGACTTAGATAGGAAAGAAGATTATAGCTTGCAACTGAACATTTTTTTGGAACATACTATCGTCAGGTAGAGTTTTCTAATATGTAGTTTTGTTACATAACTACAATATATATATCAACTCAATAATTGTAGTATTGATAGGTTATTTTATTTTACTAAAAACTTTTTTAATGTTGATTTATTTTTGAGAAAGCGTAAGTGGGGAGGGACACGGAGAGAGGGAGACAGAGGACCTGAAGGGGGCTCAACGCCAACAGCAGAGAGCCTGATGTGGGGCTCGAACTCACGAACCACAAGATCATAACCTGATCCGAAGTCAGATGCTCAACCAACTGAACCACCCAGGTGCCGAATAGAATATTTGATCTACCATCCATATTTCATTTTTTCCCAATTGGACCTATAATTTCCTTTGTAGCTTTTTTTTTTCCTCCAAGACAGGATCCAATTTAGGATTACATATTGCATTTAACTGCCATCTGTCTATAGTGTTTTTAGTCTGAACCATCCCCAAAGTTTTTCTTTATCTTTTCTGATATTATTTAAAATCTAATCATGCTTCGTTTATTATTTTATTTTATTTTTTTAATATCTATTTATTTTTGAGAGAGAGACAGAGTGTGAGCAGGGAAGGGGCAGAGAGACACAGAATCCAAAGCAGACTCCAGGCTCTGAGCTGTCAGTGAAGAGCCCATCATGGGAGGGGCTTGAACTTATGAACTGCAAGATCATGACCTGAGCCGACTGTGAGATCGTGACCTGAGCCCAAGTCCGATGCTTGACCGACTTAGCCACACAGGCGCCCCCTTCTTTATTTTTTTTTAAATAAAATGTTATTGGGAGTTTGACCGATGTTTCCTCATGTTTAAATGTAGGTTATGCATTACAGGTTTGTATACTCCTAAGCCATGTTGTGTTCTTTTCAGCATAGCATACCTCGAGGCATCTGATGCCCATCTATTTATCATTGATGATGTTAATTTTTATCATCAGGTCAAATGTTAGATTTACCCACTAGAGAGTTTTGAGGGTTTTTTTTTTCCATATAACTAACAGTCTGAGGAAAGACACTGTAAGATCATCTACATATCTGCACCAAAATGTTCCTTTGAATTTAGCATTCATTCTTGGGTTTGAGCCAACCTTCACAATGATGTCCCAAAGTAATGTTTTCCTATTTCAAGTATCCTCCATGAATTTTCTTGTTGGCAGTCACATTTTACTATAAGTAAGCATCCTAAAATCTTTTATTTAAATGTATTTAAAGATTTATTATAGCTGTAGGTTCATGGATTTCAAAATGTTAAATAGTTTATAATCTATTATTATAATTAATTTTTCTGGGTTGTTTACATTGACCCAGATCTGGCTCCATCCTGTGTCCCTTTGGCATAACCCCGTCCTTTCTGGGGGACACCACATTGTCTTTTGACATAACAGAATAAACCAGTATCATCTCTTTTTTAAAAATTTTTTTTAAACATTTATTCATTTTTCAGAGACCAAGCACAAGTGAGAGTGGGGCAGAGAGAGAGGGAGACACAGAATCTGAAGCAGGGTCCAGGCTCTGAGCTGTCAGCACAGAGCCCGATGTGGGGCTCGAATTCATAAGCTGTGAGATCATGACCTGAGCTGAAGTCGGACACTCAACCGACTGAGTCACCTAGGCACCCCCACCCCCCTTCCACTATCATCTTTTATCTGCCCTGCTCAAGTCAGTTCATCAGGCATTTCTTCCAAAGAGTCCTGGTCAAAGTATTTTATTTTTTCTTATTTTATTTTACTTTACTTCACTTTATTTTATTTTATTTTATTTTATTTTATTTTATTTTAGAAAATCAGAAAATTGTTTAGAAATAGTTGTAGGTTGTTATTTATAATTTTATAAAAGACACAGCCACTACATATGAAAAAGAGGATAATTAAGTGTTCTGCTTATATGTATGTTTTTATCATTCACCATTCATAAAGAGCAATTGTGATTAATTTAATATGTTATCAAAAATTTATAGCAGAAGATAACATCCAGTACCTAATTTTGGAATGATAACAGTTTGGATAATTTAATTTTTCAAAAAAGATGGCAAATGACAAAAATTGCAAAGAGACCAACACCATCTAAACCTGAAAATTATTTCAAATGTCAGTTACTGTCAGGTGTAGTTTGTGTCTTTTTGCCTTAAAATATGCTATTGAATTTTATAAATATTCATTTTCATTATCATCTTTTATGCAGTGATTTTAAAGGCAGTCGAATTTTGTTAGTAGGCTGTATTAGCAATTGTAAAATAAATCAGAGAGAATACAGGGACTTCAGCCCAGACCCTTGGGACAATCATGCTTGTGAGAACGAACTCTCAGAGAAGAAAATCAGTTTATTTCTCTAGAAACACTCCTAGTTTTTCTGTTTGTTTGTTTGATTTTTTAGTTAGTAGACATTGACCCATTCTATGCCAGGGCGACTGTTAAGGGTGAAGAAACTATGCATCTAGAAGTACAAGTACTTTGGAAATCTTCTCCCATGATCCCGCCGAGTATTGGGGTAACTGGTACACAGGCAGCCCCAGCTGGTCATTCCCCCCATGTATGCCCAGCAGGTTGTGGAATACAACCAGCTGCACGTTGTGGGTGAAAACACCTCCTTTGGGAGCTGCTAAGGGAGCTGATATTCTCAGTGATATCCCAGGCGGTATTCTAGCAAGAACCTGGGCTGAAACTGTGTTCGTGTTCATGTGTCGTTACTGAAAGTGAAACATTTTGTACCTTATACTATACTTACAGGTAAATTGGCTTACATTTTGCAATGTCCTATTACAAAAGGAGAAGATGACTAGGAACATTTAGTAGGACACTGGAAGGAAAAACTAAATATTTTAAAGATGTTAATTATTTCTAAAGTACAGTTGTAATTTTCTTACCCACCATATGTGTGTATGTGTGTGTGTGTGTGTTGTGTGTGTATACATTTAAATTTAAATATATCTTTAAATATATATGTTTTAAAAATGTAGATATTGGGGTGCCTGGGTGGATCCATCAGTTAAGCAACCAACTCTTGATTTTGGGAGGAGGAGAGGAAGATGGCGGCGTAGGAGGACGCTGGGCTCACCGCGCGTCCTGCTGATCACTTAGATTCCACCTACACCTGCCTAAATAACCCAGAAAACCACCAGAGGATTAGCAGAACGGAGTCGCCGGAGCCAAGCGCAGACGAGAGGCCCACGGAAGAGGGTAGGAAGGGCGGCGAGGCGGTGCGCGCTCCACGGACTGGCGGGAGGGAGCCGGGGCGGAGGGGCGGATCGCCGGCCAAGCAGAGCCCCCGAGTCTGGCTTGCAAAAAGCGGAGGGGCCTGACGGACTGTGTTCCGGCAGCAAGCGCGACTTAGCGGCTGGGAGGTCATAAGTTAACAGCTCTGCTCAGAAAGCGGGAAGGCTGGAGGACACAGGGAAGGAAAGCTGCTGAGCCCCCGGACGACAGAGCTCAGTTTGGTGGGGAACAAAGGCGCTCGCCAGCGCCATCTTCCCCGCCCATCCCCCAGCCAAAATCCCAAAGAGAACCAGTTCCCGCCAGGGAACTTGCTCGCTCCGCGCAAACACCCAACTCTGCGCTTCTGCGGAGCCAAACCTCCGGCAGCGGATCTGACTCCCTGCTGCTGCCACAGGGCCCCTCCTGAAGCGGATCACCTAAGGAGAAGCAAGCTAAGCCTGCCCCTCCTGCCCCTGTGCACCTTGCCTACCCACCCCAGCTAAGACGCCAGATCCCCAGCATCACAAGCCTGGCAGTGTGCAAGTAGCCCAGACGGGCCACCCCACCCCACAGTGAATCCCGCCCCTAGGAGAGGGGAAGAGAAGGCACGCACCAGTCTGACTGTGGCCCCAGCGGTGGGCTGGGGGCAGACATCAGGTCTGACTGCGGCTCCGCCCACCAACTCCAGTTATACACCACAGCACAGGGGAAGTGCCCTGCAGGTCCTCACCACGCCAGGGACTATCCAAAATGACCAAGCGGAAGAATTCCCCTCAGAAGAATCTCCAGGAAATAACAACAGCTAATGAGCTGATCAAAAAGGATTTAAATAATATAACAGAAAGTGAATTTAGAATAATAGTCATAAAATTAATCGCTGGGCTTGAAAACAGTATAGCTGACAGCAGAGAATCTCTTGCTACAGAGATCAAGGGACTAAGGAACAGTCACGAGGAGCTGAAAAACGCTTTAAATGAAATGCATAACAAAATGGAAACCACCACAGCTCGGATTGAAGAGGCAGAGGAGAGAATAGGTGAACTAGAAGATAAAGTTATGGAAAAAGAGGAAGCTGAGAAAAAGAGAGATAAAAAAATCCAGGAGTATGAGGGGAAAATTAGAGAACTAAGTGATACACTAAAAAGAAATAATATACGCATCATTGGTATCCCAGAGGAGGAAGAGAGAGGGAAAGGTGCTGAAGGGGTACTTGAAGAAATAATAGCTGAGAACTTCCCTGAACTGGGGAAGGAAAAAGGCATTGAAATCCAAGAGGCACAAAGAACTCCCTTCAGACGTAACTTGAATCGATCTTCTGCACGACATATCATAGTGAAACTGGCAAAATACAAGGATAAAGAGAAAATTCTGAAAGCAGCAAGGGGTAAACGTGCCCTCACATATAAAGGGAGACCTATAAGACTCGTGACTGATCTCTCTTTTGAAACTTGGCAGGCCAGAAAGAGTTGGCACGAGATTTTCAGTTTGCTAGACAGAAAAAATATGCAGCCGAGAATCCTTTATCCAGCAAGCCTGTCATTTAGAATAGAAGGAGAGATAAAGGTCTTCCCAAGCAAACAAAAACTGAAGGAATTTGTCACCACTAAACCAGCCCTCCAAGAGATCCTAAGGGGGACCCTGTGAGACAAAGTACCAGAGACATCACTACAAGCATAAAACATACAGACATCACAATGACTCTAAACCCATATCTTTCTATAATAACACTGAATGTAAATGGATTAAATGCGCCAACCAAAAGACATAGGGTATCAGAATGGATAAAAAAACAAGACCCATCTATTTGCTGTCTACAAGAGACTCATTTTAGACCTGAGGACACCTTTAGATTGAGAGTGAGGGGATGGAGAACTATTTATCATGCTACTGGAAGCCAAAAGAAAGCTGGAGTAGCCATACTTATATCAGACAAACTAGACTTTCAATTAAAGGCTGTAACAAGAGATGAAGAAGGACATTATATAATAGTGACAGGGTCTATCCATCAGGAAGAGCTAACAATTATAAATGTCTATGCGCCGAATACCGGAGCGCCCAAATATATAAAACAATTACTCATAAACACAAGCAACCTTATTGATAAGAATGTGGTCATTGCAGGGGACTTTAACACCCCACTTACAGAAATGGATAGATCATCTAGACACACGGTCAATAAAGAAACAAGGGCCCTGAATGATACATTGGATCAGATGGACTTGACAGATATATTTAGAACTCTGCATCCCAAAGCAACAGAATATACTTTCTTCTCGAGTGCACATGGAACATTCTCCAAGATAGATCATATACTGGGTCACAAAACAGCCCTTCATAAGTTTACAAGAATTGAAATCATACCATGCATACTTTCAGACCACAATGCTATGAAGCTGGAAATCAACCACAGAAAAAAGTCTGGAAAACCTCCAAAAGCATGGAGGTTAAAGAACACCCTACTAACGAATGAGTGGGTCAACCAGGCAATTAGAGAAGAAATTAAAAAATATATGGAAACAAACAAAAATGAAAATACAACAATCCAAACGCTTTGGGACGCAGCGAAGGCAGTCCTGAGAGGAAAATACATTGCAATCCAGGCCTATCTCCAGAAACAAGAAAAATCCCAAATACAAAATCTAACAGCACACCTAAAGGAACTAGAAGCAGAACAGCAAAGGCAGCCTAAACCCAGCAGAAGAAGAGAAATAATAAAGATCAGAGCAGAAATAAACAATATAGAATCTAAAAAAACTGTAGAGCAGATCAACGAAACCAAGAGTTGGTTTTTTGAAAAAATAAACAAAATTGACAAACCTCTAGCCAGGCTTCTCAAAAAGAAACGGGAGATGACCCAAATAGATAAAATCATGAATGAAAATGGAATGATTACAACCAATCCCTCAGAGATACAAACAATTATCAGGGAATACTATGAAAAATTATATGGCAACAAATTGGACAACCTGGAAGAAATGGACAAATTCCTGAACACCCACACTCTTCCAAAACTCAATCAGGAGGAAATAGAAAGCTTGAACAGACCCATCACCAGCGAAGAAATGGAATCGGTTATCAAAAATCTCCCAACAAATAAGAGTCCAGGACCAGATGGCTTCCCAGGGGAGTTCTACCAGACGTTTAAAGCAGAGATAATACCTATCCTTCTCAAGCTATTCCAAGAAATAGAAAGGGAAGGAAAACTTCCAGACTCATTCTATGAAGCCAGTATTACTTTGATTCCTAAACCAGACAGAGACCCAGTAAAAAAAGAGAACTACAGGCCAATATCCCTGATGAATATGGATGCCAAAATTCTCAATAAGATACTAGCAAATCGAATTCAACGGCATATAAAAAGAATTGTTCACCATGATCAAGTGGGATTCATTCCTGGGATGCAGGGCTGGTTCAACATTCGCAAATCAATCAACGTGATACATCACATTAACAAAAAAAAAGAGAAAAACCATATGATCCTGTCAATCGATGCAGAAAAGGCCTTTGACAAAATCCAGCACCCTTTCTTAATAAAAACCCTTGAGAAAGTCGGGATAGAAGGAACATACTTAAACATCATAAAAGCCATTTATGAAAAGCCCACAGCTAACATCATCCTCAACGGGGAAAAACTGAGAGCCTTTTCCCTGAGATCAGGAACACGACAGGGATGCCCACTCTCACCGCTGTTGTTTAACATAGTGCTGGAAGTTCTAGCATCAGCAATCAGACAACAAAAGGAAATCAAAGGCATCAAAATTGGCAAAGATGAAGTCAAGCTTTCGCTTTTTGCAGATGACATGATATTATACATGGAAAATCCGACAGACTCCACCAAAAGTCTGCTAGAACTGATACATGAATTCAGCAAAGTTGCAGGATACAAAATCAATGTACAGAAATCAGTTGCATTCTTATACACTAACAATGAAGTAACAGAAAGACAAATAAGGAAACTGATCCCATTCACAATTGCACCAAGAAGCATAAAATACCTAGGAATAAATCTAACCAAAGATGTAAAGGATCTGTATGCTGAAAACTATAGAAAGCTTATGAAGGTAATTGAAGAAGATTTAAAGAAATGGAAAGACATTCCCTGCTCATGGATTGGAAGAATAAATATTGTCAAAATGTCAATACTACCCAAAGCTATCTACACATTCAATGCAATCCCAATCAAAATTGCACCAGCATTCTTCTCGAAACTAGAACAAGCAATCCTAAAATTCATATGGAACCACAAAAGGCCCCGAATAGCCAAAGTAATTTTGAAGAAGAAGACCAAAGCAGGAGGCATCACAATCCCAGACTTTAGCCTCTACTACAAAGCTGTCATCATCAAGACAGCATGGTATTGGCACCAAAACAGACACATAGACCAATGGAATAGAATAGAAACCCCAGAACTAGACCCACAAACGTATGGCCAACTCATCTTTGACAAAGCAGGAAAGAACATACAATGGAAAAAAGACAGTCTCTTTAACAAATGGTGCTGGGAGAACTGGACAGCAACATGCAGAAGGTTGAAACTAGACCACTTTCTCACACCATTCACAAAAATAAACTCAAAATGGATCAAGGACCTGAATGTGAGACAGGAAACCATCAAAACCCTAGAGGAGAAAGCAGGAAAAGACCTCTCTGACCTCAGCCGTAGCAATCTCTTACTCGACACATCCCCAAAGGCAAGGGAATTAAAAGCAAAAGTGAATTACTGGGACCTTATGAAGATAAAAAGCTTCTGCACAGCAAAGGAAACAACCAACAAAACGAAAAGGCAACCAACGGAATGGGAAAAGATCTTTGCAAATGACATATCGGACAAAGGGCTAGTATCCAAAATCTATAAAGAGCTCACCAAACTCCACACCCGAAAAGCAAATAACCCAGTGAAGAAATGGGCAGAAAACATGAATAGACACTTCTCTAAAGAAGACATCCGGATGGCCAACAGGCACATGAAAAGATGTTCAGCGTCGCTTCTTATCAGGGAAATACAAATCAAAACCACACTCAGATATCACCTCACGCCAGTCAGAGTGGCCAAAATGAACAAATCAGGAGACTATAGATGCTGGAGAGGATGTGGAGAAACGGGAACCCTCTTGCACTGTTGGTGGGAATGCAAATTGGTGCAGCCACTCTGGAAAACAGTGTGGAGGTTCCTCAGAAAATTAAAAATAGACCTACCCTATGACCCAGCAATAGCACTGCTAGGAATTTATCCAAGGGACACAGGAGTACTGATGCATAGGGGCACTTGTACCCCAATGTTCATAGCAGCACTCTCAACAATAGCCAAATTATGGAAAGAGCCTAAATGTCCATCAACTGATGAATGGATAAAGAAACTGTGGTTTATATACACTATGGAATACTACGTGGCAATGAGAAAAAATGAAATATGGCCTTTTGTAGCAACGTGGATGGAACTGGAGAGTGTGATGCTGAGTGAAATAAGCCATACAGAAAAAGACAGATACCATATGGTTTCACTCTTATGTGGATCCTGAGAAACTGAACAGGAACCCATGGGGGAGGGGAAGAAAAAAAAAAAAAAAAGAGGTTAGAGTGGGAGAGAGCCAAAGCATAAGAGACTTTTGAGAACTGAGAGCAAACTGAGGGTTGATGGGGGGTGGGAGGGAGGAGAGGGTGGGTGATGGGTATTGAGGAGGGCACCTTTTGGGATGAGCACTGGGTGTTGTATGGAAACCAATATGACAATAAATTTCATATATAAAAAAAAAAAAAAAAAAAACTTATTACAAAGATTTTGGCTCAGGTCGCGCGATCTCATAGTTGGTGAGATAGAGCCCTGAGTTGGGCTCTGTGCTGACAGCATGGAGCCTGCTTGGGATTCTCTCTCTCCCTCTCTCTCTCTCTCAAAATACATAAACAAACTTTAAAAAATAATAAATATATATACATTAAACCTGAAAAACTCTTAAGTTTCTAAATCTAAGAAGAATGGGTAGTAATAGGAAGTAGAAATGTGAGAACTAGAAATAATGAAGTGATTTTTGCACTCCATAATTCTATAAGCAACCGTCAAGCAGCAGTCCTAGAAATTTACCTGCTTTGGGAAGAACTGCCACCTGCCAGTTGCCCTCTTAGGACACACAGCTGCTCCACCATCTTCCAGATGGTAAAACTCAGTTCCAAAACGAGTTCATCTCGCCCTATTTTCTGCTCCTGTCAATGACCCTAGGACACTGAGGGTCCTCAGTGAGCCCTTCATTCTCAGACTGTAACCTTCACATGTGTCCATATTGCCCACCCTTCACGCTTCCTCAGCTTCTGAAACCTTTTCATATTCTTCCTCACTCAGGATCTCAATTCCCCGCAACCACTTTTGTGAACTTGGCTCTTCTTACTTTCACTGTGATGGACTTTTACCCACTGATGCTTTCCCTGCCACCACCCCCCCTCTCCCATGCAACCTTCTTAACTGGGCATGAGGGGTGTAAGAATTCTCTTTCTTTTGCATGCTCCCTCTTCATAAAAACACTGAATTTCAACTACACTGTATAAGACTGGTCAGTTCCAAGCTCCCAGCCACGCTGGCCCTCCTGGAAGAATTGTGTGAGTATCTGTGTGTGTAAGAACATGCATGCGAGTGTGTGGGTGTGTTCCATATCTAGTTAGAGAAGCCTTCCACTGGTTTCTCATTTCCTTCACCTCTTCTCCACTAAAGACTGTGTCCTCCAACCTTCCCTAAACGTAATGAGGAGCTGGTCACAATCCAGCTCTCCATTACTAATAACGGGGACCCCTGTATAACCTGTTTCAGACATTTCGCTCTCCATTCATCTTCTGCTAAACTTCCAGTAAACTTTCTCTGGCAGCTCACCTTCACAAATTCAATTGCATCATAACTTCTATTTTGCTTGTCACACCCTATCAGCCCAGAAATCGCAAATACCCTTCATATTCGAAATTCCCTAAATTTCCAGGCTTAAAATCCATGGGCATCATTATAATCACTCCCATGTAAATAACGTAGGTTGGTTTATTCCTTCATTCCTCTACCACGTTCTTCTGAAGAAGCCACGAGTCTTTTAAGTGTAACTTTTTTCCTTATTGTTGTCTGCTGTTTTAATTTGTGGTCAGTAACTTCAAATGGGCACTTGATGTCCCCTGGCTATCCCGTGGTCTTTCCACAGCACGTCTCTCTCACACTACCAGGTGAGGATTTAAGGATTTCAGCTTTCCTTCAGACTCTCTGCTCCTACCTTCAGATGGCATCATGTTTCCTGCTCCTCTAAAAATTTGAAGGCAGTTAAAATAAAAAACTTTGAGAAGCAAGTCACCACCTGCATCTGAGCCCACTTTTTCTACCTTCTCTCCTGGATAAATTTTTCTTGCGTCCAGCTGACATCTGCATCTCTTCTTACGCATAGATCCACTTTCTCTTGTTTGAGAAAAACTCCTTTTTCTCTGGGTTTATCAATTTACCTCTCACTGAATTATTCAAACCAGTATACGAAATGTTGTTAGGACTTCTGTCTTTTTTAAAATAAAAATTGCATATTTTTAAGCAGTACGTGATTTGATACACATATATACAGTGAAATGATTACTAGGGTCAAGCTAATTAACATATCCACCTTCTCATAGAGACATTATTTTGGAGAGTGGCATAGGAGCTCCTGGAATCTAACCTCTTAGCAGATTCCCAGTATCCAATGCAGTGTCATTAAATATGGTGACCCTGTGTACATTAGATCTCCAGACATCAACTCTTCTGATTCCTTCATATCCCTCCTATGTTTGATTCCTTCTGATTCCTTCATATCCGTCCTACAGTTTATTTGACTATGCCCTCACGGTGTACCCAGAATCAGAACGCATCTCTATCAACACTGCCCACACGCAGTACAAGTCGCCAGCAGCTTTTGCTGGAACATTCTAAGACCTTTCTAAAGAGTATTCCTGCCTTTAGTACTGTTTTCCCTCTCTATTTCTTCAAGATAGCATTAAAAGTGATCATTTTAAAACATACACCAAATCATGTTCTGTCTCGGTTCAAAATACTCCTAAATTCACTCATAAAAGATTGAAGCCAAAGCTATTGATATGACTACATTATCTTCCATGTCTTTGTGTACTATGATACTTTTCCTCTTTTAGCTCACCTTGGCAAAGTAATCTCCTTACTTACTCGGCTGTTTATGTCACACGCAAGACATTTCTTGAACTCAATGTCTGGGCCATCTTCCTTCTGCCTGGAAAGCTCTTTAACATCATTCAACTCCATACACCCGTCACCTTCTCAGGAAGGACGGCTGAAAATTTTCAGTACTGCCCAGCTTACTAATTCCCCATTCTGATTTTGTTGTTGTCGGCTCCTCATGCTGATCCATCATAAATGTTCTTTCATTTCTTACAGCTAATATGTAATTCCCGTTAGGAGATAAGCTCGATGAGGGCAGAAAAGTTGTCTTTTTTTCACTGCTCTACTCCAGCCCTTACTGAAAAGTACCTGCTACATATTTGCTTGTTTACCGAATTGATTAAAATTACATGGAAAACGCTCACTTGACTGTTCTCTCATTTTAACACCTTAAGCAAAGCCGCATGACTGAATTTGCTATCCACTTGATCCCCTCTCCAAAATGGATTGCCTCCACCTCAGATTCCATACCTGTCAGTTTGGGGAGCTCTACGGACGTTGTGAGACCAAGCGCTTACCTGAAACATTGCCTACGTGGTTTCCCCAGTCCACCCGGCACATAAGAGCTCATGAGCTGTCCGCGTAGTTCGCAAACCGTATTCAATTATATTTGTGTTTGATAGTGCGTGGAGACTACCATAAAGAATATTAGATTATGTGTTATTGTTTTTGACCTTTCACAACCTTCGATTCTATGAATGAAAATTGCTTACACGCTAAGCTCAACGAGCTACATACAGACTTCCACAAACTTTGTCAAGGACCCTGAAAAACTAAAATTGTCAGAGGAAAATACTGTCACATACATTTTGGAACCTCCAGGGGGCAGTGTTTTGTCCCGACTTACTTCCTCTGGCCCCCCTGTTAGTTAATGCCTTTTGGATGTGCTTCCTGCGCCGCACTTTCTCTTTCCAACCCCACGGAAAGACACAGGTGCCAACATTACGATTACAGACATGCACGTGAAAGTGACAGACATGTAAGTTTCAACTAGCTGTGGCGTGAGTAGAATGGCCGGCCAGTCTGAGCAACCTTGACTCAATCAAGAGCAATTATTGATGATCGACCATTCTGAAGATTGGAAGTAGTTTTAGATCCCGGTGACTTTAAACTGCCTTACAAACTATACGACTCTAAAGCATTACACTGTAAACTTTTTTTTTTTTGCTCAAGTTTTTTTTGAAGGATCCAGCAGGAAGTTGCACTGTCCAAGGCTAAGTAAGCAATCTCTGGTTTATTTTGCATGAGACCTTACTATTTACTTTGGATGGCACAGATGTCTGCGTCCCCTTTCTTGGGATTAGGTTAACATAAATTTACTGAACAGGTGCAAAACAACCAAATTCTGCTACATACATATGCAATAGTAAGTAATAACTATGTAATAAATAAAACACATATTCGCCAATTTCAAGTTTGTAAAGCGCATTCACAAACAGTAATCACTTATTTCTCATATACAACTTTTTAAAGTTTTTTAAACATTCATTTTTGACACTTGGAGAGAGACAGAGCATGAGTGGGAGGGGCAGAGAGAGAGGGAGACGCAGAATCGGAAGCAGGCTCCAGGCTCTGATTTGTCAGCACAGAGCCAGATGTGGGGCTTGGACCCACAGACCTGAGCTGAAGTAGGATGCCTAATGACTGAGCCACCCAGGCGCCCCTCAAACCATACAGTTTGTAAAGAGGTGACTCTCCTGAAGGTTAGAGATGAAAGAAGGGGAGACGGGAAGAACTTTTTTCCATGTTACAGAGATAGTCAATGACAATTCTTGTTTATTTAAAATCTGCTTACTTTTGTGAATTAATTCTAAAATTATTTTTGGCAGACAAAAGGTCCATGTTTTATTTGCATTGGAATACTAGAAAATAAAGGACACCTAATTTATGTAGAATATTGCCAAGGTGATCCGGCAGAAAAGCTTTTTGCAGATCTATTTTGATATTGCCCATTTCCGTTACGTAATTCTGTTGCACATTCTCCTTTCCACAACAGTTGTTTCAGGGGAAAACAGTAGAAAATACATTTCTTTTTGAAGTTTATGAACTAAGTCATTTTACAGTGATTTAGAAAGTCTGTTTTTGAACTAACATGTTAAATTGTTCTGAATCTTTTATTGAAACATCATAGCATAAAAACCTTTGTCCATTTGCAATCTGTGTTGCTTTATTAATTATTGTGGATTTATTATAAAATGTCTCACTAATGGGGCATCTAGGTGATTAAGCGTCCGACTCTTGATTTGGGCTCAGGTCATGATCTCATAGTTCGTGGTAACAAACCCAGCACTGGGCTCTGTGCTGAGAGTAGAACTGCCTAAGATTCTCTCTCTGTGTCTCTGTCTCTGTCTCTGTCTCTCTGTCCTTCCCTCTCCCCCTCCCACCCTCCCTCTCCCTCTCCCTCTCTCTCTCCTCTCTCTGCCCCTCTCGCCTACTCATGGGCTTTCTCTGTCTCTCTGAAAAATAAACAATAAATAAATTAAAAATAAAGTGTCTCACTAACACTTAGGGGACTTTAATTCTCAACTTGTTTATAAGACGCATGCATTAATTACATTCTGGGGGAGTTCATATATATGTGTCATCACTCCTGTCTTCTAGTTTAAAACATCTCTGAATTACCTCCTCACCTCTTTGGGAGGTATAGGCATGTGAAATTCTGAACTTTTTAATTAATTTATTGATACATGTAACAAAAGGCAAAATTCACAGTCTTTATCAAGGTAAGTTGTTTAATAACAAATATTAAATAAGGCAAGAAAACTATATTGTTGACAAATGCAAGTCACAATAATTGAAAACAGTTAGTATGCATCTTTTATGTGAAAATATGTGATAAAGCTCTGAGTGCCTAATTTATTTCCCCAAGATCCAGTATTCATACCACAGAAAACACTCATGTGGTGGGAATCTTAAATGGCGGCCAGAATCTATCTGAACACTGATCTGAAAAAATCAAAAGAAATTAATCCTTTTACCTGTAAATTGTGGGATTAGCTACTCGTCCATAGGAAGATAATTTGAATTATTTTACCAAGATGTTACATTTCCTATATTTATCAACTTGTTTTTATATCTTGCAGTAATACGCAAATTATTTACAGGTAATTTGACTTTTCTATCACCAAAAATTGCTATACTTTCATTTATTTATATACAATGGGTTTATATTTTGGCTCCCTGGATAGTATTTTCCTTTGCTATACATTAGAAACTGATAGAAAAGTTTCATATGAAATGCATGTTATTCAGACTGAGAAAATTGGCCATTCTAAAATCGTATAAGCATTAAAACTTCTTTTGAAACTTTAAAACAGATTAATTTCTATTTTAAAATTTTCTCGTTTTTTTTTCAGATTTACCAATTACATATAGTTTTCTTTTTATTTCAAGTTATTTTTTTTTTTAATTTGTAAGTGTTTATTTGTGTGAGACAGAGAGAGAGACAGAGACAGAGCACGAGTGGGGGAGGAACAGAGAGAGAGGGAGATACAGAATCCAAAGCAGGTTTGGTCACACCCGCGGTAACATGGTCCTTTACAAACTGTTTTTGGGGCATTGATCTTCTTTGGATTTCACAAAGCATATTATACTTCTATCACTAAGTTCATGCAGATACTCAGATAATTTGATATTTTATAGTTTTAGAGAAACCCATTGGTATTAAACTGCTAATTTACCTTTTATTTCTTATCCATTTTTTGATAAGAAAAAATGTCTCTTTTTTTATATAAATTTGCGTATCACAAGTAGTTGAATTTTTTCCAATACTCTATTAGCCCTAGCTTTAAATCTCATTTTTCAGCCTATAAAATTGAAATCGACTTTTGAAATAATAGGAATCATTCAAATTTTATAATGTTTACAGGCTACTAACATGAAACACATTAAATCAGAGGTTACAAATGGCTTATAAATTTGAATGAGATTTCCCTTATTCCATACGAAACTAAGTGCTGTGCATCGCTATGTAGTTTAAGTAATATTTTCTTATATTGAGCAGTGTTTTGAAATGCTTTCTTTTCATTTGGAAATCATACCCCTTACCTTACCCAACAAAGAGGAGAATATAAACTGCAGCTAAAAGAGACCTGTTTATTAATGGAGAAACTGGAAATAAAGGAGTGTATCATTTAACAAATATCTTCCATGTAGTAAGCACTGTGAGATATTAATTTACGGGTCTAATTGTTATTTGATCATGATGTTACTCCTACAATTACAAGTTGAGATAGAGTAGACCAATCACAACTATAAAAGTATCAAACACTGCAGTAGCTTCTTTTAATTTAGTTATATATAATAAGGAAACCAATTATTTTCATAAAAGGTGAAATCTTTTTATGGTAGAAAATCCAATATTCAATAATTTATATATTCATATATTAAAAGGTTGATTTATTAGCTATTCACTAAATTAACGTAGTTGATTATGAACAATGAAAGAATATTTCACATTACTGCGTTATGCTTATTTCTAAAATAAAATTCCCTGTTAATATGATATATTTCTCCCTTAGTTGATTTTCCTCTATGAAACACCTTTTATTTCCTTAAAATAACAGCACAGGTTAGCATTTGACCTTTCATAGGAACTATTAAAATATCCTAACAATTTTTTGGGATACTAATTGTTCAGTCGTTCTTGAAAAAGAGTTTTTCTTCTTTTCATTTAAAATTTATTTGTCCCCACGGTCAGACTCTGTAAACTTTCTTATAAGGAAATCCACAAAATGTCATCTGAATTTGCTTGTTAAACACTCTTGTATTCATTTAACATTTCTAAAAATGTGTCTCTTCTATATTCCATACATCCTAGTGCAAATTGGACGGGTGCTGTCATTGAAGAACAGCAACAGCACACCCAATTATGGGAGATTATTCACAAGTCAACAAGAGGGTGACTTATAATTCACATTAAAAATATCAGACAATACATGTGAAATTGTCATCTAATTATTAAATGAATAGATCTATCAGCAAGCAATTTCATTGCTACATGGTAAGAAAGCTCACCATGAATGATTCAGCACAAAGTATTCTCAGATGTAAATCAGAAAAGAATCAATGTATTTTATTTACTATGCAATTAGAAGAATCCTTGAACTTCCATCAGCTGATTTGTAGAAATAAAGTTATTCACTTTGTTAAATAACAGAATCTGAAAAAAATTTTCAAAATAATTTAAAAGGAAAAATGCTCTTATGATGATAATGATATGAATGATCGCAAAATCAAATTATCAGATTATAAATACATTACCTTTCTATGGATTGAAATTTGTTTTAGGTTTGGAAATATGGTATAAAATACTACAGTTGGAATTACAGTATATAACTTTAGGGATAAATTTCAGAATAACTAGAAAAATATTTAAAGCAATCCTAGAATATAAAACATATTTTATAAAAATTCAAGATATTTTATTCTGATGTAAACTATATCAAAAAAATTTTTTGACTAAGCTTTCATTTTCTCTCCAAAATTTCTACAAGCAAGGCTCTCAACATTCTTTCTACCATATTATGCAGTTAAAAATCATTCTTTACTCATCTGCCTGAAAGTACCCTTCAGGAATTATGCCAAGCAAGTTTTTGATTAAATATTAAATGTAAATGATTTTGTTTGTCATAAGAGCCACATCAGTAAGTGCTTTGCGGACTTTAATGATTACTTGCTACTGAAAAGATGCTTAGTGTTACCAAGAGTTCAATGAAAACTGTATCTCTGTCCATGATTACTACAGTACTTCAAAAACATATCCTAATGCAAGCCTTCTAAATCACATCCTGCTCATTATATCTCCATAGTTAAGGAGGTTCATGTTCTTAAAGATGATTCCGGATAGGAATTTTGTCTTCACCTTGATTCTCAGTGTCACTTTTATCGCATCTGTCATGGAAGGCGCTCACCGTCTCTTTCTTATATCAACTTGAATTTGAACGTAAATGTCTTCTCATGATCTCCCACAGGTGGTTAACAACAATGAGCAAACGACAGTGTCAGCTAAAACTGAATATTAGATCTCACCACCCCTTGACACCCTGGAGGCTCTCCAAAGTATAATTACTTTCTTGGAGCCACAGCAAAAATATCCCTGCCACTTAGTTTTGCGTCGCAGTTCATCTCTTTCCATGATTTACCTCTAAACTCAAGTTCAAGATTGCCTCTTTCTGTGCACTGACTTATTAATAGCTCTGTCAAAAGAAGGGCCACCTGTGGGTCCAAGGCTCCCTCCTGCATGATCACTAATAGTTCTCTTTCATTCTTGATAGCTAGTGATCTTGTCACTCTGCTGCTTTTCTTGGGGAACCAAAACCCAAGTGTGGTGTCTGCATTAAGATGTGACTTCAAAGATGGAATTTAGGTCCCTGCTCAGTGTGTCCGTTGTCTTTTGTTCCTGGACTCGCTGTACAACCTTCTCTCTGTCTTTTGAGGGACACTGTGTCCCTGTGGTCACATTGGAGAATTGTTTTTGTCTACAGAGGGTCACATGGAGGTGTAAGAAGTGAGTTTACCATCACCATCACCGCCTCATACAGATAATGTACATTTACATTGCACATTTACGCATCTGTGTGTGTGCACATTTGTATAGAGTTATAATCACAGTTACATAATTTGTATGGTGTTGCAGTAGGGTAGGTGTAATTGGGGAAAGAAGACTTGAGAGTCACTTGTAACAATTTCCATGCTTATAACGTTTTGTTAAAGCTACACCCAGCACGTTCACCTGAAACTGATCCATGTTTCAGGTGTTTGGTGAGTGGCTTTTAAACTAGTTTCTTTTTCTGCATTTCAAAGGGCCTCTGATTAATGGAAGTTAGCCTAGGGTCTTGATCGGAATACACTTTGGATAGGAATTTATTACTGATCATAATCCTTAAAGTGATGATAATAGGGAAATGAGCATGAATAAACTAGAAGTGGGCTTTTCTATTAACCTACTGATTAGAAATAATAAGTACATAAGAGAACAGTTTAATTTTCTCTGTTAGGTGTTACTGCATGTTGATTTTAGCCTGTACAATTTTGCCCTATTATTAGTTTTAGATTTGACATAAAATAGAAGTCAACCGTTTGAAATATACAATCAGACGAGGCTGCCATCATAAGACAATATTTCGGTCACTTATGAAGTCCCCTGCGCACCTGGGCAGCCAGTCACCTGTCCCACCCTAGCACCATCTCTGATGCTTTCTGTCACCATCATTTCATATTTTCGAGAATTCTACTTTTTCTAGAATTTATTTTTGTTGTGAAGCTATTGACTTATTGACGGTATTAGTTGCCTTTTTAATTCTCTTTTTATTTTTGGCTACCTTAAGTAATGCTGCAAAAAATATTTGAGTATGTGACTTTATGTGAACATATACGTTTTTTATTATTCCCCAGTAATTATCTAGGAGTAAAACTGCTGGGTCTTATGGGAATCGTATCTTTATAAAAATGGGCACAAAGATTTTTAAAGTAATGATACTATTTTGCATTCCCATGAGCAACTTTTGAGACTCTTAGTCATCCAGTATCCACACAAACACTTGATTTGCCAGTCTTCAATGTTGACTATTCTCGACTATGTGAATATTTATGTCACATTGTGATTTAATGTGCATTTGCCTTATGACTAAAGAAGTAAGATGCATTTCATGGGCTTATCACACTCATACATGGTTTTGATGATGTGTCTCTTAAATGTTTTGCCCGCTTTTTGAAAATTGGGGATCAGTCCTTGTTAGGCCAGGAAAATTCCATTCTAGTAAAATAGGATTCAACATCTTAACCACATCCTAGAACTTTAAAGTTCTACTAAATTACATAAGGGACATGTTCATAGGTTTTGAAATTTTGCTTGTTTGAAACCACAGCGGTGGATTGACATGAGCTCTCCAGTGGCCAGTGGCTGATTAGGGCCCACTGAGTCTCTCCAAAGAGCCAGAAGAAAATAAAGTTATAGAGAAGAAAGTAGTAGCAGGGTAATATTGTGTGTTTAGCTTCGACTTCACAACTCATCTCCCTGGTGCCATTTGCTGTATTTATCTTTCTTCCTGTTTTTAATATATAAAATGTGATTTAACCTTGTTTTAACAATAAACTGAGTTCACAGATTTTCCTACCCTTTCTTTCTTAGGCTATCCAGAGATCAATTCATCCTCGGAACATACCCCCTTTCCCAAAGTCACTACTCAAATCCAGACAGACATTGCTTTCCTTTAGTTGCTCTAATAGCTTTAATAGCCCCTATTTCAACACTTCCTCGACAGTGGGAGCCAGGCTTTGGTTCCCATTTGGAACTGTCAGTAGGGTTCTGCCTACATGTTTTTCTGCAGGCATTAGTCCTTAATATGTCCCAGTTCCCTGAAGCTGTTGGAAATGAATGACACACAACTAATTTTGATATGGGTGCAGTTAAAAAAATATTTTATTTATTTGTTTGTTTGTTTGTTTGTTTATTGTTTATTTATTTATTTTACCGAGAAGTCAGTAACATATCCAGAATACAAAACATTTTGGTTTTCTTTTCATATTAACAAAAGAATAGAACATCACTGAGAAACACGTTATGTATTCTTAATACTTATTCCATTGCTTTTTCACAGCCAGATTTTGATAAGGTCTGCATCAGAGCACTCACAAAGTGAATTCTCAGGTGAAAATGTGCAGTCCGGATATTTTTGAGATGCTGGTTGAGCTGATCTAAATCCTTTAAACAACCTATTATTTGTTATAGTCCAAATACTTAAATTCATGAAAAATATTAACATGTAGCTATGTTCTCTGCCTGCAGGAATTAGTGTACAGACTTTGCCAAATTAATGTACGGGTATTACTAAACTCTCTCCTGATATATAAAACCGTTGTGATCTTATTCTGCCTGGGCTAATTTAGGTTGATAAACTGTCAACGAGGAGACACATACTGTTTTGTCACAATTTTCAAATAATCTGTTTCTCAGTTATTAGTCAGATGTGATAATAACTATTTTTATTATAAAATTAACTTTGCAACTATGATGTCTTCATATTGACCTTTAGAAATGTAGGGAGACTTTTTTTCCAGACTTTGTAGAAATGGCTGCTATTTTGACACACAGTGAAACTCCACGGACAGAGGATTTGGCTTGCTGCATGTGTTTGGATTGTCCATGTCAGATGATCCTGTGCCCTGACTTGGACAAGAACAGAGAAAGGAAGGAGGGAAAACAAAGCTAGAGAAATCATGTCAGGGGGTTGAACAGCCTCTTATGTTCAGTGTGTAAAATTATGTTCAACTTTACACACATTTACCTAACAATTATGCTGAGATTGGGCTCATTTGTCTTACTGGTGTGAGAAAATTGAAGCTCATCGAGGGTAAATTTCTTACCAGCTTGCTGAAGTGACAAAAAGCCAATATTAACAATTTTATAAACACGTACACTACTAAAATTTTTACTGTTTTTATTTTATTTGTTCTAAATTTTTTAATGTTTATTTGTTTTCCCAGAGAGAGGTTGACAGAGTGTGTGAGCAGGGGAGGGGCAGAGAGAGAGGGAGACACAGACTCCGAAGCAGGCTCCAGGCTCTGAGCTGTCAGCACAGAGCCCGATGCGAGGCTCGAACCCGCAAACTGTGAGATCATGACCTGAGCGGAACTCAGACGCTCAACCGACTGAGCCACCCAGGTGCCCCTGTTTTATTTTTTTTAAGGTTATTTATTTATTTTGAGAAAGAGAGAGAAAGAAAGCGCAAGCAGGGGAGGAGCAGAGAGAGGGGAGAGAATGAGAGTTCCAAGCCGGCTTCGCACTGGCTGTGTGATTTGGGGCTCGAACTCACGAACCATCTTACCTTAACCATCTTTTGACTTAAGATGATATTACCAACCTGCAAGAGTTTTTTAAAGTTTGAAGCACTATGCTTATATTTCAAAAATAGTTTATTAACTCAGATACTGTAAATTAATTATATCATGTGGATTAAAACATTATGGGGGGGGTTATCTTTGAAGATATTGTATTGTGTCCCACAGAGTATCCCCAAGTGAGAAATTGCAATTTTGTAGAGGGTGTGACATGCTAAAATTGCAATTTGCTCAACTGTTTGTTTTGCTTCTCCCTTACTTAACATATTATATAATTCATTGAACTTAATATTCAAATCATCCCCAACGGGCTGTTAACTAAGACCACATGCTTTGCAATTTAAGGATCAGTAGTGCGTTTTAGTCCTTAAGAAATTACAATAATGTACAATTAGATTCATTTCCAATACCAAATAAATTATATAAATCCAAGCCTGGGTAGATACAAAAAAAAACAGTATCTAAGTATATATGATTTAAAGTCTAATTAGTCTAAATAAGTGGCCATAAACTAGATCATTAATAGAAAATGAGGAAGCAAACAACTGGCCAAACACAAAATTAGTATGGCCATTAATAGGCTACATTTTTGTCTCTTGACATTCCGTGTTTGGTGTCACATCTTGTTTTTCAGTGCCACCATACACCTATGGCACTAATCCATTTAGATCTTA
Source organism: Herpailurus yagouaroundi (assembly GCF_014898765.1). Taxonomy (NCBI): domain Eukaryota; kingdom Metazoa; phylum Chordata; class Mammalia; order Carnivora; family Felidae; genus Herpailurus; species Herpailurus yagouaroundi. Next base: position 6,789,620 of record NW_024412397.1, on the reverse strand, counting down.
TAGTGAAGTAGCTGCCATTTAACGTAAATTCTGAGACCCTTTGCCTGTGGCAGAATTCAGGTCTTTGTGGTTGTAGGACTGGGGCCCTTGGCTCCTAAAGACCTCAGACCATCTGCGTCACAGCTTGAACCTTTCTTTCCATCAGGTGGGAAGGAGAATGTCTCTTTTAGGGTCTGGTTCCTCTCTAAAGGTGTCACTTGATTAAGTCAGGCCAACTCATGTTATTTTCCCTTTGTTGAACTCAAGACCAACAGATGAATTGGCTCCAACTGATCTGGAGCACTTACTACATCAAAACGAACCCCTTTACCTGTGCCACAGAGCTAACCCTGATTACAGCAGAGTTTCACCTGTGTAAGAGTATACAGCAAGCGGTGCAACTCTTGAGGGTCGTCTTAGAACTCTACCTACCACAACTCCTTACAATAACACACCTGAGATTTTATTTATTTGATTTTTTTTTTGTGAGAGAGAGCACGTGTATATGCACTTGCAAGCAGGGATGGGGCAGAGGGTGAGGGAAAGAATCTGAAGCAGGCTCCATGCTCAGCGCGGAGGCCAACGTGGGGCTCAGTCTCTCGACCTTGAGATCATGACCTGAGCTGAAATCAAGAGTCGGACGCTTAACCGACTGAGCCACCCAGGAGCCCCAAGATACCCGGTATTTTAAATACTAAAGGAATTCTACCCCTTTGGCTACCAAATAATCCTGGCAATACTAACCATGACTACGTCCGTCAGAATAGGCCAGGTTATGCCACATTAAGAAAGGAAAAAAAAAAAAAAAAAAAGAAAGAAAGAAATCTCAAAGTCCAGTGGATGAACAAAACAGACTAATTTACCCCCTATATGTGCCCTGCTCCTCATACTAATTCACGGACCCAGAATGACAGAGATTTTACCATTTTGCAACTACATTACGTACCTCCTTCTCTTATAGCCCTGGTAATTTTTATTCATTTTACCTCTTTGATATTTGTCCATTGCATGTCCTTCCCCATGTACTAGAATCACCCCCAAACTATTTTCGCCTCTTTTCTTCTTACAGTCTATTCTCAATTTAGTAGATAGAATGAGTCTTTTAAACAATATGGCATACCATGTAGCTCCTCTATTTAAAACTCTCTAAACTCTTCCCATTTCACAAGAGGAAGGGTCAACATTCTGGAGCTTCCACTTGTGCAACAGCAGTGTGAGGAGGCAAAAGAACACTCCATGCAGCCTTTGTGAACTTAAAATATCCCAAAAGTCCATTAGAATGAGAGTCAATGAATATGTTCTCCTACACTCAAAGGACAGAGTAGCATTCACTATTGAAAATGAATGAACTAGAAACACACAGCGTCAATTATAGACACATAATATTTTTTTTCAGAAGACATCATTGTTCATAGAGCATGACTGAGTTCTAGGATAAAAAATATCCATATCGACCACAAAGACTGATGTACATATTATGGATACAAAACACATTCCAGTGAACATATAATGACATATTTGTCAGGTATTGTATCTCATATACAAATATTAAAATACATGTTGGAGACATCATGAACCATAAGTGCCTGTCACATGTTTCCCTGTGTATGTTGGCCAAACCCAAATAATCCATCCAGGAATGTATATTAAGGTAAGACATTCAATGGATAGACACTAATGAATATATTGCAGGTTTCACATCATTATTTTTTAAACATGTTTACTTATTTTTGAGACAAAGAGAGAGAAAGAGCATGAGCAAGGGAGGGGCAGAGAGAGGGGGACAGAAGATCAGAAGCAGGCTCCACGCTGACAGCAGCAAGCACAATGTCGGGCTCAAACTCACAAACCATGAGATCATGACCTGAGCTGAAGTTGGGCGCTCAACCAGCTGAGCCACCCAGGCACCCCTCATTATTTTTGTTAATGTAGTATTTGAGTAAAGCTTTCAAAATTATCTGAACAGGAAACCTAGTCTGTCTGTTTTTTATTATTATTACTTTTAATCTTTTTTCCATAGTTACTGACTCTTGAAGTACATGTTTTTCCACGGAGTGAAAAGGGTTACAGTTAATGAAGAAAGTGAATGAAAACCCACAGTCATTTTCATGGAAGAAAATTGAAAGACATACTGCCAGCTGTTCTATATCTTTCTCTCTCTCTCTTCGCTGGCAGTCACCCTTTATTGCCATCATATAATGCTGTTTGGGGGCAGTGGTGAGGACTTAAAAGGACATTGTCCTCCATGAATAATAGTTGCCTTTCTTGTATATGTATATTATTCAGAACTGTAGTCAACTCACTTTTTCCCTTCTCAAAGTAGCACTTGCATGTGGATAGCAATGCATCACTTCCAACATGAATGGAGAAAAGATGAAAAATTAGATGAGGCACAGGAATGTAAAAAAGCGAGATTAAGATAGAGAAGCAGAAGAAATACAAGACAAACGACAGAAGGCTAAGGAAGAGAAACCAAGAGATGATGCTACAGAATGGCATGAAAAACCTGGCGAATCGATGTAAAGTCGTGACTCATTTCCGGCAGGGTTTTGGCAAGAGTACATGGTAGGCTTGTGAGGCATAGGAGGGGCAAATTTTCTGTATAGTGTTCCTAAAGTCCTGCCATGCGTCTCGTTCAGCCTGTTTCCAAAGAGGGCGTGCTACTGACATTCTTCCAGAAGCAGTTGTAAAGTAGTAGTTGCTCTCTCATAATAGAACACGTACAAAAATATTTAGGGGTGTATTTGGAAATCATAAATTACCATATAAATTGCCTCAGACTTTCAAATGCATTCCCACAGTTTTCTATCACTTATACGTCAGTGAAAGAGAATTCAAAATAATAATAGACTTAAAAAGGTAGGATCGTTTTTGAAAAACAATCTTAATAAAAATTGCATTTACTTAGAAGCGTTCAGAATGTCAACAAAACAGCTGCAACTTTTTTTTTTTTTGCAATTACAGAATGGTGTTCAGTTAAAAGAACAACAATGATTTTGTATAAGCTGCATCAGAGGTGACTGAAGGTGACAAATTACCATCCCCGTATAGAACCCATGTGCACTGTGCACCAACCAGAACCTGCTTTAAGTTCCCAGGCCAATATATAACCCCCATACTGTACCGGGCAGAGGGAGCAGCTATGGAAAATACCACCAGACCAGGGCTACCCAAAGACACACAGGGTAGAGTGTTAACAAAAGAAGCTACCGGAGATTTTAAAAGCAAATCTTACACAGCCTTACGTTATAACTTTTCTTTTAAAGGAGTGAGTTGTGTACAGGGCGGTTAAATGTTTTATGGATCAAAAACTGTGCTAAAGCCAGATTGTTCATCATCACTTTCTTCATCTTCCTCCTCCTCCTCCTCCTCCTCCTCTTCATCTTCCTCTTCTTCATTTCTTCCTTCTTCTTGTTTCTTTCAGACTTGATGACCTCTTTTTTTTTTTTTTTTTTTTTGTAATTTTTTGCCACGTCAGGCTTTCCTTTAGATTGGTAGGCATGTTCTCCTTTGAATTTTGGGCAATGCTCAGAACAAAATGAGAGAAAGGCCAATGGAGGCCTCTTGGGTGCCCCGGGGTCCTTGAACTTCTTTTTTGTTTCCCCTTTAGGGGGATTCTCAGTATTCTCTTTCATAGTGGGCCTTGTCCACCTTTGCCACATCTTCAAATATTCCTTTCTCTTTAGCAGACATGGTCTTCTAGCTCTCTGAACACTTCTTAACCGACTCAGAGAAGGTGACTGAAGCACCTGGCTGCTTCCTCTTGTGCTCCGCTCTGCAAGTTTGCACAAAGAATGCATATGATGACATTTTGCTTCCCAGCTTCTTAGGATCGCCTTAGTCCGTGTTGAATGACTTTCCCCTGCAAGGCACAGGTCGCCCAGTCTTTGACTGGCTCTCACTTGCCCTGGCACTGTGTCTGTGGAGCTCATAGTACTGCTATGGCTCAGAATTATTTAAAAGAAACACCTCTCTTTACTTATTACCCATAGAATCTTAGGGCTACTTCCAAAGAATCCATGTATATATATAAAGTAATTCGAGACTCCCACAAACACATGGCCCTATTTAGTTTTGCTCTGCATATTGCTTATACTAGCTTCTGACATAATTAACTCAGATTTGTTTTCAACTGGTCAAGTCTTTTTTTTTTTTTTTTTTGCCATATCCTTTGCATTGTTCCAGTGAATATCAAATTCTGTCTCCTCAACTAACCCAAAATGATACTGCTTTTGCTTCACCAATCATGACAAATGTCGTGATCCCTAAGCTTTACTTTTCCACATTCTCAGCCTTGCCATTCTTGCAGTTCAGGGGTGTGTGGGTGACCCTACTGTTCATGCTTTGTATCAAAGCCACTATTTTACAACAGTTTTACCGCAAAAATGTGCATTAATCTGGACTTTCCTAAAGTTTAACCATAAAACATTTTAGATCATTTTATGAACGTGTAAAATGTTTATCTATGAACAATTTTTTTTTTCTGGCTTTTAGCTATTAACACAGATGCCATGGATATTTGTATGCAATATTTGTGTGCAATCATTTTGGAAATAATTTTTTCATGTTTGTAGTACATAGGAGTAGAAGGAGTGAAATGTTAGAGAGACATATATGTGTGTATATATATATATATATATATATACACTGTATTATATATATGTAATATATATATATTATATATAACATTATTAACAACTGCTACACAGTTTTCTAAACATGGCATACCATTTTAACTCCTACAATCAATGTCTGAGAATTCCAGTTGCTTTTTTGTCTCCAGCACTTATAACCTTAACCATGTGATGGGAGCACAATGATCTCCTTACTGTTGTCGTTTATATTTCCTTGATGAGTAATAGTCTTGAATGTATTTTCATGTACATACCCCTTAGATAGTCTCATTTCTGAAGTGACCATTCAAGTCTCTGGCTCCTTGCCCCCACCCCCCACATTAGGTTAGTTTGCATCCTATGTACTGATTTGTTAATGCTCTTTATATGTTCTGGACACAGGTCCTAATTCACAGTGCCTTAGTTGAACAGCATAAATTTTTATAAAATTCCACCTTCTCTTTGTTATCTGTGACTTCTGTGTATTGTTTAAGAAATATTTGACTACTTTAAGGTGTTTAAAAATATTCTACTGTATTTTTCTCTACAAGTTATAGAGTTTTAGTTTTTATATTTTGGTCTGTGCTCCTTCTCCAGTTGATTTTTTTCCTTTATGCTATAAATAAAGGTTCTTTTTTTTTCCATAAGATATAATTTTGTTTTTCTATATCTTAAAGTGATATTCAATTTCCAATTGTAATGCATGGACCCTTTTTCTGAAAATCAAGTAACAGTATATGTTTAGGTCTATTTCTGTATGTTTTGACATTTTATATTATACTTCTTTCAACCTTATTCATCCATTTCAAAAATGCTTCTACTATTGTATGTATTGTATGTATATTACATTCCCAAATTCATTTTAGAATAATTTTGTCAAATTTTATGTATAAATCTACTGGTATTTTATAAGAATAGTATGGAACCTATAGTACAAATTGATAAGGGGCATCCTAATGCTCTCAAGACAACCAATCCATGAACATAGTAGATCTCTTCATTTTTAGGTCCTTAATTCCTATTAACAAAGTTTCACTTGCCTTTTTACATAATTTTTAATGTTTACTTATTTTTGAGAGAGAGATCACGAGTGGGGTAGAGCAGAGAGAGAGGGAAACACAGAATCTGAAGTAGGTTCCAGGCTCTGAGCTGTTTGCACTGAGTCCAACGTGGGGCTCAAACCCACAAACTGTGAAATCATGACCTGAGCCAAAGTCAGACACAACCAACCGAGCCACCCAGGCGCCCATGTGTCACTTGCTTTTTAAAAATTTATTTAGCTAATTTTTAAGACAAATCACTAAAGATTAAGTGTGATATAGTTTGAGTGGATAGATCTTCTTGAATCTGTAGACACAAAGGGAGCTTGTACACAATCATGGGTTCTTTTCTACAGTAGCGGGGATTCATTTCCAGGAAAGGTTGGAAAAAGGGCAGGAGACTGAAGGGTTAGAAGCCTGCAGGAGGGTATCAGCCACTGCTCAAAGAAGAGCATAAAGCCCCTTTCCGGATCTTCTTCCTGTGGGAGGGCTTAAACAACTTGGGAAGGGGAAGAGGAAGTAAAATGCTAATTAAAACCAGAACTAGACACTACTTTACACACAATAAATATGTAAATTAAAAATCTGATGATAAAAATGCTATAAAGTATGAAGGGTAACTGAACTCTTAAAAGAAGCTGTTAGGAACACAAAAGGATCTAGCCAATTTGAAAAGCAGTTTGGAAATTTCTTAGAACTCTAAGTATATACTAGCCATGTGACCCAGCAATTCCACTTCCAGATATTTAACCGTGGGAGATTAAAGCATATGTTCACACACACAAAAATCATAGCTTTATGTTTTAGCTCTCCATACATAGTCTCCCACAAAAAGAAACAAGTCAAATATCCTTCCATTTGTATTATTAACTAACTGGGATCCATCTGTACAGTGGAATAATACTTACTAATAAAACGATCAAGCCACTGATACAACATAAATATTACATGCAATATGCTGAGAAAAAGCACTAGAATAAAATGATCAGAGACTGTTTGATTCATTTACATTAGGTTTTGAAAAGACAAAAAAGGAAGGACAGAAAATAGATCAATGTTTTTTAGGATCTGGGCACAGAGAGGTGATGACTATAAAAGGTCATGAGGAAACTTGATTATGAAAATATCTATGTATTGACTGTATTGGTGGTTACAATACTGTATGAGTTAGTTACAATCCAGAGACCTAGATTTTAAAAATGAATTTTAATGTATGAAAGTTATTATCTTAATTAAGAAAAATCAATTACGAAAAAGCAACTTGAACCCTTTGGTCTCGTCAATCCCCCACCTCATTGCTCCTTTGTAGTTTGAGAGAGATAGTCATAATTTAAGACCAAGAGAAATGATTTCATTACTAAATATGGGCACTTGGCCATCTCTTTTGTTTGTTTATCTATGTGTTTATTCATACATATATACATGTATTATTTGATAATGGATTCTCAGAATATAATGTGCCAAGAATGAGGCTATGCACCAGGCATAAACTTTTAAATGAAAAAGTTTTGATTTCTGCTAAAGGCGTCAGGCAATTCCTCTCACCAAAAAAAACTGTAAAACTAGGCAAGATAGATGGTGTACTGGGTTTTAGCCAGTGGCTAATATTAGCTCATGTCAGCACCACTTGGAAGAATTTCACTCAGTTCTCTGCCTCAGAACCACTTCCGACCCAGGGTGAAGAGAGAACAGAAAAGTGGAATATGAACAGAGCATAGGAATCTTGCTGAGCTGAGGAGGCAGAGATCAAAGTTTGGGTCAACTGAAGCGGTGGGAGTATGTATGGTGGGCACTGGAGAGGAGTTAGCTGTGCAGAAAAGGAAGCCACGTAGAGGGGGATTACCCATCAGTTCTTGGCTGCAGGCTGGGTTTTAAATAAGCTGGTACAACCTCCTAAAACTCCTCACATAGCACCTGATACAAGGATCAGAACAGAGTGGAGACATTTCAAATTGAGCAGGATTGGTGAAGCACCTTGTCAGTGGATGTTGGTTTTCAGTGAAGGGATGCTCATTAACATTTCATTAACACCTCAGCATACACCTGAGGTGTAAAGGGTTGCCATATTCAAAATTAAAACTGAAAAATTTCAGGGATGTTTACTTATTAATCCATTTAAAATAGCAATAATAATACACTAAAAAGAATGTAAACAATATAATTTTATGAAAATAATGATATTTTCCAAAACAAACCAAAGTGTATTGAGAAAAGTGGTATTTCACATTTTTGCAAATGACTTAAATAAGTAGCCTAAAAGAAGTTAGTTGTATTCTTACGTCTGCCTTCTTTATTTGGTCTGATATGTTTGATAAGTTTGATAGACTTATCTGAAGGAAAATATGGCTTCACACACATGTGGTTTTAAAAGGAGAAATATTAATCTATTTTTCTGATAATTTTGGATATCCTTTCTACATTTCAAATAAAATATTGGTTGTTCTTATGACTAGTTGTGAAGGGGAAGCTGGGATCATATCAGTGAATGGATCCTTTCCATACATATGGTTTTGTAACATTAAGTAGGCATTGTCCACTTGGGTTCAATGAATGATGGAGCTCTTTCAAATGTTGATATATTTCATTATACACTGTAGAAACTCACAATTCTAAAAGCTGTATGGATCTCATGAGAACACTTAGTTTTGTCAATCCTCTAGTTGAAGATGAAAGTTTTCAAAAATTCTTTCTCTCTTTTCTTCAAATATCTCAAATGATATAAGGAAAAACAAATATTGCCTATTATTTTCTTTGGAGTGACAGCACGGGCTCACTTTGTTAATTTTTGGGAAACTCTACAAACTACTTGTCTGACTAAATATAATTTGTCTTTCAGCCACTTTAAGTCATAATGATGTTCCATTAAAAAATTTAAAAAGTGCCTGGTTAAGTTTCAAACTCAGCATCCAAAAGGTTTTCTCCAAAAACCTATCATTCTTCAGTATTCAGCACTATCCTGTGTATTTTCTCATGCTGGATATTCAAAAATATGCTCAAAGTTACAGGATTTAATAAATCAGTAACTTTACTGACTGATCCAGTGTACTCACAAGTAAAAGTTAATGTAGATATGTAAAGCTGAAGAATATATACTTACTAGCACAGTTTAGTGCCACTGTTTTGATTTCTGAGAAGACATCAGCAGATTTATCAGCCAATGCTTAAGGGCCATCTTTATAAATGTCAACATGGTAAAAGGCTAAAAAAGAAAAATCCCACATATTATATTCATGAAAATGGCTTAAACTAACAGATATCCTGAAAGCGTATTGGAGTGCAGGAGACTACATTTTGAGAATTGCCACACTATGATGTAATTATTCTAGAACCATCCTATCTTAGATTAGAGAATTCTGTTAGGACCTGGAGGGTGACACCATATGATTTTTGTCTTCCTAAGTTAGACCTGCTCAGGAAAGATCTCTCTGGGTTTTCTTTGATTTACCCTAACCATTTACAAATTTCAAATAATTCGAACGGTAACTGAATTCCTCAAAAGTGAAGATTCTCTCTTTGAGGATGAAACACAATGTGAGATATCTATAAAATGTAACTTAAAATGTTCAGTATTTCATCTAACATCATTAGACATGCAAATTTAAAACATGCAATTTATGTTAAACCAGTGATAAGTAGAAATCATGCCCACTATGCTTCAGATGTTGAACTTGGACTACAAGTTTTAAATAGATTTATTTTAAAAATCAAGGAGGGGCCCCTGGTGGTTCAGTTGGTTAGGCGTCTGACTTTGGCTCAGGTCACCATCTCATGGTCTGCGAGTTTGAGCCCTGCAGCTGGCTCTGTGCTGACAGCTCAGAGCCTGGAACCTGCTTCAGATTCTGTGTCTCCCTCTCTCTTTGCCCCTCTCCCACTCTCACTCTGTATCTCTCTCTCAAAAATAAACATTAAAAAATTTAAAAAATCAAGGAAATAAAATTATTTTAACAAATGAACAGATAAAGAAACCAGATAAAGGGGCGCCTGGGTGGCGCAGTCGGTTAAGCGTCCGACTTCAGCCAGGTCACAATCTCGCGGTCCGTGAGTTCGAGCCCCGCGTCGCGCTCTGGGCTGATGGCTCAGAGCCTGGAGCCTGTTTCCGATTCTGTATCTCCCTCTCTCTCTGCCCCTCCCCCGTTCATGCTCTGTCTCTCTCTGTCCCAAAAATAAACATTGAAAAAAAAAATTAAAAAAAAAAAAGAAACCAGATAAATATAAAATAAAACAAAACAAAACAAAACAAAATAAAATAAAACAATAAACCAAATGGAAATTCTAGACTAAGAAGTAAAATAATTTAAATTAAAATTTACCTGAGTGGAGACAGCATAAAAGAAAGCCTGTAAATTTAAAGGCAGATGAGTAGAAATTATGCAATCTGAGTAACAGGGGTGAGGGGTGGAGGAGTAGGAGGGGCACAAATCCCAGAATAAAAATAGTGACTTACAGACCTGTGTATAAGATTTACATATGAGATGAATCAAGGAAAAATAGTTTAGAGCAAATACACACACACACACACACACACACACACACACACACACACACACGAATTTGCACATATATATATATATACACACACACACACATATGTTTGTATATACAAGTATATATACAAACAAAAATAAATTGGCATATATAAAAAACTGTTATTTTTAAAATTTGTGAAAAAGGCAAAAGACTTCAATGAAAAATGATGAAACTGTAAGATGACATTTATAACATATGTTATATATTATACTATACTATATATATATATATACTATATATATAATATATATATACATACTATATTAAAAATCACCAAAAAAGGATGGACAAGTAAATAGATTTATGTCATCCTAAGATTAGTATGCTTAGAAAGTGGGAATGTTAAAATTAGGAACTTTCAGGTAGGAAATAAAAAGTATCAATTATAAAGAATGCAGGGGAAGGTTGAAGTCAAGAATTTTATAATGTTTAATGTGAAATTTGACAAGACACAACAAAGATTCAAAATAAACCATGATAAGCAAACAACCCATATTGTTAGCCTAGAACAACCACTACTGAACCGATAAGATGTAGATAAGAAACGCATAGCGGAAACAAATTGGACGCTAATCATATTTAGCTAACCAAAAAGACAAGATACAGGAAGAACAAGAGAACAATCCAGGAAAGTAGAAAACAAATAGCAACATGGTAATTTAATAACCAAACATTTAGTTGAGCATAAATTGAATGAGCATTTAAATTAAATGACAAAGTATTTCAGCCTGTATGAAGGAGAAAAACCATACTACACTCTGTTTATTAGAGTATTATGAAACAAGAAAATATATGCTTTGAAAGAACCGGGGGTTGGGGAATGAGTACTATGCACCCAGTAATCATAAGAAAACTTATGTGGTTATAACATTAGATAAATTAGACTTGAAGAGGAAGACAATTTTGGGAGCACCTGGGTGGCTCAGTTGGTTAAGTATTCGACTTTGGCTCAGGTCCTGATCTCACTGTTAGTGAGTTTGAGCCACACATCGGGCTGTGTGCTGACAGCCCAGAGCCTTGAGCCTGCTTCAGGTTCTGTGTCTCCTTCTCTCTCTCTGACCCTCCCCTGCTCACCCTCTGTCTGTCTCTCAAAAATAAATAAACATGAAAATAATTTTTAAAAAAAGCCAAAGGCCATTTTCACAGAGAAAGGTATGGTATAACAATGAAATTGGCAATTACCTATGAATATGTAACAATCTTAAACATATATGCAACAGATAACAGAGCACCAAAAACCATCAAGCAAAAGCCCACCAGAATTAACACAGAAATAGATAAATCTACAAGATAAATCTATAATCACTGTCAGATATTTTAATAGTATTGTCTCAGGAAATGATAGATAAAGGATAGAGAAATTTTGCAAGTCTAGAGAAGACGCAAACATCAATGACAAAATTTTCCTGATTGACATGGAAAATTACACCAAATGAAATAGTATACACTCTTTAAAAGTGCACATAGATATTCGCCAAGTGAGTTGTCATTTTTTTAAACAATATAATTGTTAATTTCATTAGACTGATTGAGACAAATGTCTGAAGATTTCCACGGTATTCAGATTAAGAAATAATACTTCAGTCATTTGAAATTCATTGAAGCTTTTGAGTGTCTATTGTTACTTGTTCACCTTTTTCCTATCTATTCATCCTCTCCCTATATGTCATTGTTGCCATAAATTTACAGTGTAGTTTTTCGTAATAACTACATATGCTATAGGAAGACAAAGATTTAGTATAAGCCATGCAATGATTGTTCTGGATGTCTGCAATTATTGTATCAAAAATATCAACGTTTATTAATAATTTTCTTATGTAAAGAGTATTTTTTCCCCTGTGTCTATTACTATTTCCTTTGAGGGATTGTCCTAAAACATCTTATTTTAACCACGCTCTTCCTTCCTTTTTATTACCTTATTTCTTCATTCTAGTATTGTAAACTTCATGGAATATAAACATTTTCCATCCATGGAATTAGAAATACACTGTTTTAATTTTTTTACCTAATATTCTAAGGTCTTAAACTCCTTTACCTTCTGTTTCTGAATCCCATTTTGTTCAATGCTTACTGAAATTCTCTGCACATTTTCCATCATGTACTCTTTACCACAGCAGATTTCCTTTTGGTTTGATTAATAACTTCTTATATCTTTCTGTTAAATCCAAGATCACACTCAAGTCTCTTGATGGCACATGTGATCACATTTTCCAATCAATTTACAAACACTAATTATTTTTTTAATGTTTATTTTTGAGAGAAAGAGCACACAAGCAGAGTAGGGACAGGGGAAGAGGGGGACAGATGATCTAAAGTGGGCTCTGTGCTGACAGCAGAGAACCCGATGTGGGGCTCAAACTCACAAACTGTGAAATCATGACCTGAGCTGAAGTCGGATGCTTAACTGACTAAGCCACCCAGGCACCCCCAAGGACTAATTATTATGTCAGAGGCTAATATTTAGTGACTTCTTGCTAATTAGAGACCTAAGCATCAACAAATGTGCTTGATTTTTCTCTACGACGTGATTTATTTTTATTATCAAAAATTTACATGGGGAAAAGATGATGCCTTGTAGATCAAGGAATGTGTCTTACATCCTATGCCTAGTGTGTGGCAGAATAAACACTTTACAGGAACAGCTCCATAATTTGAACTGCTCCGACGTGTCTCTCCTGGTAGGATATTTAGTAAAGTTGTAAAGAAAAATAACCCTTCTCCAAGTTACAATAAAATGCTCTGAATTACAGTGATCTTATAAGTTGATGATTGATGAAATAAGGAAAGAATCACACATCTCTTTTTCGGTTCCCATTGGCTAAGAAAGCTTCCCTTAGTTGTGTACTTTTGGGAACAACATTAATAAAAAGTCACGAACCAATTCATTTGAACTATTTCTTTGCAATATCAACTTTTTCACATTTCCACAGTGAACATATGTCAGCACTGAGACCCACCAAGAACCTGACTCTTGAGTGGGATAAAATATTAGTACGGTTCCTATATTTAAACACTTTACATTTTTAAGTCTTGATGAATTATAATTTTGTCATCTAATTGAGGAGATGTTAGTAGATCATATAGACTTTTTCCCTGAAAGGGCATAAAACCTATGGATTAAAGGCATCTCTGTACACCAGAATCACTTATGAAACGTATTAAAAAGTCAGTTTTTGTGAAGAACCACTTCTGAAGATTGTTTCATTAGATGTGGGGCATTTCCAGAGATCTATATTTAAAAAAAATTACTGGGGCGCCTGGGTGGCTCAGTCCGTTGAGCGTCCGACTTTGGCTCAGGTCACGATCTCTCGGTTTATAAGTTCGGGCCCCCCCATTGGGCTCTGTGCTGACAGCAAAGAGCTTGCAGCCTGCTTCGAATTCTGTGTCTCCCTCTCTCTCCTCCCTCTCTCTCTGCCCCTCCCTGCTCATACTCTGCCTCTCTATGTCTCTCAAAAATAAATAAATGTTAAAAAATTGTTTTAATTACTTATGTACATCAATATGAAGAGCTATTATAATTATTATCTCGATGTGTTTTTACTTAAAAACAAAATATAATTAACTATATATTAAGGTGAGCTTTCTTAAAAAAAGATCAACATATAAATCTATATTCAATTCTTTTCTTTTTCTCTTGAAGAGCTACATAAGGTAGTTTGGAGAATAATGATTGTTGTTACCAAAATATTACTATACAAAAATTAAATTTGTTTTTAAATAGCCTTGCCAGTTTGCTACTCTTGTATAAACACAGCTTAGGACAGTCAACAGCAAGCTAGACAATTTCCCCTTGGCACATAGCAACTAGATCCTGCCTGCTCATGTTGGGATACTACTTTTATCCATGGACTTTCTTCCTTTTTGCCTTTTTGTGTAGAATAGATACATGGAAAGCCCTCTGTGTACTTTATGCATGGAATTTTCTGTGAACCCCAGCAACAGTAACACAGCCAGGGAGGGCATCCTGCTTTAGAGGGTGGCCAGTATCCCTCAGAGGCTCTAACCTGAACATAGTAGGAGGCAAGTCCATAAAACGTATATTCATTTCTTTAAGATTATGCACTACGCGGGGCGCCTGGGTGGCGCAGTCGGTTAAGCGTCCGACTTCAGCCAGGTCACGATCTCACGGTCCGTGAGTTCGAGCCCCACGTCGGGCTCTGGGGCTGATGGCTCAGAGCCTGGAGCCTGTTTCCGATTCTGTGTCTCCCTCTCTCTCTCTGCCCCTCCCCCGTTCATGCTCTGTCTCTCTCTGTCCCCAAAATAAATAAACGTTGAAAAAAAAAATTAAAAAAAAAAAAAAAGATTATGCACTACGCACAAAACTTTTTTTTTTTCAAAAAAATGTTACTCTAAATTTCAAGAAATGTTATTCATGCATGCTCAGATATAATCAATTTGAGGTTTTATTGCTTTAAATAAAACATGATATGGCACGTTTAGAATCATGACTAAGGAGACAGTGGCTTGTTTTGTTAATGGTCAATAGTAAAGCGTAAGCACAGAATTAGTCATCAAAATGTGTAAGGTATGAAGTCAAATATGAATGGATAAATATTAATGAGATTAATAATGATGTAGGAGAGGGAACCTGGGTGGCTTAGTTGGTTAAGCATCTGACTCTTGATTTTGGCCCAAGTCATGCAATCGAACTCCACTCCATAGGGCTTTGTGTGAGTGAGAAGACTGCTTGGGATTCTCTCTCTCTCTCTATCTTTCTCTCTGCCCCTCTCTCCTTTTGTGTACGGTCTCTGTCTAACAAACAAACAAACAAAATGATGTAGAAGAAATACAAGAGGGCTCCATGATCTGGTTCTACATCCGTGTGCCGTGTCCCTGCAAAGATGGACTCTACTCATTTAGAGCTTGCCAGTGACACTGGTATCCTTTCATTTCTAGAACACAAACACACAAACGTTGTTTCACACATTTCCAGATTTGTGTTTTAACCTAGATTTGCTTCCTCCCAGATTTTGCCTTGCTACTTTGACACTGATTTTTAAGTCTTATGTCAAGAGTGACAACCTTTAGAGAGATCTACCCTGCTCGTCTAAGCCAATAATATCCTCTCCTACCTTCCATTCTATATCATTCTATATCACCTTTATGGTTCTTATCACTAAAGGAAGTTTCCTTATGGGAAATTGTCTGTTTCCTCTTACTATATTAGGAGTATTGTATTTATACTTGATCTTTTACATCGGAAAGCATACGTGGAGCAAAGCAAGCATTCAAGAGGTGTACTGAATTTTCATGAGTGAAGAAAAAAATACTACCTCTATTATGTTATCCAGCCATTGTAAATTTTTTTCGGCATTTGTAAATGTTATGCAGAATAACTCTTATAACTTTTATCATGGAAATATTCTGCTCACCTACTTAATCTACATGTTAATAAATCTCATTAACTTTTTGAGCAAAATAATTATTTTTATCAGAAGTAAATCTTTTATACTTTGTGCCTAGATCAAATCATAGTAAATTGCAATTTAATATTGCGTCTTTATTTCTCCAACAAAAGATGTTCAAAACGCCTCTTTTTTTCACTTTTAGTACATTTTATTAAATTTATCACTGCATGAAGAATAAAGGAAATACTGGTGTAAATACAAGATTAAAAACCAATTACTCTGATGGCATATCCTGAATCTAAAAGTAAAATGAAGTATTTATATTTACATATAGCTTGGGGCAAAGATTCAAAAAAGAGACACTAAAGGTGGTGAAACTACCCTGTGAGATACTCTATTTGTGAATACATGATACTTTGTGTTGACCAAGCATTTAATTGCCACATTTGCCAAAATTTGAATTTCACAGCACAAATAGTGAACCTTAGTATATGCAATTAAAAAATATATTTAGATGGTCAGAAAAATCTGGGAATGAGGAAGGTAATAAAAAATCTAACTGTATAACAAATGTATAACTGTAAAAAATAAAACCTCACTTGAAGGGGATGGAGTAAACTGTTGACCTAAATAACTTTGAACAAGTGGTATCTGTTAAAGCTGAAGAGAAAATGAATGGTGAATAAGCACTGTCTTCTAGTTGGTAACAATTTCCGTGGGAGAATTGGTTAACAAATCTGATTCTGCTCTACATGTATAATGGATTGAATGATAAAGGAAATAGATGGCAGATGGTGGGAATGAGGTGTCTCACTGTTGGTGCAGAAGGTTATCGATGAACAAGAGGAGGAGACTAGAATGATCCATGTAATGATTGACAGGAGTTGGAAACAACAGTATGAACCCATGCTTAGTTTCATATAGAAATATGGGAACCTGTAGAAATGCATGTGTGTGTATGTGGCATAGATAGTATGCACACATATATCTTTTGGTTCTATTAGTGAGAAGCAGTGGTATTACATGGATTGGCTTTCTAAGATTCACAAACTAGAAATATCAAAACAAAATATCACAACCTGGGTCACTAAAGAAAATATATTATTTTTTTAAAAGATATTTATTGCTCACATACTTGAAAATAGAAGTCCTAATCTAAAATGTGGGCAGGGCTATGCTGCCTCTGAAACCAAAAAGAAGACTCCACTCTTGCCTTTTTCTAGCATTTGTCAAAAATCCTTGGCGCTCCTTAGCTTCTAGACTGCATCGTTCCAATCTCTGCCTCTGTTGTGACATCGCTTTCTTCTCTCGGTATATACATATTGCTTCTGCTTATAAGGACATCAATCAAATTGGATTAGGGATCCCCTTAGTCCTGTGTGCCTGCATTTTAACTTGAGACCTAGATCCCAGGTCTTGGCTTCTAATACCATTTTCAATAAGAGTACCAGAGCTCCTTTTAGAAATGGCTGATTCTAGAAGTATGGCAGGAAATATACAAGATGAACCTGGAGCATCCTGTAAATATCAGAAAGTAAGAAGACGCTCCCCCCAGACAAAAAATGATGGGTTATATAAAAGTGACATTGGAGCCAATTGAAAGAGCCCCAAATGACAAAACTGGGGAAATATAAGCAAAGACAAATAACATAGCATAGGATTATTATCCTCAGTATAAAATAAATATCTGAGTTCACAGTTGTCAATAATGGTTAAATAAATGTATAAATGAGTGATAACAGACAAATCTCCCATGCAGAAAAATTCTACATAATTGATGTAGATACTCCACTCTTAAGGATGTGGAGCATAATTCCTAACACCTTAAATGTGGGGTGTGCATGAGGACTTCCTTACAAAGGGTACCGTATGCAATAGGATAAAACTAACTTTAGGAAGGGAAACTTGACAAAATCTACTTCAACCAAGTAGTCATGGTCAATGTCAACAGCGGTAAGCCATGTTGATAATATGTACCCTTGATATCATGTGATGAAAAGGGCACTTTATCGATATGGACTTCCTCCTCAAGCACGTAATTCTAGTCTAATAATAAGAAAAACATAGATTAATTTCAATAGAGAAGTACCTAACCAGCATCCTAAAAACTGTCAATATCATTAAAAATAAGAAAGACCTGGGGTGCCTGTTGGCTCAGTAGGTGAAGCATGCAACTCTTGATCTTGGGGATGTGAGCTTGAGCCCTATGTTGGATGTAGAGATTACTTAAAAAATAAAATCTTAGGGGCGCCTGGGTGGCGCAGTCGGTTGAGCGTCCGACTTCAGCCAGGTCACGATCTCGCGGTCCGTGAGTTCGAGCCCCGCGTCGGGCTCTGGGCTGATGGCTCAGAGCCTGGAGCCTGTTTCCGATTCTGTGTCTCCCTCTCTCTCTGCCCCTCCCCCGTTCATGCTCTGTCTCTCTCTGTCCCCAAAATAAATAAACGTTGGAAAAAAAAATTAAAAAAAAATAAAATAAAATCTTAACGCACCTGGGTGGCTCAGTCAGTTGAGTGATCAACTCTTGATTTCTGCTCAGGTCATGATATCAAGCTCCTCCATGTGCTCTGCACTGATCATGGAGCCTGCTTAAGTTTCTCTCTCTCTCTCTCTCTCTCTCTCTCTCTCTCTCTCTCTGACCTTCCCCTGTTCACACACTCTCTCTCGAAAACATAAACAAATAAACAAGCAAACATACGAATGAATGAAATACCTAACCATCACAGCCAAGAGGAACCTCAAGAGACATGATGGCTAAGTGTAATGTCCTACTCTAAGATCCTGTAACAGAAAAACACAATAGATACAAACTAGGGTAATATGAAAAAATAAATGTGGGCTTGACTTACTATCACTGTATCAATATAAGTTCATTTACTATAACAACTGCACCATGCTAATGTAAGATGTTAGTACTGTGGAATGTTGCATGGGGTATTTGAAGACTCTCTGTATTATCTCATATCTTTTCTGTAATCTAAAATTGTTCTGAAAATAAAGTTGATTAATAAAGATCACTTATTACAAGCATTTGTTTGATTACTGATTCTAGAGACATATGCATATCTATTTATATATCTGTATATGTCTGATATATATGATTCTATAGTTGGATGTATATCTACATATATCTGATATGTCTATATACATAAAATATACAAGATCTATGCTACTACTATATCTGCTACTGTATAGATCTATATAGTATATGTATCCAATCAGATATGTATCTCTATATATATTTGATATATCTATATCAATATCAATATAGATATAGATATCTCCAGCATGTTAGTTGTAGTATTAAGATCTGAGGGTTTGTGACAACCTAACATTTATAAAGTTCATCAATATTTAATAAAATACTAATTTTCCCATATAGATACATATATACATATATCTGTTTATGTGTATGTGTATGTATATGCATATATCACAATAGCATTTAAAGGTCTAAGATAACTATTTAATTATCATATTATTGGGAACATACTCTGAATGCCTTTAATAACTAGTTAGATCCAGCTAAATGAATTCCTTTATTGTTTTTCCTTTTTGGCTCATAATAAAAGCACTTCAATTAATATATAGGACCTATTATGCAAGGACATCAATTTTAAAATGTATTTACAAACCTAGATTCGATTAAAAAATATATACTAAAATATAGTGTGAACATCCAGCACCTAAAATATCTCCTTGACGTTTTGCCACATTGTTTAAATATCATTGCCCTATTTCCGGTATAAAGGTTACCTTTTTTAAATTCTTAAAGGATTTTTATCATTTTCTGGTGTGCCCTGGAAAGGAGTACGTTTATCATCCAATATCTAAATGTAGATAATTTTTCAACAGCGATATATTAGAGAGCGTCTGTTAAAATGCAACAGAGGAGGAATGAGTTAGAAAGATACCAACTAATATCAACCAACTATCAACAAAAATAACTTTAATATTTATCCACTCAATTATTATATTACTCAAAGGCAAATTGTGTATTGTTATTAGAAAATTAAAACAACTGAGCCTTATTTTGGTGTTAAATGCAAGGCTTCTTAATAGTATTAATTTTTATAATGGTTTGAAAGATTCTTAACATCAAACTTGGAAAAACAGAACACATGCTCACTTATGAAACTTAAGGATTGCAGAAGAAACAATTAAAAATATATAGAATTTATCTTCTTAAAATAATCATCACTTATATTTGATGAACTTATCCATGTATCTATCGATCTAGAAAAACATAGGTGGTAAATAGACAGGAATGTCATCAAGAATTGGCATCGTACTGCTTGCTATTATTGGCAAAAGTTGTATTAATTTCTGTATTTTTAGCTTGACAGAAGAAATAGAATTTCAGACGTATTAAATTGCTTTCTATTTTGATACTTTATTAAGTTGGATGGAATCCGCTATGCATGTTTTATAAGAAATCTAATCCCCATATATTCTTGATGTCTTTATAAGCTCCTTATTCTCTTTCAGTTTTTCTCTATCTCAGTCTTAATAGATGTAACTTCAGAATTATTATTGATATCTATCAGGGAAGATCTTCCTTTTTCTTTTTCAGTTATATGTTGGTTATTTCTGTTCTTTTTTCCGTTGGATACATTTTTGTCAAATTTTACCACAAAATTTTTGAATTTATGTTGAATTTATAGATCAGTTAAGGAATATTGATAATCTCTATGTGTTGTGTCTCCTTATCTCCTTATTTATGAAGCTGGCATATGCGCCCATCGATTTATACTTTTTAACATATTTCAATATAATTTTGTAATTGTCTCAACCAGAACTTACCCATGTTTTGTGACACTGATTTATAACTACATGCAATACTAACTGACTAACTTTAAAAATGTTTTATCAACTTGTTTACAGGGTAAAAGATGTAAATAAAATCTGTAGATTCCAGTAATTTCCTTTTATTTGTAATTGCTAAGAATGTTTTTAAATAAAAATTAAATGTATCTTATTCTGTATTATTTTTGCATTTACGCATAATCAGATTGCCTTCTCTTTCATCTCTTAATGTACTAAATTATATATTAAATTGTTTTCAACTCTTGGGGCGCCTGGGTGGCGCAGTCCATTAAGCGTCCGACTTCAGCCAGGTCACAATCTCGCGGTCCGTGAGTTCAAGCCCCGCGTCGGGCTCTGGGCTGATGGCTCAGAGCCTGGAGCCTGTTTCCGATTCTGTGTCTCCCTCTCTCTCTGCCCCTCCCCCGTTCATGCTCTGTCTCTCTCTGTCCCCAAAATAAATAAACGTTGAAAATAAATAAATAAATAAATAAATAAATAAATAAATAAATAAATTGTTTTCAACTCTTAAGCCAGCATGTCGCTGAGACCTACCCAATGCGAATAACGCGTGCTGCCTAGATGTGTGCTGCACGTATCCGTGCAGGTGTCCGTGAGGAAGACCGGCCTACAATTTGTCTTTCTTCTTCTACTACTCTCCCAGCATATTGACATCAAAATATGGTAGCCTCATTTATGCAAGTCTTCTTTTTCTCTTTTTAGAGAGTATTTCTATATGACTAGAAGAATTTCTTGTAAACTTGCTATAAAACTGATTTGAAAATCACCTTAATGAGCTTTCTTTAAAGGGAGTATTTACTGATCCTATATCTTGAATGGGGAGAGGATCACTTTTTGGGGGGTTTGTTTTTTGGGTTTTTGTTTTTGTTGTTAACAAATGCAGAGAGTTCTATTTCTTATCTTTTTCACATTTCTTCTAAGAGTTTCGACTTATTGGCATAAAGTATTATAGCATCTCATTATTTTTCATCGTTGACAGCTTCTGATATAATGCCCCATTTTCATTCATGCTCTTGTTTATATCTGCCCTTTTTTCCCTCATAAATCTCATGATAGTTTTGTCATTCTCATCAGTGTGTTAAGCAGGATTGGCATTGGCATCGTTTATATATTTTGAATTTACTGTCTTTCCTGGTATATTCTACCTTATGTGGTCATTGGATTCATTTGTTTTGTTTTGTTTTGTTTTGTTTTGTTTTTTATCTAAATTCTGTAACTTCTTGGTTCACCAATTTTCAGCCATGTTTTTCAATGCAATTATAAATGTTATAGTATAAATCAAACTGTTTTAGCTGTATCCTTAATCCTTCATATTTATATTTATTTTTCTCAATTCTAAATATGTTGATGTGTAATGTTTATAGCTCCTCTTTTCATTTTTTTTTGGTTTCATTGCTTAACTTACTGCCTTGTATTTTTTAATATATATTTTATTTAATATATTTAATATATTTATAAATATATTTATATATTTATATATAATATATATAATATAATATATTTATATTATTATAAATATATAATATATAAATATATATTATATATTTATAAATATGTTTATATACAAAATATAAATATATTTAATATATATTGATTCCTAGTTTCTTTGGTCTGCATAAAACTAATCCTTTGAAACCTATAATGATTTCAGGGGTGCCTGGGTGGCTCAGTTGGTTAAGCGGCTGCCTTCAGCTCAGGTCATGATCTCGTGGTTCGTGGGTTCAAGCCCCCTGTCAGGCTCTGTGCTGATAGCTCAGAGCCTGGAGCCTGCTTTGGATTCTGTGTCACCCTCTCTCTCTGCCCCTCCTCAACTCATGCTCTGCCTCTGTCTCTCTCTGAAAATAGTAATCATCAAAAAATTAAAAATAAATACCCTATGGTGATTTCTTTTATGATTTATTGCGTAAATGTTTATGGATGGCTACAATAATACTATATGTATATATAGTATATCAAATGTTTTATTTTCACATTTTATATTTCTATAGCTTTACTCCCATTTTGTGTTTGAGCATACTATTACCAAAAAGGTTATGTTAATATAACGTATAACATAGAAGGGACATATAAGTTTAAACTTGCTGTGTCTTTTCTATGAATTTAACTTTTCATCATGAAGTGATGATTCCATTTACCTCTAGTAATGCTCTTTGCTTAAACTCTACTTTGCTTGATAATTTACTCACATAGGGTAGATCTACAAGTCAATCTTTTATCAGAAGAAATAACAGTTGGTGATGAGACAGAACAACATTAATACATTTTGATTTAATATATAGTTCCAGATTAACTATTAAAAGAAACAATCATTGTATTATGGGATAGGATTTTAAGACATTTTACACAGAACAATGTCTCTGACTTACTGGGTAGTCTATACTTTCTCCCTCAAGTGTATTTCCATTCTCATCAACATGCTGTTGAATTTCTATTTTCTTGTAAATATCAAATACTCTAAATTATAGGAAGTATTTTTGTTTATTTAAATATCTGTTGGACCCTATACAATGTTTTTCTTTTACAACAGAACATATTATTTTCCTAAAACTACTTATTTTCAGCCTTATGCCCTCAGTTTATTCTTTACCTTTTGAGGACTGCAACTGGATAATTTTCCAGCTTCCTTTACACTGGTCTATGTGATACTCAAACTTCAAATCCATTTGTAATGAAGATGTATGATTTTTCCAGTTTCATTCAATTCAATTTATTTTCTTGTTAATTTTTTTTAAATTTATTTTGGGAGAGGGGCGCCTGGGTGGCGCAGTCGGTTAAGCGTCCGACTTCAGCCAGGTCACCATCTCGCCGTCCATGAGTTCGAGCCCCGCGTCAGGCTCTGGGCTGATGGCTCAGAGCCTGGAGCCTGTTTCTGATTCTGTGTCTCCCTCTCTCTCTGACCCTCCCCCGTTCATGCTCTGTCTCTCTCTGTCCCAAAAATAAATAAACGTTGAAAAAAATTTTTTTTAATTTATTTTGGGAGAGAGAGCATGAGCAGCGGAGGGAACAGAGAGAGGGGGAGAGAGAGAATCCCCAGCAGACTCCACATTGTCAGCGCAGAGCCCGACGAGGGGCTCGAACTCACGAACCATGAGATCATGACCTGAGCTGAAATCAGGAGCCAGAACTTAACTGAATGAGCCACCCAGACACCCCTCATTCGATTCAATTTAAATAGAGACCATGATATAAACTCGTGTGACTTACCAGAATCCCTGGCTATAAGGAAGTGAGAGTCTAGGATCTTAATTCACACCCTTCGGTTGAAAACCAGTGAACATGCATAGGAATCATCATCTGTGGTCTGCAAAGTGTCACTGTCTTGACCCTACCTTTCCCTTAGCTCTTTTCCCATCACTGCACTTTTGTGGAATCTATCCCATAAAAGCATCTATCTTCACTGACAGGAAAATCTCTGTGTTAAGGATTCTGTAGAAAAGGTATGTTTTGTAATAAGTGGTTCTTGGTCCCAGATTAACAAACTCATACAATGGCACATATTTGGCTATAAACAAATAACTGTTAAAATACAATGCATTGTAAAGTGAAACTAAATACTTTAATCTTTCTTTTTGTGAGGGCAGGGAGTTTTCTGAAACATAAAATAGTTACATTGTTTGTTCCCCAAGAAATGTGTTAATTTATATAAAAGCTTTCTTGTTGAAATAAATTAATGTGTATATGGAAATATGGAATCATCTTTCTTCCTCAACAGTTCTCAGTAAAATAAGTTCTAATAATAAGCTTCTGAGTTCTGTGACATTGATCATAGCTCGTGAAATCTATGCTTACTTTTTCTTGGAAAGGGACGCTTATTGTGATACTTAGCCTTTCAGCTTGGGATGTTCTCTGCCAGAAATTATTGATTGGTGTGTCTTTATAAGACATCAGTTTTTTTTTCCCGAGGCCTCTTTCGGTGTTGAAGTACTTGTCTCTGAACTAGCTCATCCTATTTGCTGGCCTCTTCATTCCTAAGCAGGTAGGAGATACTTTTACAAATCTGAAGTTCAGATAAATCTCTACTACGTGGACCTCACATCTTCAGGCTCACACAATCTCCAACACCTTATGCATGTTTGGCATCTATGTTTATTGCCTGTACTCAGCTCCCTTTGTGCTAAATGTCTGGTTAAGAATGCCTCCTCCTTTTAGGATCCCTGACCCCACTTTTCACCAAGACACGGTTATAAGTTTTATGGTGTTTATACCCCATTTACCACTTGGAAGCCCAGCCAATGTCTGGCAGTGACTCCTATTTCCACACTCAAGTCAGATTTCTGACTCACGTTAGAAATGGTGAAGTGTATGATTTTGTAGGTATAGAGACATATTCTGAGTGTAATTAAGAGTTCTAAGGTTTAAGACATAAGAGCAAACGTAACAACATGGGTGTGTGCAGAGAGGGGTGTTACTCGGTGTACTTTTACTGGTGTCCTAGAAAAACAGTTGAAAATAATTTACCCTTGGGTTCAGAGACTATAGCACAATATCTGAAGGCTTATGGGAAAATATCAATCAATCAACACCAGGTATTTTTCATTCAAAGATAACATACTTTTTCAGGGAGAAAAGTAGAACTGTAAACAAATGAAACGAGGGAGGAAGAGGAGAAAAGGAATATAAAAATAGGAAGGAATAAAATAATTATTGAATAAACAGGTACATTTGGGTGAAATTATCATTAAATATCATTACAGGAATGTGATACCACAAGTAATTCAAAGGGATTGACTATTCATTAATAGACTGAACTGAGATGATGGACAAACACACACCCCACCATGTCAATTTGCTTCGGGAAACATTTTCTTTTTCTCTCTGTCTCTGTCTCTTTCTCTCTCCCCGATTTTGGTTGTCAGCCTTTAATTTTGTGTGTAGAGAAAACATCTATCCATTTTGTTTTTCAATTTTCAAGGATTTTGTAGCGTGTGTTCCCAAGAGAGTACCCTCCATCCATAATACCTTCTTCCTGTGATAAATATTTTATCTCACTTAAGACAGAAACATTAGCTCACCTCAAAGCACATAAAGATTTAATTTGAACATTTGGGCCAACATAGGCAACTCAGAACAAATACCCACTGACCAAAAGGGGCTTAATGTCTCCTGAAGGTTTGACTGACTTTACACAGGCGTCTTACCCACAAACCCCTTGACCTCCCTCTCACACTGGCCCTTACAGAATCCAGATGACCTGATCAGAAGTGCGTCTCCATCATCTTGATAGAAATGTTTTTCTTTCATTGTCTTTATTTCTATAGTATAGACATGATGCTTTAGAACTCTTGTAATTGTGAATCCCCTCTTTTTTGTGATGTAAAGCTTTTTAAAAGCCTCTTGCTAGCTTCACACCCCAGAGATGTTGTTCTCAAGGACCTGGGAACCTTCCCTTTGAAACAGATCATCAAGGAAGATAGTGTCCTCATCTCCCAATTTCTGTAGGTAGGTAGGTAGGTTGAAGCCTCACCTCCTTGACAAGCCTTGCTCCAAGCTTCAAAACTACCTCCTGTCATGAGGAAATTTACTTTCCTTTCTGGTAAAGCCAGTTAGAAAACACAAATGGCCTATGATCACCCAGATTTTTCCCCCACTTCCCTCCCATTTTACTATCATGCGCTCATATGGCAACTATCTGTTCTCCACTACTACACTTGTCTTAATTTTCAGACATTTCAATATGCACGTATATTTTAGTTAGCTATTGCAGTATAATTAAACATATCTTGAGTTCAGCATTTTACCACAAAGCTATTATTTCTTATTAATTTATGTTTTTTACTGTGTGATTCTTCTAATCTCATCTGGGATCATTCATGTGACCTGCAGCTAGCTGCCCATTGGCCAGACAGCTGTACTGATATGACTGAATTCTTTCACGTGATTCAGTGGCTTTGGGATGGGTTTGTGGTCAGCTAGTGTAGGACGGGAATGACCCTTCTGTTTTCCATGCACTTTCACATTCCTATAAGCAGTGGAGCCTACACAAGTTTTCCAGCTAAACCAGAGATGTTCTTGTGGCCACAGAACAGAGGCAAGAAAATGTAAGCCGAAAGGGTAACACATGCACGTTTTAGATGTATTTAAACAATTTGGAAATATTGCTTTCGTCAAGGCGATTTAAATAATAATCACAAGTCAGAGTGCAATGGACTAGGGCATGATGGGGAAAAGCCATGAACACAGAAAAGCCAATTGATTTCTTGAACTGTCCTCTTTCAATGACTTTGTCTCCATCCTACTCCTACTAATTACAACCAAGATCATATGGTAGGGGTGCCTGGGTGGCTCAGTCGGTCAAGTATCCGACTCTTGATTTCAGCTCAAGTCATGATCTCAGGGTTGCTGAGATCAAGCCCCACGTCAGGCTCTGTGCTGACAGTGCAGAGCCTGCTTAGGATTCTCTCTCTCCCTCTCTCTCTGCCCCTCTCCCACTCATGCTCTTTCTGTCTCTCAAATAAATAGACTTCAAAAAATTTAAAAATAGATCTTCTCATAACAACTAAGGGCTACTTATCCAATTAGCTCAATTCCGTGTGATCCAGGTCTGTGGTGCTGGTACCCAAATTTGAAGAATTTTTCTTTAGCCCATTGGAATTTTCAATTCTATTAGCTTTCTACTGTGCCTACCCAGTTGATGCACTCACCCCTGTCCTTATCCTATTTCTACTTCATGGTCAGGCATTGCAATCACTTCATCATTTGTGTGCTTGAGTTTTTTGCATCCCTCTCTTTTTTGCTCTATTAGTTTGGCAAAAATTGCATTTCTAGTGAAATCCATCTCTATATGTAATACTTGCATCCATGCAATAGAATGTGACTGGAAAATCTACTGGAAAAATCTACTATTTGGTTTTATTTAAAATATATGGTTACAAAAAATGAAATGAAATGAAATGAAACAAAATAAAAGGTAATAAAAAAATTAATACCGCCAGTCATCTTGTACATTGTTGGTCCATTCGCAACAGCATTGCCCCAAAATCTAAGGCCCAGATGCTCAGGTCACGCTGCGTTCTCTCCTCAATTCCTCCCACAATCCTGTCTTCTTCTCCAACCTCAGTGGACACCAAGTATACCCTAGTTCAAGCTATACATTTCACATTAGCTTGATCCTTTATCTGTCTTGTCCTCTATCCAATTGTTTGGAACACCTTGTTTGCTCTGCATGAAGTATATCCTCAGTCTGACCTTTTCTTGCTTTTACTGTTACCTTGGTCTAAGCCACCAGCATCTTGTACCAATATTACTGCAATTCCCTGCTAACAGATCTCCCTACCTATACTTATTCTTTAATCCGTTCACTCACAAAAGGCCACTGTGTTAAAACATTTCATTGTATCCAAACATTCACTGTCCCTCTCTGTCAGGTAGGATACCTCCTAACCAATTAGCAGAGATCGGATCGGGAGGCATGGATTGGTAAATAAAATGTGAGAAGTGGTTTATGTCCTATCCAAGAAGTTTTACGAGCTAGCCCTTCTTTCTTCCCACCAGGAGAATGGCAAACCTCATTAACAATTGCCTACTTATCCCGTGCCCTGGAAAGAATAAAACAGAGAGGAGCATAAGAGCTGACCTGCAAAGACCATGTGATATGAGTGAAAGAAAAAAAAAATTGCTATTTCATGGCAATGAGTTTTGGGGTTGTTATATCACCACAGCTGAATATAAGAAAATCAGACTGATAGAGAAATTGGTACATGGGGCAGGGGTGTTGCCCCCCCCCAAAAAAAGAAGCTAAATTAAGTGGCATTGCGTCTCCAGCTGGGTGGTAGGTAGGGCAGAGAATGCTATTGAAATCTAAAATGGTGTTCAGTGAAGCATTTAGTAAAACCGACACATGTGATAACCCGGGAGCTAGATAATGCTGGTGATGAGTCTACTGTCTTAGGTGAAGAGGTTTGGAAGCAGAATGCTATTAGTATTTCTTTGTTATTTGTTATTTGTATTTCACAGGAAATTACATGAGCTGAGAAACGATTGCCAGGTTTGTAAGCAGAGTTAAAAGATTCATTTGTTTCCCAACTGAATAGCTGAAGGAGAATACTGAAAAGTGTTTTAAGATACAATCATTGATTAACACTTGCCTTTATGAGAAGAGCTTTGTTCAAACATCTTAATTTATTAAGCTGACACCTATGAAATTCTTTCCATGGCTTGGAGAGGGAGGAAAGGAGTGGTGAGTGCAACTTTCCCAGGAAAGCCTGATGAGCTCAAGGCGATTTAAATGAAATCTAGAAGGGGAAGAATGTCTGTTAAGAACTGTGACTATGGACATTGGCATGTGAAACCAACAGAAAAGAATGTATGTCAGTTGATTTGGGTATAGCGTGATTATTTACAGAAGTCCCAAACAGGCAGTACACCAAAATTAATTAAATGTGACTTCAGATCAGAATTTACTACCAAGTGATCAGGGGTGCCTGGGCGGCTCAGTTGGTTGAGCGTCTGACTCTTGATTTTGGCTCAGGTTATGTTCTCAGGGTCGTGAGATCTTGGTATTCCCTTTCTCTCCCTCTGCTCCTCTCCCCTGCTCTCACTCTCACTCTCTCTAAATAAATAAATTAATTAGATTAAAAACAAAAGAATTTCCTACTAAGTGATCAACTTTTACCAGCTTGTTACTTTTCTTTCTCCTCTCTTAAACGAATTATATAGATCTGTATTGGGGAGCAATTATGGCAGCAATAAAACAAATAAAAATTATTCTGTTACATCAAGTTTCAGTGAAGATGATATAGGACAGCCTTCCAGGAGGCTCAAGTTGCCCTCAATGGCCTCTGATTGGCTGTGGTAAAGTTCTTATTTATTCCTTGAATTTTAATGATTTTAGGAAGGATGTAATCTTACTATTTTACTACGATGGTCTCTTCTTCATTTCCTGTTACATATATTAACGATAGACTTTCAAACTTGTATCTGCCCAGAACCATGGGTATCTGATGTTTTCATCCTTACTTTAGACTATCTAAATTTAATTAGATATTAAAACATAGATAGCCTTAGTATATCAGATCAGTAAACTCTTTAATATATTGGTTTTTCCCTACTTAAAGCAACCATATTATTCATATGTCAACTCTATCCATTTACAATTTAGAAAACAAGATTTTATTATACCATAATCACCATGAGTTAGTCAATAAATACCAAGTGAATGAAAAGATAAACCTAGAAATATTGGTGAAATTGCTTTCTTAAAAATTTGGGGGTAAAATATCTAATTATATGCCAGCATTTAAATAAACAGACATAATTTGGACCCCTAATTTCTGGAATCATTAATATTTATGTAATATGCTAAGTTCTATAGCAAATGTTTACTTATTTTTGAGAGAACGCAAGCAGAGGAGGGGCAGAGAGAGGGTGACAGAGGACCTGAGCTGAACTCGGATGCTCAAGTGACTGAGCCACTCAGGTGC
The DNA here is from genome assembly GCF_014898765.1 of Herpailurus yagouaroundi. Taxonomy (NCBI): domain Eukaryota; kingdom Metazoa; phylum Chordata; class Mammalia; order Carnivora; family Felidae; genus Herpailurus; species Herpailurus yagouaroundi. The sequence goes on along the minus strand of NW_024412397.1, from coordinate 6,759,873 downwards.
CCCCTAAGTTCTATAATATATACTTCAAGGTCTTATAATGTTCATGAAATATGTTCATTCACAAGCATCATAAAAACGTTTTCAGAGAAGAGGTAGATATTAAAATTGTGCAAATCATGAACACAGACTGGCCTCAGTGAACAGTGACTGCCTTAAAATTGAAGAAAAAACACTGAATGAAAAAGAATTTGAATATGGTAATAGTTATACATATCATATTTATATACTCTAAAGTAAATATGAGATCATTCATATAAATTGCTACTGGAAAATTAGATTTTTCTTAAAGGAGTCAAACTGTATATCATTTATTTTATGGTACTAGAAAAATTAATGCCAAGAGATAGAGAATTTAGATAATCTAAAGCAATTAATTCCTAGGAATGATGTTATTTAACATTTTTATGAAGTAATAAGAATGCATCTGCAGCTGATATGAAATAATGAATTCAGCTAGTTGTATCTCAAAAAGCAATACCTGAAGTAAAGAAATCCTAATAACATTTTAGTGCCCAACTGCAAATACTATGAATTTCAAAGAATACATTTCGTTGGCAGGAGATTTGTTAACAAAAGCGCAAAATACGATGCAGTTTCCAGGAAAATAAAATCACATTTAGGAAGCATTTGTAGAAGTAAAATGTCCAGGAAAACGGTAATGTTTTGCTGTTCTATTTTATGTTTCTCATATTACACCTGTTTCTCTTTCTTAAGTAGATCTTCAATATCCTAATGTAAAAACACGAAATAATTGATTTTTTCTTCAAAGACACCACATCCAAAAAGTTGCCTAAGTTAGAAGCCAGTAAGTCATCGTTTATCAACCTCTACCCTGTACTGAGCAGTCCCCAGTCCTGTCCAGTTCATGCCTCTCTCCTGCATCACGTTCCTTCCATTTCAACGACAAATATCACCTTCTAATCGGCCGTCATCTTTCACCTGGATTAAGTGATAGCCTCCTGTCTGATTAGCGCACATTCTATCCTCCACCCCAATTCCAATCCATTCTAATCCATTCTCCAGAGTGTGGCCTGAATAACCTCCAAGTACAATCCTCCCTCCGGAGAAGCTTCCACTTCCTGTCCTCTCTCTGTTTTCCAATCACAAGAGTCTCATTCTAGGCACTGGAATGTACTTTGCTCCTTCCTGCCTCCATTGGAACACCATTACCCAAACCTGGTCAGAAAGTGGGTAAAATATATGATTTCCACTGTTATATTTTGAAGAGTTATCTGTCTATGAATGCTCATCTCAGGGCAGATACACTTGACTTTTGGTTTCATTGAGTGGGAAGACTTTTTTACTGAGATGATTGTTTGCTTTACCCTTGGAAAAGGTTACAGTGTAACCTTGCTTTTTGAAATAAAATAGGACAGTGTCAAGTCTAAGACTTTGCCTCCATTGAAGCTGATCTACAGAGACTCTCCCGATAATCCTTCAGTCTCTTCTTGTGACTGAGGTCTATTGTTGATAATTAGAAACTGCAGCTTCTTTCATCAGCCTAACCCTGCTTTTTACACTATTTACAGCCACACATGCAAGAACATGGGGATTTTCCATTTGTAATAACATCCATTGTTACAGGGACAAGAAAAACCATAAATAGACCATGGCATCTACTTAAACTAAACGTTGAAAGAACTATGAACATTTTAAATAACTGTAATGGATACATAAAACTGATCCTGCTTTTTTTTTCATGTTTACCTAACTAGGCAGTTGGTCTATGTCTTGTCCATTCAACATGGAGGGTTGATCCCAGGGTCAGAGTACTTTTATGATCTTTCTTATTTCCAGAAAGAAAAAAACATCCAAAGAAACATTAACCATCCACTGAACTGGAAGAAATGATTCCATGCCACTCTATAGTGTACATGTGTCCTACTACCTAACTACTGCAGTGTCACTTACAGGCTTAGGCAGCAAACTTATGAAATCTGTAAGAAAAGGTTGGAATGGTTCTCGTTTCTGACAGTGAAATACTTGGATAACTCAGATGCTCAGGAATGGTGCAAGGGACAGCTGGAGGGAAGGACTCTAATGTCACTGGGACCAGGGTCTCTGGCATCTGTGGGCTGAACAGAGTGCTGGCACATATTCCTAGAGTGTCTAAGGCATAAATTGGATACAACCAAGTTATTCTACCTTCTGTGCTTTAATTTTCACTTCATCTCCTTTTCATGTGTATTTATTTGTTTCTTAGAGAGCAAAGATCAGAGAGAGAGAGGGAGATGGAATCCCAAGCAGGCTCCGTGCCACGCGCACAGAGCCGGTGGCAGGGCTCGAACCCACCAACCATGAGATCATGACCTGAACCAAAACCAAGAGTTACAGGCTTAACCAACTGAGCCATCCAGGAGCCCCTCCCAATATTTTAGAGTAAATGGCTGTATTACGTATTTGAGCTATTTTAACATAAATGTTTACATCTATAAATTTCTCTCTGCACACTGCTTTAGCTTGAGAAATGTTTTCAGGTCTTCCCATGTCCTTCTCTGTTTCCTCATTGAGTGGAAGTCCTCACTACATATGCATTACCTTCCCAATCCCCAGGGTTGACTGGCATCCAGGTCCGCGCATGGTTAGGGGTCCTTCTTAACCATCTCTTTCTCTGTTCACAATTTCTGATTGTTCCGTCATTTTTTTTTTCTTGCCACTACTTGTATCCTGGACCTATGAGTGCCCTTTTAATCGCTCTCCAGCAAGCCCTCCATAGTGTTTGGTGACGTCCCATGCAAAGAATTCTCCCTGCTCCGTAAGGTCCTCTCGCCCCTTGGACAAAAACTCCTTGGCACTTCACCAGACCTAGGGATGAGGACAACAGCTGGCTGCTCCCAGAATGACAGCCCAGCTCTATGAGCAGAAGCTGAGGGGGATAGTGACTCTAGAATTCTTGTTTGCCCTTCCCAGCATGAAAACTCTGTCCCATGGACTGAGAGCCTCAGTTTTAGCGTCCTGCACCTGGTTAGCATGCTACCCTGAGGGAGGGCTCCCTTGGGAAAGGAGCCTCAGACATGTGGGCCCACTTGCCTTGAATAAAGCTTCTGCAACATGAAGCTGGAGGATGGGGAATGCTCATGGCCTGGTCCTCCTGCTTGACTGGCAGCTTTGGGAGAGAGAGCCCCCATCTTGCTGGGCTATGAAAAGGGAAGGAGAAGGCAAGCCGCATTACCAGACTCGCATCCCCTCACCGAGATCTAGTCGATTTTTAAATGTATGTTTCTCCAGTTGCTGTATGCCTTAGGACAATTTTCTAGAGTCTTTAAATTATTCTTGTTTTGATTAAATTATTTCATCTAATTAAATGATTATTTGAGAGTCCACTGCTCCTCACTCTTCCATTCCAGAAGTCAGGCTTCAGTTTCCTGGTTCTAGGTTAGCTTTCTGCATTTCTTACCAGTATCGACTAAAGTGGCCTAGTATATTTAATATATATACATATATATATATATTATATAGGTATATTATTATATTATATATATATAATTATATATTATTTTATTTTATTATATATGTCATATATAATTTTATATTATATATAATATATAATATCATTATATATGATATTATATATATTTATGTATATTATATATATTTATATATTATATATTTTATTTTATTGTATATTATATATAATTTATATATATATATAACATATTTATAAATCTAAGGATCTTTGATTTCAAGTTGGATGAATTACTTAACTACTCGATTCAGATCCAAAGTGGAAGCATGAAGAATTTTGACATTTTGCTTGTAACGCCAGATACAATTTTGAACACACACATTATTTAAGAATAACTGGTCTAGGAGAAAAAAGGAAAAAAGAATAATTGGTCCATCCAAGTGATATTTGGGGAGGAGGGTGGGTATGTCAGGTGGAATTGTTATTACCAGTTCACGTGCAAACTTTCCAAGACTCCATGCATATGTGTTAAATGAAAACTAAGATCAGGAAAATTGAAAAGGTGGATTAATATTATCTTATGGTGAGCACTGAAGCCATGGAGTACATCACATTTCCCCTCACCGCCTCCCCAGGCACACTAGAGGAGTCCACCTCTGCTGGATGAGAGTGCCAAGCACACAATTTGCATGCTAAAACTTGTTGCTGAATTTCATTGTCAAGGCAGAGTTTAGACATTTGATATCGGCAGTAAACTGACTAAGACATGGCCCTTCAGCGTGGGGAGCTGAAAGGGATAGGTGATGGAACATTTTGGTTGACGTTTCAGCCATGAGATTAAAACTCATCCAATGACTACTGTCATAATTGCTCTTTTGGTTAATAAAGAAACCGAAGTGATGAGGTATGGACTAATCTCAGAATACTTGAATATTCTGCTAGCCAATTTATATTTGTTGAGAACAAACCAAGTACCATGCTAAATAGTACTAAACCATACATGAGTTTATTTAATGCTCACGAAACCGTATGAGGTTATTCATGTTCCTCTTACCATTTTATAGAAGAGGAAATTAAGTTACTTGGCCAAAGTCTTCAGCTAGCAAAAATTAAACCCAAGATCTGAACAAAGGAAATCTACCTTCATATACAACATACTCTAATGATAGTCCATCCCAGTGAAGTCATTGATAATCTCCACTATAATGATAATCATAGAATGAACATAGGCTCTCCCCTTCACTTTGATGGAGGATCATGGAGGTCTTGTCTCATTTTTTAAACTTTCGTAATATTACTGCACTGCTTAGATATTTCACTATGTATAAATACTGATGATCACTGTAATAGAATGACGAATGTACTAGTGTGAACATTTGAAATGGTGTTTACTCTTTGTATTGAGAGCAAAATTATATTAAGCATCGTATTAAGTATACATAAATTACTTTGAGATATCCACTGGTGTGTGTTCATGTGTGGTTTTTATGTTTTGACAAGAAAAATCTAGTTTTCAAAATTTAGGACAAAAGTCATGGCAATCTTGGACATGTTAACATAGAAATGTGCAAAAATGAAAGCACATTTACTTGTTTTATACATTGTTATGTTTAGAAATATTTGAATAAGTTTTGTGATCCACCTTAAGCGTTTACCTTGGAGTAGTTCTACGGCCTGCCATGGTACTGATACTCCTCTTGTCAGACCCTGTGTAGCTAAATAGGTGTTGAGTTCCCTGTGGGCATGCATATTATCTGTTCCTAGCATAAATCATTTAAAAGGACAGCTTGAAGTTGTCAAATTCTTGCTGATGTTATTATATGTCCCATTACTCATAACCGGAGTACCTTGTTACTTTACATCTGGGTCTCAGAAAATAAAAATCTTTTGCTTTTGTAAAACAAAATGTGAATAGATCAAACGCTGATTATGTTTGAACATGTTGACCATCGTCATTCACATTAGCATTTAGATTTCTTATTTTGTCTCTAATTTCATTTGAAACAGTTATCTGAGGATTAGACTCATTTAGTTATCGATATTTCTGCATGTGGTTTATTCTCAGTGCCATGGAGTGTTTTGCTCTGTGTGTGTGTGTGTGTGTATGTGTGTGTGTATGTGTGAATCTTGTTTGCTTGCTTTAGATTTTCAGACTGTCCACTGGTATTCAGGCGAGTATGTTCTATAGTTAATATTCAGAGCCATTTGAACAATCACTTGAAACAAGATATTTGAGGAACTACAGTAGTGAGTCTTCAATCAGAAACCCCTGTTAGAAAAGAGATGGAAATAGTAGTATAAAAGCAGGTTTCCTTAGCAAGATTTACAGCATTATAAATGCCAGGAAACTTCACCTCTTCAGATTTCTGTGACCTTGTGACACAGATGTTATAGAATGGCGCTAAACCATATTTTCACCTTGTCCCTAGACTACTGCAAACAATATTCTGATTGATGACATCTTCTGACTCATCTATAATCTTAAGGCCCATAGTTTTATCAGAGTCCATTAGCAAAGCAAAAAGGCATATATATATATATATATATATATATATATATATATATATATATATATGGTTTCTAAAATATACAGAATGGTTAGATCATATCCTTATTATTCACAGAGTCATGAAAGCATGGCAATTCAGAAGGATGACAAATATTATCTCACCAGGTGGGAGTAAAGTGAGGAAATTCCCAACTGAAGGCCTGTGCTTAAGAATTACAATGTCATTTATTTCAAAACTTAGACTCGTCATCACTGAAGAATATAAAAAAATATTGGTGTTTATGTGAGAGAAATATTAAATTGCATGGCCATAGTTGGCCTGTCAGAAAATGAGATTAAAACAATTCCTGTTGTATAGATCTGCCAGAAACAAAATATAAGGGAAAAAATGCTCCAGTAAAATCTATCAAATTTTCGGTTAAACTGTAAATCTAATCAGTATTGATTGCATGAAAATTTAGAATTCATATATGTCCTAAAAAACCCGTTTTCTATTTTTAACTGGATATTAAGACTTTAGGAGATTAAAACAGATATAAAATAAGTATTGATTCCTTTTCTTGATAAAGCTCAGTCCCTTAAAAGAGATTCATTAGAATGTGGCTTTTTTGCTGCTTTTCTTTTGTTGTTTGCTCTGACATTTATTATGGCAGAAGTTGTACTATTTAATTTTTTTTTTACATTTTATTTATTTTTGATAGAGAGAGACAGAGCACAAGTGGGGGAGGGGCAGAGAGAGAGGGAAACACAGCATCCGAAGCAGGCTCCAGGCTCCAAGCTGTCAGCACAGAGCCCAACGTGGGGCTGGAACTCACAAACCGGGAGATCATGACTTGAGCCGAAGTCGGAAGCTTAACCGACTGAGCCACCCAGCTGCCCCAGAAGTTGTACCATTTTAAACACCAAATTATGATTTAGTTTTCATTTTCCATCAGTATCCTTGGCACATTTCCAGGGGAATAAAAACATATTTGTTGGAATACAAGCATGTAATTCTAGTTATTTTTGCAATTGACACAAAGTTTCCATATATTGAAACAGATTATTTTAGCCTAGTAAAAACTGTTTTATCATCATATGTTATTATTTTATTCATAATAATTTGGAATTCATTACATAGAGATGTCTTTAAAGCACATCTTTTTTTTTTCTTTATGTAATCTGTCAATACCTTCCATACATATCAAGGATGATAACAGCTTTTAAACTTAGTAGAATTAGGGGAAATTATTGACACATGTATGCTATGTCTGTGTAGATTTAGTGCACAAATACTTTTATTCAAATATTTTAACGTAATCTATGCAACAAAATGCTTTCGAGGGCAAGAAGATAATTCATGGGTGATTGTGTGTGTGTGTGTGTGTGCGTGCGTGCGTGTGTGCGTGATCAGATTCAGTGGTCTCTTGTTCTTAGTAGAATTCATGACACTTGGGAGAAAATCTTTGTATGCTGAGATGTTAGTGCTTATTTAGCCTAGAAATAATCAGCATTTTCACAAGAAGAACCCCTGGTGGGTTACGGCATATGCAATTCACGTGCAGCTTTGAGCCAAAAAGAAACATAAAATATTAGCAGTTAAGAAGAATTTTTTTTTTCCTGGTTTCATGGTATTGAATCATTCACTTTTGATTTTCTTCGCTAGGACGAATTTACTCTATTATTAAACAGAATTTTCAACAGCTGGTTCGAATGACAATAATTGTTGAAGGAAGTCATTGGGCAAAAGAATAATTCTATGAGAGCATTTATAACTAAACAAAACACAGGGAAACATGGAAAATACTCATATGGAGTGTATATAAAAGACATTTTTCCTTTTTTAAATTTATCCCACAAATAATTAACTGGGAGCACAATGAAGCGAGGCTTTAATCAACATTCTTGCAAGAACAGGTGTCTGACAACAGACAGCCATGCTTGGGGCAGCTACAGCAGACAATTTATTCCTGGCATGCATCCCCCTCCTCTGATTTCCCCATTGGCTGAGTACTACGGAGGTTACAGCCTTACCCGGAAGTCGCCTATGGCCACCTAACACAAAAAGTACGTTCCTTGAGGTGACCCTGAGACTTCAGTTCTTTGGCGCGTGCTCATTAGAAAGCCCGCGAAAATAAGCCCATGATGGAGAAGGGAAGAAGAACCGGAAGTGAAGTGTCTAAGGGTTTGGGACTCCGTTTGGGGGGGGAGGGGTGGTTCGCACATATTTCCAATAGGTCTAAACCTACTGTTAACTAGACGGTACTGCTTTTATTTGGTATTTCTGAAAATGAAACATCTCACCTACTTCTCACAAAGGTGAACCACATTCAGGTAAACAGTATACTTTATAAACCCTAGAGACCCCACTAAAAACACAAAAAGAAACAATAATTGATTATACATCATGGGAAATAATTGAAATAAAATATTCTCCTAATAAGAAATCATAAGAAAGAAATATAGAAGTAATAAATGCAATGTTGAGAATTTAATGAAAGTATATGGTTAATTATATGAAAGAGTAAATTGTCCTAAGAATCTAGTTGATAAACAGAGATAATAGGTGTTATAAAATAATTCCCAACTATATGATTTCCACAAGACAGAATCCACAAAAGACACACACAGATATGATGGGCAGAATTCTGAGGATGCTTCCTTCAAGATTCCCACCTCTTGGTTATTAAATTAATCAATAATCTGCTGAAGGAAGTTTGTAGATGTAATTAAATTTTTACACCTTATAATAAGGAGAGTATTCTGTGTTTTTCAGGTGGGCCCTATCTAATCACCTGGGCCCTGAAATGCAGAGAATTTTATCCAGCTGGAGTCACAGAGATATGGCAGGCAGGGAGGCAGCAGAGAGATAAAAATGTGAGAAAGACTTGGTCTGCACCACCAGCTGTAAAGTTGGAAGAAGGGGGCCATGGGCTGAGTGGTATGGCTGAACTCGAAGAAGCTGAGAATGACCCCACACCAAAACCTAGCAAGAAAATGAGGACCTCAGACTCACAGGCTTGTGGCACCAAGTTTTGCCAAAAAATGGACTCACTTGGAATCAGATTTATCCACCAAGCCTCCAGCAAAGGAAGCAGCCCTGCTGTCGTGATTTGTTCATGCACATAAAACCTGGAGTAGAGAAGGCTGAGCTACCTTGCGCCCAAACTCCCAATCCACATAAACTGTGAGTAAATAAATTCGTGTGGCTTTAAGACAAAAATATGTGATAATGTGTTACAGCAGCAATAGATAAATAATACACTTTGTAAAGGATAAAAAAAAATACACTATCAAATAACAATCATAAGAAAGCTGAAGTCGGGGCACCTGGGTGGCTCAGTTGGTTGAGTGTCTGACTTCAGCTCAGGTCATGATCTCGTGGTTTGTAGGTTCGAGCCCCGCATCAGGCTGTGTGCTGACAGCTTGCTCAGAGCCTGGAACTTGCTTTGGATTCTGTGTCTCCTTTGCTCTATGCCCCTCCCCCACTCATGCACTGTCTCACTCTCTCAAAAATAAACAAATGTAAAAAAAAAATTTAAAAAGAAGCTGAAGTGGATATATTAATATGATATATATTATATGTAGATTAATATCAGGCAAAGTAGATTTGTGATAATAATGTTACCACAGTTTTTCACATTGATCAAAGGATTGACTCATTGAGAAGAGAGAGTCATCTTAAACATCTATACACCTAATAACAGTGACTTAAAATAAAAGAGCAGAAACTGACAAAAATTAAAGATAAGTAGACAAAGCTACCATTCATTTTGGAGACTTTAACATCCGAATGTCAGTAGTGGGAAGAATGTGTACACAAAATAGACATAAACAGATGTCAATGTTGCAGAAGGCATGCCAGTACTAAAAGATTTAACTTAAATGACCTTATGAACCACTACACATACTAATTAATAGCATTACATGCATTCTTCGCAAAGAACAGAGAACGATCACCACGATAGATCACATGCCAGGCCATGAAATGAATCTCAACAAACTAAGAGCATACTTAAAATCATATGTGGTGTATTCTTTCTCCATAAACAAATGAAACTGTCGACCGGTAACAAAGGGATGCCTGAGAAATCTCCAAACGTTTACAACAAGGAACACACAACTAAGTTAAATTGGGTCAGAAGAGAAATTACAAGCAGCATTAGGTGATGATGCGAACTAAAAGATATAAATAAATACATACATATCACTCAACATTTCTGATGCGGCCTAAATGAAGCTGTTCAACTTTCCCTTTTTGTGCTGTTATTCACAGTTTTTTTTTTTTCTGTTCCACTCTGTTGCAGTTTCTTAAGTGTGCCCCTGAGCTATCTCAGAGCAGTTTGCGCTCATGGATAGCTGCCTGATTTTGGTGGGAGGGGAGAGAGGCTGGGGTCTCCTACTTTGCCATCTTTGTGACAGCTGAAAACATCCAAGGGGTACATTTGAAAGCAAAGGAAACAACACTTCAAATGTTGAGTCGAAAGGGAAATAAATCACTAATTTGGGGTATAATTTAAAATCTATTGTAACTTCCTGATTTTTTTCAACTTACGGATGAAATAGGCTTTATTATGATAACTGTAGCACTTGAAAATATATAGCACTCAGAGATAATTTCAGTTAACTTGGGTTTTGTGTTTGGAAACCCTGACTACCTATTGCAGCATTATGTTTAATCTGGAGGCAATAAACCAAAATCGACACAGGCTTTTTCTCTTTCTCAAGCTCTCCAGTATATCCAGTACACAATAATTGTTTTAGAGATCATTTCCAGTTATGATTTTACCAGAAATACAATGCATCTGATCATCTCCTAAAGATAATTTGAGTGGTTTCATTATCCTATATATACAACTTATCAAACCTGCCTTCTAAATCGGTGTACATTTCATCAACACCAGTAAAGCTTGCATAAATAAAAGCCTTATAAGTCTTAAGTGATAATTACCACAATCTAATGAATTGCATAAATCACTTATAATGAAGGGAAATAAACAAGTATGCTAAGATGAGCACATTAATAACTTAGGTTTTTCAAAAGCAATGAGTAATTTAATTTATATAGTATGTCCACAGACAGTAACAACTTGAATTTTATTTGTGAAATAATTAGTTGTTAATCTAAAGGGATACGACTTATCTACCAGCAATACTTTAAACTGAAAAATCAAGATGAATTTTATCTTTGATGAAAATTATTCTGATAATACCCCATGATTTGAAAGTCAATATAAAGAGGGAAAAATGAAGATTGATTTAAGTTCATACTGACAAGCCTAGAATTTATTCCAAAATATGAATTAGCATGCTTCACAATTCCAAGTAATTTGTGATGTGCTATAATTTTTAGTGATCCACTCACTCAAGTGCTAATTGGATTTTATTTTTTATATATTTATGAAGGAATGGAGGGAATTTATTACTTCCTTCTTTAACATTTTAATTTGGGTCATGAAAAATGCATTATTCATTCATGAGGTACACTTTCATTGGTTAAAAGAATATTCTCCCAGGTAACAAAAACCTCAAATACAATTAGCAAGACTGTTTCCCTCCACCCAAATAATATGAATATTATACAGGCTAATATATTTTATGTATTTTATTTCTCTTGACCTACCTAACCGTCATCTTCTTGTCCACAATAAGTTTGAAGCAGTAGTTTATTTCCAATCCGGTAAGCTTGCAGTTCATTCCTCCACTGAATGGTGAATGCATCGCACTAGTCCTGTCTCACACTTGAAATCTGCACATTTACTCACCTATTGGTTTATTCGGCTATGCACCAAGCTCTGTGCTAAGATTGGTGGACTAAAATGAACAGCATATAACCTTAAGCCCAAGGAGTTCCTAGCTGATGATGAAAAGTCATACCAAGAAATAAGCATAATATAATGTAAATGTCATTTTTGTATGATTTACGCCTAGGATCTAGTATTGAAGAAGGAGTCATGCCCTGGCTAGGTTATTGGGGTTTTTTGTTTTGTTTTTGTTTTTGTTTTTGTTTTCACTGTGGAATTTCCCAGATGAGCTATTGGAAATTGTCAAAACTCAAGCTGTAGGTGAAACCTAGAGCTGTTTTCGAAGACAAAAATACCATGTCCCATTACAATGCATGTACACAGACAAAACTCTAACAGCCCAACAAGAAAAACAGAGGCTTAATGGTCACCAGAAATGGGTCTGAATAGTACAGTAGACTAGCAAGAAGCCAATACCTAAGAAAGAGCTGGTATATGGACATCAAACTCAAAAGCTGAGGGATAAGTACCCTTACTTACTTGAAATAAAAATGCTGCTGTTCACAGCTTCCCTTTTCAAGCTAACCTGCTTATAGGGGTAAACCAGTTCGAACCTGAGAACTGAGACAGAATAGACAAATGTTAATATTTGGAATCCATAAAGAAATGCCTTCTTATACTATTGTTTTTTAACAAGTATTTCTTACAATACACACATTATGTCTGGGTACCAGATTATTGACTGCCATTTCATTCAAACTGAAGTAGATAAAAATGTGTATCATTTGATTTTTTTTTTACATTCAAAAAATTTTGTTAATGTTTTAAGTATTCTTAAGAGAGGGAGAGAGAGTCAGAGCATGAGCGGGTGAGGGGTTGAGCCAGAGGGACACAGAATCCAAAGCAGGCTCCAGGCTCTGAGCTATCAGCACAGAGCCTGATGCGGGGCTCAAACTCACAAGCTGTGAGATCATGACCTGAGCCAAAGTCAGATGCTTAACCAACTGAGCCACCCAGGCACCCCTATTTCATCTTTTTATTTTTTTCCCATGAAAAAATTTACCAACTTGAAAGGATAGTTGCCTTTATAGATGCATTTTAGACGTGCAGTACATTTTTATTTAATCCTTCCATGAGGAGAGCTCAAGGCCTATTTCTCTCTGTTTCCTCCAGATATGTTCAAATCTATGCATATCTCTCCAAATTTATAAAACTCATATATTCCAGGAAACATGGAATAATTCTCTGAGGAACTGTAATACAGTAAAAAAAAAAAAAAAATGTAGATTTTGGTCTTTGTTACCTGGTCTTGATACAGAGCTGCTAAAGCCTTTGAATGTCTCATTGATAGGCGACTCCTTTGTTGTGCATAATGAACCCTTTTTGACCATCCCAGAGTTTATGCTAATATGATGACTCTTGGTGGGTCCCTAGATAGCTTCAGTATGGGAGCTGGTCACCAGAGATAACCAAGAGATTAGATGGTTAGAAATTTCAGCCCTATCCCCAGCCTTGGGGAGGGGAGAGGGCCCAGAAACTGAGTTCAATCACAAATGGCCAGAGCTCTAATTAATCATGACTATATAATGAAAATTAGATTAAAATCTCTGAAACAGTGAGGGGAAGGGAGCTTCTGGGCTGGTGAACACATCCATGTGCCAGGAGGTGGCACATCCCACTTCCCAGGGAACAGAGGCCACTGCACTTGGGACTCTTCTGGACCTGCCTGTTCATTTTTATTCTTTATAATAAACTTTAAGAGTATGGCTAGCACTTTCCTATATTCTATAAATTAGTCTAGCAAATGATTGAACCTGAGGGGAAGTCATGGGAGCCCCTGAATTTAGAGCTGTCCAGACAGAAGTATAGTCTCCTAGGTAGTCATCTGAAGTGAGAGAAGTGATATCGAGCCTTTATTGGGTCTGCATCAACTATGTGTAGTTAGAGTCAGTATATAATTGAATTCTAGGGCATCTTGGGGATGTCAGAGAATTGGAGGATTTTTGTTTGGAAAACCATGGAGAAATGGGGATGCAGTGATAGACCAATAGGAGACATTACCTTAGAGAGATAAGGCTGTTAACTATGGCAATGTTCATTTGGGGAAAAAAAAAAAGTTAATTTTATCAGAATCAGAAATGTTAATTTCATAGATTCATAAGGAGTTTCACTGAGCTCAATTTGGAAGGGCATGTAGGAAAACAAATGAAAGCAGAGCTAACAGTTTTATCCCTCCATGTGGTAGAGAAGAAAAGGAAACCATTCAGTGAGCAGTTCAAGGTTTTCAACATTCAGCAGTGTCTACATTGAACAAGAGCAGAATGGAAAAGGAACATCAGAGGAAGCAGCATCGGGGCTCACTGCTGCTGGAATACAGATGGTAGAGAGGAATTTCTTTTGCAATTACAGTCCTAGGAAATTCAAAAAGTAGAGGAAAACAAAGTTTTAGAGGAGAAGGAGCAAAAAAAAAAAAAAATCTAGGCGTGGAGGCTCCTGAGGACACAGATTTTGGAAGTTTCAGCAACATCCCCCAGTCAGAGATACCCGAATGTAAGTCCCCAACTAGGACAAGTCTTGTCTAGCCTTGTCACTCCAAGGGACCTTTCTGCCCTGGAGGAAGGAGGGCACGGACTCGCAGAATTCCTGCAAAGAAGACGGACTCGTTATGTTGAAATATTAAATAAGCCTCAGTTCTTTGTGAGGTTGGAGAGATGCAAAGCTAGTATCAAGCACTCAAGATTGATTCAAGATCAGGTCCTAATATCCAGAGAGAGTAGATGCTGTTTTCTAACAATGAGAATTCATTCAACTTGCATGGCACATGAAATCAGGAATTCGAGGGAGACATGAATACAAGCGATCTTTAATATGCAGATTGGTCACGAAGAAAAAGAATAAACACCATAAAAGAGCAGTTGCCAGGGAAAATATAAGTTTTTAAGAAGACTGGACTACGTAAGATACTACAAAATGTCTGTCTTGATCGTTGTTTCCACCAGGTATGGTAAATACTGTAATAAAAGCCTCTTAGTGGAATGTTTCTCCCTAGAGGATTGTAAACGAATATCGCAGGATATTCTGAGCATTCACAGATCACTATCCTGGCAAAAGGTGAAAAAAAATCACAATTCGTCTCTAATTTTCCTCTTTGTGATCCTCCAGGAGAAAAAAAATGCACAGAAAAATACCATACACACATCACATCATCATAACAATAACAAAACAACATCAATTAAATTTCAATTAAAACCTGAATAAGATCAGAAGACAGAATCCCAACCAAGCAAATATGTGAATGAGATACATTTTCCTAGGAGCAATTAGGCAATGAAGAAAATGAAAAAAGGTATTTTTAGAAGGTAATTTCTTCAAGATACTACAGGTAAATTGTGTTCTATCAATTGATGATTCATTCCCTTAATTGTTAAGGAAATCGGAGAGCAAAACTTGATAATATTTTCATATGTTTTGCTCTGGAGTAAATTGGTATAGAAGACAGAACCTGAGCGAGGTCTTGTTTCCTATTCCACATAGCTCATCCCTTTCCTGTGAAGTGGGTTTCCTACTCAGTTGAGGGTGCATGAGAAGAACGTCATAAAGGGGGAAACAAGAGAGAGCTGACAGGAAGACAGGCAGAAAATATTTGAAAATAGTGTATAACCAATCTTCTGGACCTGCACTCTACATGTTTTTTATTGAATCTGCACGTATTTTCTCTCTTTTATCATTTTTTTCCTTTTTTTTGAATCTGCCCATATTTTTGACTTTGTGCTTGTCTGTGCAATTAAGTAAAAGTGGGAATACACTAGTCAGATGCCTGTGGTGAATGATGCTGAGATGTGAGAAGCAGAGAAGGGCACTAGGTATTTAGCAAATCTTCAAAAATTGATATACTGTATCTCTATTATGTTTGTGCTTTAGCAAAGAGATGGGCATACGTTGTTCTATGTTATTGGAAAATTAGTTGGAAAACCATCTAGCGAGGCTCCCGCAGTTCCATTATGGATCACTTTGATTGGTATCGATTATATTTTTACCTAATAGTCAGTGTGCAAAAAGTATGTTGTTTCTTTTTTCAAGTTTATTTTATTTTGAGAGAGAGGGGATGGGGGAGGGGCAGGGAGAGAGGGAGAGAGAGAGAGAGAGAGAGAGAGAACGCAGAGTCACCAAGGAGCCTGACGTAGGGCTCGAACTCACAAACCATGAGATCATGACCTGAGCCAAAACCAAGAGTCAGACGCTTAACCAACTGAGCCACACAGATGCCCCAGTATCTTTTCTTTTCTTTTCTTTTTTCTTTTCTTTTCTTTTCTTTTCTTTTCTTTTCTTTTCTTTTCTTTTCTCTTTTCTTTTCTTTTCTTTTTTTGTTTTTTGTTTTTTTACAAAAGTCTGTTAATATAAAATTTGGCCAAATCAGGACTAGAATTCCCACTTCCCAGATGAAAGCCTCAGACACTGCGTGGGGATTTGGCTAACTGATCGAAATTTGTTCGAAGGATTGACTTCCAGCGCCAATCTCCTCCACTACAAATAGTTAATTTGACCTTGTGTACCTTGAATATATTCAGGTCAGCAGTCTTTAAATACTTTGCTCAGAGTAGACAGAAAGTATCATTTACTTGCCACGGTAGCTTCACTGTTGAAAGTGAAGCTTCCTCTCTTCTTTGCTGAAGTGTGATGGGCGAGCAGCTCAGCCCTGAGCAGTCCGTGTGGGGAGTACTGCCTCTGAAGAAAAACAAAAGAAAAACCATCAGTTGGCTCCATCCACGCCTCCAAACCATATCCCCCTCTTATTTCCTCTGCAGTATTTCAAAACAAATTTGATATTCCTTGACATTTAAATAGTAAGATTGTATTTTAGTAAAGCTTTTTTCTTCACACAGCATCCATCATATTTTTGTTCTACTCTAGGGATATAATAGATGAAATAGAGTTGAAGAGAGAAGTTTTAGTAAAAAAGAAACCACACGCACACCCACACGCACACACACACATCCATGCAATGAAATCCCTTCATCTGCAGGCTCCTTCTACAACTGACATGAAGTGAACCTTCTGAATAGATTCTGTAGTAGTTTTGTACAAGAAGATTTCCAGGGGCTTGATTTTTGTTAGTTTCATTATGCTGAATGCTCTTAAACAGTTTCACGGTAAAATAACACGAAATCTCAGGTTAACCATGGTAAAAACTAGCATACTATCGAATAGTCTTATAGGATTCCTTAAACAATACAGTTTCAAGCTAGTCTTGGTCAAAGGGAATGCATGAAAATGCAATTTTTATTGGGATGCTGAGAGAAACAGAGAATCATGTTATTTTATGATCAGCTTTTCATCACAAAATCAATTGTTCTACTAACAATTTTCCATAGCAGGTTTTTGAGAATATTATATTAGGAGTATCTTTTTGTTCCTTTTCTCATGCACGGCTAGCAATGTTGTCTACATTCCACAAAGATGAGCATATGGCTGGCTGTCAACATCAGATCTGTTTTCTTTGAATTGCTCACAAAAAGAGTTAGTTTGGAATCATGCACATTTATATATTAAAAGTAAAACAAAGTTAAACACTAAGGTGGGCAAAAAGAAGTTTCAATGCAAAGAATGGCAGAGTTGTAGATGGATTGTGCCAATATGACTTTGTTCCCATTAATGGGGTCTCTCCCTAATAATCTTTCCCCATTTTTGCTGATCTCAGTAGGAGTCCACTCTTGCATAAAATGATGTGACACTTTTTTTTTTAACCCTTTGCATTTGGTAAATCAAGGTAAAATTATTCAAATAGGTACATTAAACAATTAGGGACAAGTAGTATTTAACCCAGCATATCCTACCTCTAAAATATTTCACATTGTTATATTTGTCATTGCCCTAACTGTTGTCTTTGCTATACCCACTATTAGTATTTTTCGTAGCTATAGGATGTATTAATTTACCATCCTTGTCTCCTACCTTTCTATAATTTGTTCACTGTATTAACTCAGTGAAAATACTACTTTTAATGAAAGTTTAATTTAACTCAGTTAAGAAATGTTTACTGATAACTGATTAGTTAGTGCTGTTTTTGCATTTGGAGACTAAACATGTAGCCTAGATACTTCCTTATTCTTCAACAATTGCAATATAGTTAAAATATAGGACAGATACCTGCAGCATGTGTAATGAATGCTAAAAAAAAAAAAAAAAAAAGTTCATACAAATTGATAGGGTAGATACTAGAGAACTTATCTTGATCTGCAACCCCAAACAAAACTTGATATTCTTATAATTAATCTTGTTTAAGTTTACTAAGTACATGCTCACATTAATTTAATACATACAGAATATGCAAAGACCATGAGATATAGGTCAACAACAAATTGTTAGAAAACACATTGTCTACATTTGACAAATGGTAAGTACTCTGGTTTTTTGGCATAGATTACAGGCAAGGTGAGTGAATATAGTAGCTGCTAGGAATGCTTTAACTACTAATGACCTTCAAAACCGTAAGCGTCGATCTCTCTATTACTCTTGTTATTATTAGAGATTTCGGTGTAGGTAAATTGCACCTTGAACACTGCATTCTCTGTATTAGTAAATTCATTTGGTAGAATGTGTTGGATAGTTGTGTCATGTATAGGTGCCAGCTGTTGTAATGGAAGACGGAGGAGAAAAAATGGAAATGCATCTAAATGATCAAAAACAAACCCAAACAGAGATGCGGGCTAGAGCTGAGCCAAAGAGAATAACGGCTATCCAAATGACAAACTAAGAGGCTGTAAGAAATCAGTTACAGTTCAGATGACTGCAAGGGGCACTTGTGGAAGACGGGGCTGGTGTCCCTCCCGGTCCCTTCGCATGCTCGGGCACCCAGCGCCAGCTGCGGTGATTGTCCCGGACTGATAACAGATCATAGCTCCTCTCTTCTCCAGACATCCTTGGCAGAAGGGGGGCAGCTTCACTGCACAGACTACACCCCCTCAGGGGGGAATGCTCCTCGAGTGACTGACTGACAAGGAGGTGCAGAACCTCAAGGCTCCAGCCTTGCTTCAAGCTGGAACGAGCTGTGGGGTGCACTTGATCTACAGACCTTCTCAGTGGAATCAAGTGACAGTTTTTCTTCACTGGGACCATATTCCTGGCTCAGCTTTCTCTCCTTGGCACCATCATTTTTCACTCCACCTCTGCAAGAACCCCTAAAAGTCACCAGCAGACGAACCACACCAGCGTCTGCTTCCAAGGAACATACCCACACCTCACTGACGCTGACTTTGCCAGGGCACGCGGGAAGGCTTTCCCTCTTGTCCCTCTACAGGTTTCTACGGCTGTCTTCCAAGTGCACGTGACCGTACCGACTCTCTGGTCATGGCAAGCTCTGAATAAATAGTTTCTGTCCGCTCTTATTTGGGTTTGGTCTCTTTATTTCCACAGCAGAAATGAAAGCAAAGGGGTCCCTGGAAGTCACACCAAGTTCAAAGTCGATGAGAAGAACTTAGTCCTTATCTAGGCAATGGTTTTGAGAGAAAGGTTGAAGTCATTGCAAGATCATGAGGAAGTGAAAGACCTTACCACTCCTTCTGCATGTGAAGTTCCCCAGCAGGCGTGTTTTCAGGTAAGATGTTTTATATGTTCCTATTAATTAAGCCAAAACTGTATTTCGTCTCAAATACAATTATCTGAATGTGCGCTTGATGTCTTCCCTAGCTCAAATAGTCTAATATGTCATTTAAAGTGTATCGTTAGAGATATCCTAGACTTTGATTTTTGTTTTCTATTTTTTACCCCATCTGAATGATTTTAGTGTGAACTGATAAGCATGCAATCCCCCTCCCCTGTTGCCGTGTTAGGTCTCTTACCATGGGATTCTGAGATAGAAGGGCACAGACTCATGTAAATATAGAGAAACTTGGTTTTGTGTACAGCAGACTTACTGTCGTAGGTAAAAAGTCAAATATTAAGATTTGTTTTTACCTATCTGAATTTCTTGTCTTCTAAAAACCGCCTCACATTGAAAAGAAATCCATGTTGCCTTTCAGGAGAAATGATAATAACATATGGCAGCTGGTATCAGATGTGGATATGGGTACATTTCTGTTACTGGGGCTCGGAAAGGCTGCACAAGAATGACTAGTTTCGCGAATAGATGGTAGGATTTCTGGCTGTGATATTGACTGATTGTGCTGTTGACTCCTGGGAGTACATCCTCTTCATGGTGGGGAAGGGACCACATGTTTGCTTCCCGAGCTTCTTTGGACATGATTGCTGCTTGCGATTTTTTTCCTCTTTAATCAGGTACATGACTTACACTTTAACACACACATAAAAATCTCTGTGGTCTAACTCTATGTTCATCTGGGTCCTTTTGTGAACATCCCGCATGAGTCCAACGGCATTGGGAAATCTTTCTGAAAATATTACTTCACAATGGGGTCTCCTTTTAGGTATATATGGAGGTTATGAAACACTGAATAGAATGATTAAAATGTTATGAATTCGAAGATAATTTATAGCTTATAAAACTGCATATTCTTCCAGAGTCTTTCCATCTAAAGGTTATCACTATATACAAACTCATTCTTCAGTGGAAAATAGTAATATGGCTTTTGAAAAATGATTTGCAGGCTTTAAAAAATGTGCATGTAAATAAATTTTATTTTAAGGACATTTTATTCAAAAAGTTTCTTAATATCTTGATAGGCTTTTAAAAGCCAGTGCCTTGGGGATAGACCATTACTAATATATATTCTATTGCGGAATTTATGTCTACTGCTTGTGAATTAAGCAAAATGCTTCTTTGAGTCTAATATATGTGACAGCTCAGGAAAATGTGCAGTGCATTCAGTGTTCTCAATTCCCATGTATTACTTGGGGAGTTTTACCAAGGATTATGAGATATAAAAGTCCCCGGACGATTTTCCTGTCATTTAAAAACTATTAATATTACAGTTATTCAAATATCATTTTAAAACGCATTCATTTAAATAGTTCTTTGTACCACAAATAAATTGTTCTGTGCAATGAAGCAACACTTTTCAACATAATTCATCTTTGCTCTGTTGACTCAGAATCAAGTTGGTACACTATATTTTCCTGGCAAAATGTTGACTCGCAATACGCCAATAAATGTGTCCTATTTTTATGCTCAAAAAGCTTTAGAAATATAGTCACTAAATAATACACACATGTGAATCTCTCATGAATGCACAGATCTCTTAGTAAATTTTATCTGAAATTAATGTATAATCTATTTGGTTAAAATCTGTTTGAAATGGAATTTAGATTCCTGATTCTGTATAACCCCAAACTCATTATTTTGTGATGTTTTTCACTTAAAAAAAATTGCTGCAAGCACATAGTCCAAGATTTATGATATTTTAACTGGCAATGCCAAAAACATAGGACAGGAGAAAATTACCTGTATTAAAAATTATACTTCTGTATGTTATCTCTCTCTCTCTCTCTCTCTCTCTCTCTATATATATATATATATATATATATACACACACACACACACACACACACACACACACACACACATTTTAGTCAAAAGGATGCAGAACTGAAACATTAATATTTACTTCTTTTTAAAAAATGTTTATTTGAGAGAGAGAGAGAGAGAGAGAGAGAGAGAGAGAAAGCATGAGAGGGGGCAGGGCAGAGAGAGAGAGAGACACAGGATCCAAAGCTGGCTCTGTGCTGACAGTATAGAGCCCAATGTGGGGCTTGAACTCACAAACCGTGAGATCATGACCTGAGCCAAGATCAAGGGTCAGACGCTTAACTGACTGAGCCACCCAGATGCCCCAAACAATAGTATTTACTTCTTATTATTGTTATTTAACCCAGCCTTGATTTCAGTAGGAATTGCCTTGGGAACACCTGCCTTTGGCAGTCCCTCAGCCCATACTTCTTCACTGCTTCTAGAATTACTCAAGGATTAAAAAAATATATTTAGAGGTAAACATATGACTTCTAAGTCATATTCGTAGGATAGCATGACACAAGAAATTTCCTTTTGAATTTTAATGGAAAATGTTATTATTACCACAAAAATGTGGGCCCTTAGTAGCTGAGGAATGGATTGGAGTTGTTGATCATACCCTTATTCTTCCAATCATCTTCCTCCTCTACATGTATACGAGTTACCTTCTTATCCTTTTGTTTTTAAACATGTTTGTATCAATTCAGAATATATGCTATGTACTATTAATTATTAGTAGTAATAATGTGATTTGGGATTTTTCTGCATGGGACACTTTTCTCTATTCCATTTATTGATTCCATTATTTATTTATATCAATATGGAGAAACGAATATTAATCTTATGCTTTGGGTACATAACCCAATACTGCTTTATTCTGGAATGATTATTCCAGATATGGCTGTTGGAAGCACTTTCAATTAGCTCCTGTACCCTTGACATACTTCTGCCTGTGTGTGTGTGTGTGTGTGTGTGTGTGTGTGTGTGTGTGTGTGTGTCTGCGTTAGAAGTTCCTCACTCTCTGGCACTAAAAAGTGCTTCAGGATCATCTTGCATATTCCCTGCCCAAGTGCTAGAATCCGCACTTTCTCCAAAGGCCCTGGGTCCTTGTAATGGCATGAGAAATGAAGATACAGGCTCTATTGTGCTCACTGCTACCATGTGTTGTCGCTTATAGGCCCTGAGCTGACAAGGTAAAGAAGTAAGTGTGTATACTTAACCTATTTACACATATATTTGTAAATAATTTTACATGTAAGCATTTATATCTGTGTTAAACTAAACATGAACTTTTGAATTTGTGAGCATTGTGAGCATTATGTTCATAGATTTTTTTAGGGGTGGTCTGGGTTTTTTGGGGGAGTGGGGTTATTTATTTATTTATTTATTGTCCTGTTAACATCCATGAGATCATAGCAATGGCCCCTCTTTCATTTCTGATATTAGTAATCTCTACTTTTCTCTTTTTTTTTCTTGATGAGCCTGGATATAGCTTTATCAATTTCATTGATCTTTTTAGGAACCTGCCTTTGATTTGGATGCTGTTTCTCTATTACTTTTTTAATCACACTGATTTTGGCTCTAATGTTTATTTTCTTTCATATGCTCGCTTTAGGCTTGAATTACTGTTCTTTCTCTAGTTTGCGAAGGTAGAAACTTAATTTACATTCCCCTTCCCTGCTAGAGGCACGTGAGAATTATTCTTGGTTCTTCATCATAAGAATCTGCGTGAGGGTTGGGGGCGTCATGAAAGGAAAACCCATGAAAGTGTGAAGGCTGCCCAAGACTGGATGGGATCCCTAGAAGCCATTCTCCAAATTCATTAATTAAAGGTGCCTACATTTGTCACATGCCTAATTTCATCAGTGCCATAACTAAGTGTGGCTGAGTTTTCCCAGGTCTCGCCTGATTTCTGGTCCTTCCCAGGTCTGTGGTCCTTCTCATTGTGGATGAGCCCATATGTGTATACACCGTCTCTGCTGTAAATGTGTACATGCTGCCTCTTCCATAATGGAAAAGTCAACCATCAGTATGGAAATTCCGCACCCATAGTGGTGCCACCTGCTGGTTGATGAGTAGGTTTTCTTTTTTTGCCCCTTTTCTTTCTCCTTTTTCAAGTTAAAAATGATCATTAGTGGCCCTGTTTTATGTCTTTATGTGTTCTTGGAGAATATTTAAAACTCCTACTTATCCTCTCAAGAGTTTTGCATTTGTCTAAATGAGTAAATCCTTGGCAGCAGTGTTTCCTTAGGTTTGTTTTTTGTTTCTTTCACATTGTGTAGTGTAGGTGGAGTTCAGCCGTGTACTTTTCATTATTATGCCGACTATATTAGCAACAATGATATGGAGAGCAGACTCAAGACTATCTGTTCATTTTATGCTTCATTGAGTAGGTAATGGACTCGTTGATAGATTTGTGCTGCTTAAAAATCCTCCCATGGTTTCTGAGTTTGGACTATACAACAATGTATCATGACAGATGCCTTGTTGAAAGAGTGGTAATGGAACTTCCATCTACTCACTTTCCTTGGGAAGTAGATAGGTTAAAAACAAATATTCATACCTATTTTGAACACTGAGACACAATTTTCAGCTAATATTTGGAGGCTGAAAAGTAATTAGAGGTAATTGCAGAATTGTAGATTGTGAATGATGGATAACTGTATCACACATGAGATTCAATCCTAGATGGCTTTTAGAATGAAACTTTTCAAATATGTTTAAATGCACAGATTTAAGTGTCTAGAAAGCATCACACAAATAAACTATAAAGAAATATCAGATGCGTAGGGTATAATACATCAAATCAAAATGCCAAACTCACTTATTCTTCTGTATTACCCTGAGAAGGCCCTCGGATACAAAAACACATATTGCAGGGTGAAAAATGTGCCTATGACTTGTCTTATGCCACCAGTTAGAATTTACAAGTTTATAAGGGGATCAGTTGAATGGACTTTTAATTTATAATTTATATACATACATAAATTTATAAATATATATGAATTCATATATGCATATGTCTATATAAACGGAAACATATAGCAATTTCAAAATGATGTCAGTTTTGTTACGATCAAAGAGAAAATGTAAAAAAAAAAAAAAAGAAAATGCAAAGCCAAATGTTAACATTTCTCTCATTGTTGCTTTGGTGTCCTTATTTATTTATTATATTACTGTATTAATCAGGACAAGGCTAGGTTATGCTGTGAAAACAAATAGTAACAAAATCCCATTAGGGTAACACAAAAATATATTGTTTGTTATTTTTATTTTCAGAGAACTGAGCTAAAGAAGTTCTTTCTTGACATATGCTTTTATGTTTATGAGGGTTCAGGGAGAGTATGTGATGAATTAGTGTTGGCTCTTAATTTCCTCCATCTAAATATTTATCAGCCATGTCTGCTCATAGTTCATTGGCCAAGGTAGTTGTAGCTTCACCTACCTTCAAGGATCCCATGGGGCAATACAATCCTACCATGTATTTGAAAGGAGGGAAGCTGTATGACTACTACATTGGAGTAAATTGAAAAGAAACCAACAAACACACCCTGCTTATTTTCTCAATTATCATGACTTCCCTAATGAAGAAGAAAATTAGAAAGGATACAGTGTTATCACTGCAAAGACCTACCACCATTCCTAAGTGCCGGTGTAACCAATGGCTTCAGAATTTGAGAACAGAGACTTTTTTTTAACGGGTATTTATTTTTGAGAGAGCACAAGCGGGTGAGGGGCAGAGGGGTACAGAGGATTTGAAGCAGGCTCTGCACTACGAGCAGCAAGCCCGATGTGGGGCTTGAACTCATGAACTGTGAGATCTTGACCTGAGCCAAAGTTGGATGCTCAACCAACTGAGCCACCCAGGTGCCCCAAGAACAGATATTTTTATACTTCGTGCACTTGCAAGTGTACACGTGACTTCACGGGTGCCGAGAAGACGATTTGCTGTCCAACCTCTGCCATCCTAATATGAACAGACAGGCATATCTATTTAGCCCTAGCTTCTCTGAAAAAGTCAAAGGCTTCGGCTCTAGACTGTCCCACCTCAGGGAGAACAACTTCAGCTCTGCCTTCCCCAATATCTTAGCAGAGGTTCTTAATGATCTCGATTTATTCTTCTAATGTGCAACTATTCAGTTATTTTGTCCTCTACAGGCAAAGCCTCTGTGCAATTGTTTTTTTTTTTAAGTTTTTTCTATAATTGAAATCTCTTTGATTCATTTTTTGACATATGTTCCTCATATAACTTCCATATTTATGGCAGCTGATTACTTTTTTCAATAAATAAACACAAAAACAATCTTAAATATTTCAACTATCGGTGTGATAATGATTTAAAATTTAAAAATCTTGGGGCGCCTGGGTGGCGCAGTCGGTTAAGCGTCCGACTTCAGCCAGGTCACGATCTCGCGGTCCGTGAGTTCGAGCCCCGCGTCGGGCTCTGGGCTGATGGCTCAGAGCCTGGACCCTGTTTCCGATTCTGTGTCTCCCTCTCTCTCTGCCCCTCCCCCGTTCATGCTCTGTCTCTCTCTGTCCCAAAAATAATAAATGTTAAAAAAAATTAAAAAAAAAAAAAAATCTCGAGGCACCTGGGTGGCTCAGTCGGTTAAGCATCCGACTTCGGCTCAGGTCACAATCTCGCGGTTTGTGAGTTCAAGCCCTGCATTGGGCTCTGTGCCGACAGCTCAGAACCTGGAGCCAGCTTCGGATTCTGCGTCTCCCTCTCTCTTTGCCCCTCCCATGCTTATACTCTGTCTCTCTCTGTCTCTCAATATTAAGTAAACGTTAAAAAAAAATTGAAATTTGAAAATCTCCTATGCCTAATAAGTAGCAAATATCTGAAAAAAGAGTGTTCAAATTTCTGCCTTTGTTAATCGCTAAGTCTATTATTTTTTTTTAGAGTCATAGAAATTTATAATTTAGGGGTGCCTGGGTGAGTCAGTCAATTAAGCATTTGACTCCGGATTTTGTCTCAGGTCATGATCTCATGGTTCATGAGACTGAACCCTGTAGCAGGCTCCACACTGACAGCACAGAGCCTGCTTGGGATTCTCCCTCTCCACCCCTCCTTCCCCTGCTCTCTCTCTTTCTCTCTCAAAATAAATAACAATTTAGAAAAAAAGAAATTTAAAATTTATAGAACAATTTAAATTGTATTCCCATTAGAGGTGATCAGAGGCAGGAACAAAAACATATACAAGAGTTGAATTTGAAGAGTGCAGTGGGGCAGTATCCCACTCTTATTTTTAACGGGATTAGGAAACCTTGATGGTCCATGCCCTCTAAATGTAGGATGGTTATTACTGTTTTCAATAATATATATAGTACACATTAGTTTATTAGGTATCAAAAACTTGGAGTCAACTTAAATTCATTTTTCCAAGCTATCTCTCCATGTTTTCTCTGACTTCTGAAGGTAAGAAACAGCAGCTTCAGTATTCATTAGTGCTCTCGGCGGAGTTGGAATTATGTGAATTTGGAGTAGCAGTGAGCGCAAATAAATCCAGTTGTCCTAGTGGGTCTTAATGGTAACACAAACAAATTAAAATCAACTCTATTCCAGTTGAGCCATCCAAATGAACCTGATTTTCAAAGCTCGTGCTGTTAATAAATGATGGTTTTAGAGATATAATTGCTATTAATTGTTGTGTTCTTCTTACCACTTCCATGTAGGCAAAACAGTCAAGAATTCAGGAAACAATTTTGATAATCACCCAGGTTATTTAGGCTAGTATCCTGATTTTAGAACTAGATAGTCATTATGGTTTTCCTGAATTCACTAGAGCCTGCCAGTTAATAGCGTTCAAGGTGATCAGACATTTGAATAATTAGATCCACAGCATTGTGCAAGTTTAAAGTGTGCCCAGTGTTACTTTGATACATTTATATACCGTGATCTGATTGCCAATAAAGCAATAGTTATATTAGTTATATTACATAATTATAGTACAGTATTATTTTCTGTATTCACCACACTATTCATTAAATCTCTACAGCTGTTTTACTACTCACAGCAAGTTTATATCCTCAAATACCATCACTCTTATCCCCCACCCATCTCCTGGTAATCATTTGCTCTTTTTTTTATTATTACAGATTTAACTATTTTAGATACCACATATCAATGATACATAGTGTCTGTCTTTCTCTGTCTGACTTACCTCACTTGGCATGTGCTCAGAGAGTCCATCTGTGTTGTCACGAAGGGGAGGATACCTTCCTTTCTCATTACTGAACAATATTCCATTGTGTATACCTACCACATCTTCTTTATCGGTTCATCCATTGAGGGACATGTGGGTAATTTCCACCTCTTAGCTATTGTAAATAATGCTACAATAAACGTGACAGTGCCTATATCTTATTGAAATCCTGTTTCAGTTACTTTAGGTACATACACAGAGGTGGAATTTCTGGATCCTATGGTAGATACATTTTTATTTTTTGAAAAATCTCCATATTGTTTTCTATAGTGGTTTGGTCAATTTACATTTCTGCTGACAGTGTATAAGGGTTCCCTTTTCACCCCATTCTCACCAGCACCTGTTGTCTCTTGTCTTCTTGATGATAGCCATCCCAACAGATGTGAGGTGATAATCTCATTGTGGTTTTGCTTTGCATTTTTCTGATGATTAGTGATGTTGAACATCTTTTCTGTTGTCTATTGGCCACTTAGATACCCTCTTGGCGAAATGTCTATTTAGTTCTTCTGCCCATTTTTAGATTGGGTTGATTGTCTTTTTGTTATTGAATTGACTGAAATCTTTACATATTTTGGATATTAACCCCTTATTTGATATTTGGTTTACAAAAACTTTGTCCCATTCTGTAGGTTGTTGCCTTTCCATTTTGTTAATTGTTTTTCTACTGTGCAGAAGCTTTTGAGCTTGATGTAATCCCGTTGATTGACTTCCTTTTTCTTTTGTTTGTGTTTGGCTTTATACCCCCCAAATTATTGCCACAACCAATATCAGTGAGTTTCTTTTCTGTTTTCTTCTAGGAGTTTTATGGCATCAGGTCTTATGTTTAAGTGTGGTCCATTTTTGAATTAGTTTTTGTGATGGTGTGAGATAGTGCTCACATGTTCTGCTGTGTTTCTCCAGTTTTCCACCCCTATTTGCTGAAGACACTATCCTTTCACCATTAGGTATTCTTGGTTCCCTTGTCAAATATTAGTTGGCTGTATTTGACTGTATTTACCAGGGTTTAATTCTAGGCTTTCCATTCTGTTCCATTAGCTAATGTGTCTAATTTTATTCTAGTACCAGACTGTTTTTATCATTATGGTTTCATAGTTTAGTATGAAATCTGGAAGCAAATACCTCTGGTTTTTCTTTTAGTTTTGTTTTCTCATAATTGCTTTGGCTATTTGGGGCCTTTTCTGCCTCTACACAATTTTAGGATTGTTTCAGTACTTTGAATATGTCATTCTACTCTCTCCTGGTTTGTTCAGTACCTGCTGATAGCCTAATGGGGTTACTGTATAGGTCACTGTCTTTTTTTCCCCCTGATTTTAAAATTCTTTCTTTAGCATTACTTTTGATAGTTTTAATATAATAGGTCTTGGAGAAGGTCTTTCTGCATTGAGATAATAACATATTCTGTTAGTTTTGTGGATTTATAAATCCAGTTTCTTCCCCAGGTTTGGGAAGTTCTCAGCTATGGTTTCTTTAAATATGCTCTCTGTTCCTCTCTGTTCCCTTCTCTCTCTCCTTTTTTTTTTTTTTTTTAAGTTTGTTTATTTCTTTTGAGAGAGAAGGAGAGAGAGAGTGCAAAAGCAGGGGAGGGGCAAAGAGACAAGGAGAGAGAGAGAATCCTAAGCAAGTTCTACACTGATAGTGTGGGGCTTGACCCCACAAATCATGAGATCATGACTTGAGCTGAAACCAAGAGTTGAGGCTTAACCGACTGGGTCACCCAGGTTCCCCAGGATATCCATTATTCTTATGTTGGCTTTTCTAATGCAATCTATTATTTCTCAAAGGGCTTCTTTACTTTTTCTTATATCTGTTTTCTTTCCTCTTCCACCTGAGTCATTTTTGTATTTCTAACCTTGAGCTTCCTAATTCTCTCTTCCATGTGATCTATTTCTTTATCTTCCATATGATATTGAGTTCTTTAGCTCCAGAATTTCTGTCTGTTTCTTGGGGGTTTTTGTTTCGTTGTTGTTGTTGTTGTTGTTGTTGTTGTTGTTGTTGTTGTTTTGGAATTTGTGTTTTGTAAAGTACTCCTTCTATTCATTAATTTTATTTCTGAGATTATTGTATTGCACTTCTGAGTGTTTGTTTTTATAGCTCCTTGAACTTCTTTATAACAGCTATTTTAAGTTCTTTTCTTTTTTTCAGTTAGATTGCAATATTCCATGTCTTTGGGTTCAATTGCTAGAAAATTGTCATTTTCTTTTTGTGGTATTTTCTTTGTATTACCATGATTTTTCATGGTGTTTGATGAGAAGTGCCTCTAGTTTCGCTTAGGAAAGCTAATTCACTACAAGGGTTGGGATTGGGCATTAAAAAAAAAAAAAACAGCAGGGGCGCCTGGGTGGCGCAGTCGGTTAAGCGGCCGACTTCAGCCAGGTCACGATCTCGCGGTCCGTGAGTTCGAGCCCCGCGTCGGGCTCTGGCCTGATGGCTCAGAGCCTGGAGCCTGCTTCCGATTCTGTGTCTCCCTCTCTCTCTGCCCCTCCCCCGTTCATGCTCTGTCTCTCTCTGTCCCCAAAATAAATAAACGTTGGAAAAAAAAAAAAACAGCAAAGGATGGCCACAGGGCAGAAGGAGGAGTGTATTTAGAACTTTGGATGCACCCACAGCCCACAGGGGGATCTACAAGTTGGGTGGAGGGGGTGTCCCGGAGATGTGTGGTATCTCCCCTTACTTCCCATTTCCTTTCCTTCAACCCCACTCACTGAGGGCTTTATTTCAGTGAAAACAACTGGTCTCCCCAGCCTCAGCAGGCATAGCCAGGCACACCCCCACTCAGACTGTGACCTGCCACTGCCTCTGCCATAAAGGTTGTGCTGGTTCACCACCATCCCTCCCCCCTTCACCACCTCCTTCAGAGTCCAAGGCACCCACCTTGGGGAGCAAAGATGGATGGATCTCTCAGCTGCCCTGATACACTTCTTCATTCACGGATGTCAGTTAGTTTAAATCAAAAGAGACAAAAAAAAGGAATGACTTTTGCCATAATGCTGATGTCACTCTGTTCTTAGCACATTTTCATGTGACATTTAATATTTTTAAAACATTTAAAATTCAGGCTTCCTTACAAAAACTGCCTCTGAAATGTTGACATAGAATTATGTACTGATTTCAAGCAAGGCAAATTAAAACTCATTTGAATAACTTTACCCAAGGACTCCCTCAGTTTATACAACTAGGTGAGAAAGCCATAATTGTAGTCTAGTGGTGTATTCCCTGGAATAAACCTCCTTTCTAGTACAAGTTGTACATAATACTTGGATTTATATAGAAACAATAATGGAAACAATAATTGTGATAATCCTTTCATATTATTTGTAAAGTCCAGTGGCTTTGAAACTTTCAAGTGTATTTTTTTAAAAAACAATCTAGTCAAAAAAGAAGTGGGTGCTTTTGCTGTTGTTTTCAATTATTTATCTTAAATAATTATATGGAGAACATAGGAAAAGAGGAACCCGGTGAATATTGAAATTTGGAAAAATTATGTAACAGATATTTATTAAGCATCTATTTTGTATTAGGGGTCTTGCTAAGAGATGGTGAAAGCAAACAATCACAATCCAAACTAAGGAACCATATATTCCAGACGAAAATATACACGGTGGTTATGTACTGGATTCAGACCAAAAGGAGATTAGGGCATGTTACATGTTACAGGATTCAGTTAAACTAGAGCTTTACGCCAAAAGTTTGCAGTGCATGTTCTCTAGCAATAAACCATTGTTGTTTGGACGACATTGGTTTAAACAAGCATATTCAGTTGCCTTTATTGCAGAATGTCTGAAAATTTTGGTTGCTGGTAATGCTAACTATGAATACCTGAAAAACATACACATGTTTTCTCAAACTTAGTTTCCTGCATAATTATTTCCCTACAATGGTGTTCCAAGGAACAGAAGTCAGGAAAGTACAACCGATAAAAATTTTTTACCAAAATTGTTTGATCTGATATCCTGTAGTCCTGGGTCCTTTCTTCTCATTCAAGTTCTGCTAGATTCTTAGGAATCATTACTGTCTATGCAAAATTTATGTTTTCCAATGCTCACCTCAGTTTTTATGTACCTGATTAGAAAACAGTCTCAGAACCCAAACAATGACTGCTTTCCTTGTAACTTTCTTATGGATGTATACTTATGACATGTGAGTATTGTTTGGTGTCAGTTATTTACCATTGACAGTCAACTTTCGAATCCAGAGATTTTCTTCTAAACTCTGGAACTTTTTTTTTTTTTTTTTTTAATTTTCAGTTGTTAAAAATACTGAGAATAAGATACATACCGACCACAAAATAACCACAGAGTTGAGAACAAAATTCACATTTCTGTAAATAATTGAGACATGGCAAGGGATATGGGAATAATTCTGGTATCTAACAAGAGTAATATAATATCTCATTTAATGTTACTTTTTTTATAGTCGCATTTTGATCCTCATTCAATAAATACAAGCTAGCATTTTGAAAAATCTCTAGATTGGTCTTTTGAGACATTTTAAATTAAAGAAATATAGGAAGGTAATAAAGCTTTCACAATATAAAGTAAATGACTTTTAGCAAATCTTTGGACTATGTAATATATATTATAATTATGAAGGCATTAATAATATCTTTATTCATCACATTTTATAATATATCTAGTTTTATTAATATATAAAGCTTTAGTGGTAGCAACTAAATTAGACACTGCTCAATTGTCAGTCTCTCCTATATGAAGAAAAGTTATTCACCTCATTATTGAAGTATTATAATTAATTACCACCTTATGCACCAATAAAATAACACGCTATTTTACAAACCATGCCATGCTTATAAAGTCAAATTAAAAGCAAATTCACAAGGCATACTCCTAGATTATATATTTTGGCACAAAATCTCCAGGGGATAATTGTGACTGAAAAAAAAAATCAAAATAAACCGAATTTAAATTGGTGCATTACCACTTTTGATTTTGGGTCACTCATTTAGCTATGCTTCAATTTTCTCGTTGATAATATAAGCATAATAATACCTAGGAAAATTGTTATTTGGAAAGATTCCATTTGATAGAATTGCAAAGGTCTCCAGATCATATCTTATGGTTTCAATTTTATTATTATTAATAACAGTGTGGCAAACTTTTTTCAATTATAATCTAAAAACATCTGTTCAATTTACTCATTATGGTAATTGCCAAATAAACACTCAGCAAATCCTATTCTACTCTCTTTGTTATTTTGACAAATTAATCTTTGTGTTTTTATACAATTATATATTTTCCAACTCTTTAAATTATCAAGAATATATTATAATACTGAATATTGTAAAAAATATATACAGAATATATATAAACTATGTCCATATATTCTTTTGGGAAAACTATGAAAGGAGTTATATCCTAGCTCTGCCATATCATAATTTCAAGAAATCAATCAGATTACTTACCCTCATTTGAATTTTGATTCCATTGATATTGGCTGTGTTTGGGTTTCATTAAGATGATTTTACCTAAATGCATGAAATAATGTCAGGCACATAGGAAATGGAAAATAATCTTATATTCCTAACATTATTAGTGGTCAATAATATCAAATAGATAATAACAATGCATGAAAGATAAATTCTACTATAAACACAAGTCAAATTTGGCTAAAAGACAGTGTGCTAAGTTATGTGGAAGAAAAGAGATGACAAAAATGTTATGTTAGCATTCAAGTAATATTCTGTTCAATGTTCAAGGAAGTTAAATAAACAGTAGTAAATCATCTAGAGTCAGAAAGTGACAGTGCTATAATAAAAGATGATGAATGATTCATTAATAATATAGAACTCTCTTGCTTTATTTTTGTTTATTTATTTATTTTTGAGAGAGAGAGAGAAACAATCCCAAGTAGATTCTGCACTGTCAACACAGAGCCCCACATGAACCTTGAACTTATGAACCATGAGATCATGACCTGAGCCGAAATCGAGAGTTGGATGCTTAACTGACTGAGCCACACAGGGGCTCCTCTTGCTATTTTAATGTATAAAACAATCAGTTGAACTAATGTGAAATTGTTAGTGATGTGGACATTATATTGAATTTTGCTGTGATTTTTCTTTTCTTTTTTTTTTTTTTTTACAAAAAACAAGGGTATCAAATATTAGGTAAGTTTAATTGTTTCTGCCTCTTCATCTGTCCCATTATGTAATTTCTCTATTTGATTATATAACTACCAAAACAATATACAAAATATGACAATATAAATGCCAAGCCAGTGTTTGGCTATGTTTCCATATAGAAAAGTAATTAAGATTTATGTAATTCATCCTTAGTGTGATCTTTATTTAAGATTGAAAGCATTTATGAATGCCATTTTTAAAAGGACAAGGTGGTAAAGAAAATCATATAGCATTTTCAAAACCGATTAATATCATTTCACATATTTTATAGTCATTTAATAAGAATGATTCCTAACCTATGCTGATTAGCCTCTTTGTTTCTATTATGGTTTTGCTGAATTAAAGAAATATTCACTTTGGCATTGTTTATCTCCATATGTCCTGCAAATACAAGATTGAAGAAGAAACAAGTAGATAGCAGTTTGATTTAACATAGCTTAGCATTTTTCAGACTCAAATATTTACATAAGAATCTTATAATCTCAGAGCAATTTTAGATACTGATTTCTTTGAAAATTTGATTTGTACTAACTCTTAACTAAGCTTGAATTATTCAAGCATAATTTCACTTTGCTGATGAATAAAAATAGCATAAAAAAGTATCACTAAATAGCTTAGTTTGTGTACCCCAGAAACAGAATTTGGGACAAAGCCTTATGCCTAACTACCTTATTAAAGAATTAAATTTCAAGTACACCAGAGTGCATAACAATGTGAATAAAGAAAGCTGGGAGGAAAACCAATAATAAATGTTAAATTGTTTGTCTGATCCTACCTACTGAACTTCTGATATAACTCAAGCATGCCTCTTGCGTTCTCCCTGTATATTACTCTCAGAATAGCGTCCTATTTGTTTCTCTGTCAAAAGTTTCTTATTTCATCAATATATCTTCTACAGCATTGCTCCAAAATCATCTTAGAATAAAATTTTAAAAAAGCAATAAAACGTTTGATACCTCACAAGATGGAGTAACACAAACCAATTATACCCTTTCTACTGAAACTACTGGGGGAAACAAAAAAGAAAAGCCCAATAGAATATAAGAAAAAGTTAAAATGATACAGTATAGGACATTTTTTTAGAAATCAGTACAACAATTATGAATTCTACAATTGTCCAACTTACTGCCCCAAGCAAGCTTCCAGGCTACTGGACAGGCATGAAGAACCCTGGTGAGACCCTGCAGTCTCCCTACTTGAGGAGTGGAAACTGATAGTGTATGAAGGCCAAGATGGAGGTAGTTTGCAGACAGGAGTACCAGAAAGGAGGTAACTGCAGAGACAGAGAGAAATGAGAACACTGGAGATCTGCTGAGGTCTTTCTTGGGTCATCAGTCAAAAACCAATCAGCACGTGCACATGAAGGAACTCCCAGGATCTGAAAATTAACCACTGAAAATAATTAGTGCTCATAATTCCTAAAGCTCAACTAAGGACCAGAGTAGAAAACTTCATAATACATACACAGGATGTAGGAAGAGTACCGAGAAGGATACTGGCTACCAGGCATTCTAAAGGCAGGAAAATACAAGCCACACTAAGAACAAAAACAATCAGTAGAGACCGAACTGTAAATGACACAGGTAATAGAATTAGCACACGGGGGCTTAAAAACTTCTAAGTACATTGCTTATGAGAAAATATTTTACAATATGAAAAAAGGCAAATGTAATGTCTAGGGATGACCTTTACAATGGCTGGGATGAGAAATGCACCACGTGGGATTATCAGCAAATTAAACACCACAGAAGATAACATTAGTGATCTTGAAGAGACAAAAATATCAATAAGTGTAGAAAGAAAGCGACATTAAAAAAAAAAAAAAACACCTAGGAACACAAAACTTCAAAACAAAAGAGGGCTAATTGAATGTCAAAACAAAACAAAACAAAACAAAACAAAACAAAACAAAACATGGGACAACTTTAAGTGATTTAAATACATGTGAAACTGGAACCCACAAAGGGTGAAGGAGAGAACACAGTAAACAGAAATACTGAAAACAAAATAGATAAAAATTTCACACCTTTAATTTGAACTCCTAGAACAAAGATCAATCAATTCAACGTAAGACATGAAGGGAACTGTGGCAAAGCATATTTAATAATCAGATATCTCAAAAACCGTGATAAAAAACAGGTTAAAAGTGGCCAAAGAGAGAACATTTTACCCAGAGGTACAAAGATGAGAGGAAAAGCAGGTGTCTGTTCTGCAACAACCCAGGGCACACAACAGCGGGCTGTCCTCTGTAAAACATGGGCAAACAGCAATAGTAACAATAACAACAAAAGCAAAACTGTCAAATTGGAAATCTGCATGTATATATTACAAAACCGAAGGCAAAATAATTCCTTTGATATACAAAGGCAAAAACAATCAATCACAAGAAGTCCTGTGCTAGTCACTATGAAAGGATCTCCTCCTCCTGGAAGAAGGAAAACAAAACCAGCAATTAAAAACACATTAAATTGCAAATGTGTGGGTAAATACCATTTTTTCTCTTTTTAATATCTTTCACTTTATTTACCTGTTTGAATCAAAATCAATAATAATGATAATCTTATTAAATTGTACATAGTATAAATACACCGCCTAAAGAGTGTCAGATTGGATAAGAAACCAAGAACCAAATATATGCTACCTAAAAAAAACCTACCTTTTGTGTAAATACACAGACTGTTTAAAAGTAAATAGCTGGGAAGACTACCATGCCATGACCAAGGCAAAGAACACTTAGTGGATAAATTAATACCAGACTAGGTAGATTTCATAGCAAAGACCAGCGATAACGTGGGCATTTTCAGAATGATTAAGGGTTAATTCATCACAAAGATATAGTAATCCCAAATATTTATGAACCCAGTAACGGGTTCAAAATAAGTGAAGCAAAAACTTAGAGAACTATAAGGAGAAATAGAAAAATCCATAATTATGGTCAGAATAATTGATGGAAGAAAGCTGACAGGCTATCAATAAGGACATAGTTGACTTGAACAACAGTCAACATGAACTAATGAACATTTGCAGAACACTTCCTCCGAAGGAGCCTAATACACATTCTTTTCTACTTCTACCTGGAATCGGATTACCATTTTACCAATTTTCCAAGTAACACCAATCAAGTGCTGGGCAAAGATTGAATTCAATCAATGTTGAATAAGTGAATAATTAATGAATTAGTATGTCTGCATATTTCCCTTCTTTCAAATGGCCTTTAATATAAAAGTTAATGTAATAATGTGGCTAATAATAAGAAATATGGGAAAGTATTTGCTGAATGCACAGATTCTATGCACACGAATAGAAAAAAATATGTATTTAGGAAGTGTTCAAGTTTAGGTATATATTCTAGTATTTCATGAGAGGATTGTGTTTGATAAAATATCCTCCATGTTTACTTGTAATCATTGTATAACAGGGACATTGAGGTCTTCAGCTCCAGATTAAAGAAGGCTCTCACAAATGATAATTCATTTCCCACTCCAATTTAGCCTACTCAGTTAAGTCTGATTAATCTTCCTAATATAGATGCCTTTCCCCTAAATACAAAGAGGGTAAGCAGCTTGCCTAAGCAAGGAAGCAGAAAGTCTGGGATTTGCATCTAAATAGATTGTGTTGTATACATTTTCAACAACTCTGCTATTCTGCCTCTCAAAAGGCAGTCTTCTACAAGAAATGAAGTGTTATATGTATTATGAGAGGGATAGCAGGGATGCTCATAACTTTTTCAGGTGGAGCCCTTTCCAAATGGGTAATTCTTCCTCTGTGAAGTTCGCCAGGTTGACCTGACAGAATAAACTCCCTCTGAAAATCAAAGGCTAATGAAATACTTACACATTCTGTTTAACTACATTATGACTGAACTCCTGGTTAAATTATGGCTTCTTTGGGAACTAGAGTTCTATTGAATGTATTGTCTTCTCCCTTGCACTTTTCACAGTGCTCAGTGCAGAATATATGAACATCAATGGAGTGATTACACCCTGGATTGGGTGATAAACAATGCGGCCATTTTCAGACAGCCCATTCTTTGGTTATATCATATATATATATATATATATATATATATATATATATATATATGTATATATATATGGCAATTAAGTGAAACATTATAGTCTCTCAATAAAGTTTAACTTTCTCCAGCTTCCAAAATGACTGTGGTCTTGAATTAAATCTCTCCTTCATTTCTGACTATTTTAATGAAGTGTTGGGTAATCAGGGTATGGTTGTGTAAATTAGAAGAAAAATATTTGTATGATTAAATTTAAGTGCTATCATATTTATGTATTTATATATCAGTATTTATAATATTTATATAACTTTAAAATCCATTAGCTAATTAGAATCCTTTACCTTTAAAAAAAAATCTGCGTTTTAACTTCATCTTCTTTGCCATCCACTGTTTCATGTTGCCTTTGGGCATAGTTATGGTTGATATCAGTTGTGTGAAGGCCGAACATAAAGAATGCATTAGCTCCACGTTGCTTAAACATTTAAGTAAAAATAATAATAATAATAATAATAATAATAATAATAAAGTTCCTAAGTTAAGCTCAAAGTGTTAATTGAGCTTGTCAAAGTGGCAATTCTCTTTGTAGACAAGGCTAGCTTCAGATACCTGTTTTAAGTTTATTTTGCAGCTTAATTGGTTAAAATGTTCCTTGAATTTCGCCATCTGATATTGATTAGGAAAGTTGCTCAATTGTGTTTTGCGGAAGTGTGTTGTGTGTGTGTGTTGTGTGTGTGTGTGTGTGTGTGTGTGAGAGAGAGAGACAGAGAGAGAGAGACAGAGAAAGAGAGAAATCAGAAAGCGTTTTATTGCTCTAATGGAGAGGAATATTTGTCTAGCAGCCAGACCCCGGATACTCCCCTGACCCTCCAATGTTCTTTCCCGCAGGTGTTGTGAAGGGGACCCTCTTAGGGCAAAGCGATTGTTCGAGTCCCTCCAGGGATAGAACCCGGAGCTTCCCAGAGTGTGGCCTGGGGCCCAGCTCCTGGGCTCTGGACTGCCGCACTGCTTTGTTCTCCCCTGTCCTCTCCTCATCTCCTTGGGTAAAGGCACCAGGACCAGGCAGGGGACCTGCCCTTCCAGCCCCCGAGGGACTTACGCAGACAGTACTCCGGGGGGCCAAAGTGGGTCCGGTGAGAAAGCTCCTGATACTCCTGCCCTTCTTTCGTGAGGGTCTCCTTGTTCTTCCTTAAGATCTTTTGTGCAGTATCTCTTGTTCAAAATGGTACTTGCAGAATATTACATATGTTCTTAAAATATGTTTATTTGTGGAACTGAGTTTATTTGATACCTAGGCCTATATGTCTTTTTCCTTACTCATCACTTTTCAACACAATTTAAAATTAGGAAAACCAAACATATTACTCACTGTTTTCAAGTATAATTCTTATAATCCCTGCTCTCATAGATGCATATTATTGCAAGAACGAACACGTAATGGAACCTGATGTCAAGCAGGACTAGTCTTCATTTCACACGGTCTGTTATTCATATGCACCTGCTTACAATTCTTTTCACCTCCAGGGCTCAAAGAACACTAGCATATCCTGCACCCTTCTGATAAGGTGTAGGCACTACCTGTCTCCATTAGTCAGGGGATAACACGGGAAATAGAAACCACTATAGGTATTTTAATCAGTAAGAGATTTAATACAGGGACTTAAAAGCTTACAAAATCCTTGGAACTGCTAAAAACAAACAAAAAAGCCCTCTGGGTGAATCATTGTAGCGAAGCTGGTCCGATTTTTCTAGTTGCTGCAGAAAATCATAATGATGCAAGGCAGCCGAAACAGCTATTATTGCAGAAAGATCACCCCTGCCTAACTCCCGCTGGCAGAAACCCACACAAAATCATCTAGAAGCCAGGGCCAGTGATTCATCTAGAAACCACAGAAAGGGAATCTGCCACATATCCAGCTGTAACTCCAGTACTGTGGAAGACAAACAAACAAACAAAAAAAAATCCAGGCCATCAGTAAGAAGTTCGTCACAATTTTGTTGTTGCTGATGTAGCTGCTGTTTTCACAAAGACATTCATGGAGCTTTTACAGTTCACCTTAATTTCATTTAGGTAATTATTTTGAATCAGACTGAACGAAGCTTTCACCCAGAACTACTTTTAAATCGATGTGCCCAATGCCTTTCCTATGGACCAAGTGCACTGTCCTTAGTTTGCATCGCATTGAATTTAGCAGGACTGATGAAGAAGCTTTCTCCTCTAACAGATTAAAACTAGAAAACAAAATGTTCTTCTTCAGTACGTTGACTTCAGTAACCCTCTACCTTACTCCCCCTGTTTTATAGCCCTTCCCAGTTTCCTTCTTCAAATATTCGGTATTTGCCTTCTCTATGCTACAAGTCACAGTACCTCAGCTGCTCTTCTCCACACACCCCTTAAGTGAGCATCCTGTCTCCTGACTTTAACTACCATCCTTTCGACATTCAAGCCTCCTCCTGAGTCCTCTTTCTTGGAGTCCGGGCTGATGGATTCCAGCTGCCGACACAAAATCTTAGCTCGCATGTCTAATAATTACCACTAGGTTCACGTGTCCCGACTCAACTCTTGATCACAACTCAGCCCCCCAAACAGCTCTCACCTCCACAGCCGGCCATTCAGAAAACTCTACAAGCTCTGTTTTCACATAATTTCCCCAGATAGACATCTGCTCACCACGTCCACCATCGCTTTTCCTACGCCGAGTTAGCGTCATCTCCTGTTTGCCCCTCAGTGCATCTCCTTCCTATCATGCCAACCCTGGCGTGTTTCCAAAGGCCAAAACCCTGCACATTTACCTCCAAGAGATTACAGTTCACATTATAATTAGAAAGACAGTTTCTTTGAAAAGCCATTTCGGTTAAATATGCAAAGAAAGAAAAAGGCTCACGGGAGTACAATAACAACAGAAGGTAAATGCAGATTGATACCGTGTGACATAAACCATCACTTATGGATTACCCAGCCTCTGAATGCTCTTACTACTTCCATTCCTTCCCAGTGTTTACACAGTGGCTACTTTCAGCTGTTACTAAATTTGGTTATGTCACCTTCATCATATCTCTGAAATTTCCAGTGGCTTCCTGCATAACTCAAGCGAAATCCTTCACCTCAAGATGCCTCACGACTGGTCCCATTGGCCAACCGTCTGCCATTTTCTCTGTCCCATCCTTGTTGTCCATCAACTAAGTCAAACACATCTTTCTTTTGTTTTTTTAATTTTTTTTAGTATTTATCATTTTTGAGAGAGAGAGAGAGAGAGAGCCGGGGAGGGGCAGAGAGAGAGAGGGAAGCACGGAATCTGAAGCAGACTCCAGGCTCTGAGCCATCAGCACAGAGCCTGACACGGGGCTGGAACTCACGAACGGTGAGATCATGACCTGAGCCGAAGTAGGTCGCCCAACCAACTGAGCACCAAACACATCCTTCTTAAGTCTTTGCTCTTGCTATTCCCCTTGTTTGGAACTCATTTCTTTCATGTAGACACATGGATGTTTCTTCATCTTCTCAGGTCTGTATTCAAATTCCACGGCTTTTTGTTTTTGTTTTTGTTTTTGGCGGGGGGGGGGGGGCCCCCCCAATGCAGTCCCACTAAAATATCAAGACATATGATTCTCTAGTTGAATAGAACTGTCCATCTTTATCCATAAATTAATCTTTATTCATCTATCTTTATTCATATTTACTATATAACTCCATTTCTTAGATCACTTTTGTTAAGATTGTATCATTCAGAGGCTCTGCTGCCTCATAGTTGCAGGAAAGTAGGATGATTCTGACTAAAGTTATATGCCTTGGTCTCTCCATCTGTGCGATGAAGGTTACAACATTTCCAACTTGATAGGATTATTTTAAAGATTAAATGGGTTACTAAATAAACAAAATCAAAACAATGATGGCACATTGTAAATACTCAATAAATGTTAGCACTCATAATATATTTGTTCCTCCTTGTTCATCCCCATTAGATTCTAAGCTCTCTATGTACTCTATATGATTTGTTTACCATTACCAGGCCCTAGAATAGCATAGCAAGCATTCAACAAGTATTGTTGACTGAACTGAATGAATCCAATTAGGTAATAACAGGTAACTGAATTCCACTGAGAGAAGAGGAGTTTTCATTTTAAAGCCAAACAGAAATTTAACTGATAAAATAAAGTGCATCTTAGTTATTTGGCAAACCAGTTAAATAAACTCAAAATCATGGACTTTACATGCTTGCCCAAATATCATCACTGGACAGGGTCATTTTTCCAGGCACAGGAGTAAAGGAAATTGCACCAATAGAAAGGAACACTGGGATGTATGTGTGGCTGGACATTCTGTTTTACTATTTATGTGTGCACCAATGAAGGCTAGATTGTCTAGCTGAACAATCATTTCACTTATTGATGCCTCTTTCCTCTTTGACCCAAAACAAAAGGACAAGATGGAGAACCACAGAGCGAGAGCTAACTGGCTACATTGACTAAATAAAAACGTATCTGAAGCCTCCTGCGTTATTTTAGTGAGACACCGGGAGAGTTCTATATATGAGATGGATAATGAATAGACCAGCTCTTACTGAAGAAAAAAAAAAAAAAACCTAAAAATATTCCAGGAAAAACTGACATTGTGATCAGCAGGCTGCCTATAAGATAT
The DNA here is from genome assembly GCF_014898765.1 of Herpailurus yagouaroundi. Taxonomy (NCBI): domain Eukaryota; kingdom Metazoa; phylum Chordata; class Mammalia; order Carnivora; family Felidae; genus Herpailurus; species Herpailurus yagouaroundi. The sequence goes on along the minus strand of NW_024412397.1, from coordinate 6,717,779 downwards.
AACCTTGACAGTCAGTAAGCACAGGTGTTCGTATAAAATCAAACCATAGTGATATAAGTTTATCAGCTTCAGTTCAAAATTACCAGTTTTGATAAAGGAATACCCTTTGTTACAGATTGGTTTAGGTTCCAGAAAAGCAGCTTTGATTCCATTTGTATTTAATCCTCTAGTGACACAATACAAATGACCGAAAATACCATCTTTTTTTTTTTTTTAATTTGGTGGGCGCAGTTGAGACTTTGTTCTGTTGTATAATTTTGCGCCTATCAATGAAGTTTCATAAGAAAAGGAGTTTATATATATATATTTTTAAATTTTCATTGTTTATTTATTTTTGAGAGAAAGAGAGTGTGAGTGGGGGAAGGGGAGAGAGAAGGAGACCCAGAATCCAAAGCAGGCTCTAGGCTCCAACCTGTCAGCACAGAGCCCAACTCGAGGCTCAAACCCACAAGCAACAAGATCATGACCTGAGCCGAAGTCAGATGCTTAACTGACTGAGCCACCCAGGCGCCCCGTTTCTATAATTTATTACACACTTAACATACTAGAAAGACTCACTGGGCTTCATGCTAAAAGAATCAAGACTTGAAGGTGAGTTTTAACATCAAAACTTTAGTTCTGGTTGTAACTTGATGTCTTCTGACTAAAAGATCCCCCTGCACTGAGTTTAAACAAGGTACAGCCTTGAGCACTTAACACTAGACATCACAAACTGATTACAGATGTTCTTAAAAACTATTTTTGCGTTGAACTTTGACCTAGCTCTGTGAAATGCTTCTGGACTTCAAAATGTGTTTTCTGTTCCTCTCCAAAGCAAAACAATAAAAACCTTTGCCTTTGCGAACTTTGCCACCTGAAATTGACGTAATTTCCAGGGAATTAGGTTGTTACCGCGGAAAAGGACCCCAACCTGGTGATTCAGTGCTCTGCTTGCTTCTGATAGAGGAGGTAGGGAAAGAAAAAAAAATAAAATAACATAGTAACATCTTGAGTGACGTGGAGGAAGAGTAAGTTGTGGAATAATCTCTTCTTTGAAGATTTTGAAGGATATTTGGTATCAGGGGCATGGTAAATATAAAGTCTAATTACAACCTATGTGTGCTGTGTGAGTAACAATATTTTAAGCTTTCTGTGTTTATCATGGCCTGGTAATGTTTCCATGTGATGCCTCAGTAAGTCCCTGACCATCACTGTATCTTGGGCTGCCAGGCAATCCTTAAGCAGTAGAGTTGATGGAACCCCCTGAATGTCCTTACCTCTGCTGACATGTTGTCACTCTATCTTGTTTTTGAGCCTTGTTGAGGCTCCAGTGTGGGGAAAGCCAGAGGGATGGGTAGCCATCTATCTTGGTTTGAAGATGGTCTTATATGACTGATATACACCTTTATAAGTATAGATATAGATACAGATGCAGATACAGATACACATATACATATATAAATATATATAGTATAATATAGTATTATATATATACTTGATATAAAATAAGGCTTTTATAAAGTAGTATTTTAATAATAAATTTTGTATTTTAGGAAGATTTACATTTTCAGGAAAACAATTGAGAAGATAGTACAGACATCTACCTTCTTATATACCTCACACTGTTTCCCCTACTAACATCTTAAATCAGCATGGCGCACTTGTTACAGTTAATGGAGAAATATTGATATGTTATTATAAAGCACATTCCCTTTCCCCTAGTTTTTGCCTAATGTTCTTTTTTCTCTTTCCCACCCAAGATACCACATTACGTTTATTCATCTTGTCTCTTTAGGCTTCTCTTGGTTGTGTCAGTTTCTATGATTTTTTTCTTGACTTTTCTCACATTGGCAGTTTTGAGGAGTACTAGTCAGTTATTTTGTAGGATGTCCCTTCAGTGAAATTTGATGTTTTTTCAGGATAAGATGGGGGTTATGGGTTTGGGACGGAGAACACAGAGCAAGGTGCCAGTTTCATCACCTTATATCAAGGACACATGCGGTCGACCTGAGTTATTACTGCTTTGAGTGTTGACCTTGATCACCTCGCTGAGCCATATTTGCTATTTTCTCCACTTTATGTTACTTTCCCCCACCCTGCACCTTTCTATGCCATAATCTTTGGAAGCCTGTGCTTAAGGGGTGGGAAGTTATGGTCCAGCTTTCGTGAGGGCAGAATCTATATACATTATTTGGAATTTTGTTTGCACAGAATCTAGTCAGTCATTTATTTATATCATTTTAGTCTCATGGAATTGTTTTTTAATACATGGGGTTATAATCCAAAACTATTTTATTTACTTTTTAGTTAAAATTGTTTCAGCTTTGACCTTTGGGATCCTCTTCAGTTGGTTCTGGTGACATTTGATATGCACTCATCCGTGTGCGTGTGTGTGTGTGTATGTGTGTGTATGTGTGTGTGTGTTAGCACTTACTATGAGATGCTTTAGGTTGATCACTTTAATTATCTGCCCCAGTCCTAGAATCAGAAATGTATCCAAGGAACCCTGGTCATTTTATTGTTTTGTTTTTTGTCCTTGCACATAGGATAAGCATCTTGGTTGCTTCCTTGAGATTCTCAGTGAGGTGCTATACCCATACCTGTGTAGGTCTTTTGTGTACGCAAGTTATCAGATCATTTGGGTAAATACCTAGAAGCACCTTTGCTAGATTACAGATTAAAAGTATGTTTAGTTCTGTACGAAACGGCCAAGCTGTCTTCCAAAGTTCATGTATCATTTTGTGTTTCCCTCAGTAGTGAATGAGATTTTGCGCTTCTCTGTATACTTGCTGGCAGTGTTCATTATCAGTGTCTTTGACTTTAGCCATTTTAATAGGTATGTAGCAGTATCTTATTATTTTTGATAAACATTATTAAGATAGTTTAGGGGCCCAGGGCAGGCTGCCACAAGATGAGCCACATTGGCACAGAGATTATTTAGAGTTAAAGTAATCAAAACCCAGCAGATGCAGGAAAAGTTCTGTGCCTCCCCGAACACTGCCTATATTTACATTGGAAAGGAGAGTCTGCAGAAGGAAGAGAGCTGTTAATAAAGACTCCCCTTTACCTAAGGATCCTATCTGCATAATAGGGCAACCTTGTTTTTCCAGACATCTCTTTCCACCTTCTTGCTAATGAGCTTTCTTACTTTTGTATCCTCAGAACTTCTCCCTCTTTTTAGGTCATGTTAGTTTCATGTTGCCTCTTGTCTTCAAAATTTCCTGTCTGTGTGGGTTCCCAGTACCTATGCTATTAAATTTGATTTTCTCCTGTTAATCTGTCTTATGTCAGTTTGATCCTAAGTCCATCTGGAAGGACCATAGATAGGGCAGAGGAAGGTCTTCCTCCCTGACAATAACATTTTGTTCTCTTATTATTTTGATTCAGAAAAACAAATTCTTTGGAAATCAGGTCATTTGTCTCGATAGGCAAGAAAAATGACATATAAAGGTAAACGCTTTGGTTTCTCATCTGTGAAAGTGTATTTATTCATAATATATATCACATATCGCACTTGGCCAAGATCTTAAAAATTAAAGAAAAAAAGAACACAAATGGTGAGCAGCATTTCTAGCTACATCCTATAAAATGGTTTCAAGGTGTCAGTTTTCTGAGGTAACAATTTTTATTGCAGAGTAATTCCAAGCACAAAATAGGTAAGAAACATAACACAAGTAAACATATTTTTAATTTCAAATATCTGATTATTACATACTCTTATAACCATCTTCACAATTCACTGTTTGCCTTGTGATATTTAAACAGGGACAGGTGAATTCAAGATATTTATAGAGTGTTTTTCATCTGATGACATCACTTAGACTAAAACTTAATGAAGAATAATTTCTTTAAATGATAGTAAATTTTTCAAAATCTGGCTATTTTATTCTGTGAGATATGAAGTGGGATGTTTTACTTGATCTGTTCTTAATATGGATGACAGTAGTCCTTTGGTTTCTTATTACTTCTAGAATTTTCCAAAGACTGTGTGATGTCAATTCAATTCTGGTCTTCTATAGGCTACAAATGATAAAGATCATTCTATAAATTTTACCTACAGTCAATAAAGTGAACATAAAAAGCATTCACCTTTTTTCTTTGGAAAGGAATGAAATAATTTAGAAGAGAGGATATTTTGCTAAGTACCAATACATTTTTTCTAATAGATTTCATTATATTAGAAATCCTTTGATGATATTCTATCTCGCTGTCTACTAGCCTGGAGAGACAAATGTAAGGTAATAAATATACTAAACGTAATATCAAGCAAAAGATTTATTGTCTTGGTCCAGTAGGTTTGACGTGAAAGTAAAAATAACTATGGTAAAAAAGAAGAGATGGCTTTTGCATGAATACTACCAATTCAACAAAAAGAATAGAATTTTTAAATTGTAGGCTTTGACAGAATGAGAATACAGTAACTGTATGTCTACTGTTATCATTGCCATAAGATAATCAAACATTTTAAACTTTCTCAATGTAACACAGCGGTCCTCCCTGTTTTAAGCTATCCATACACCTCTTTCTTACCCTAATCTAGTGTAGCACTTAGCATATGGTGTATTTACTGTTAAATTTCTTCCTTCCTAGCTAGATGTGAGATACTTTGAGAACAGAAGTTCAGTCATATGGGTGTTTTTATTTCCGGCATTCAGCTTAAAGTATGGTATAAATTATACACACAAATACATGTTTGTTTGGTTTGGGTTTTAAACCAAATCTAGAAGGAAATATATTGTGGAAGTCAGATTTATGTGAAATTGAAAGTGTTGGTTGTTGAACACATTGATGATATAATAGCCGTATTTATACTTGACATTTACTAACATACAGCCATACCATTATAGAAGGGAGTTTTATTATATAAAAAATATGACTCCATACAAAGCCTTAATACAGAGATAAAAAAAGAAAAGGAAAGAAAAGAAAAGAGAAGAGAAGAAATCCCAAATCCCCAGAATTAGTTGGTTTCTAGGAGGTGATAGGAAACTGTTAATACTATTGTTTTTATTTTTTACTTTATTGTATTTAATGTATCATAAGCCACACTAATTCCAATCTCAATTGTTTATTTAATTGGCAGATTTCCAGAAAAGTTGCCTAAGTCTCCACAAACTTTCCATTCTATCCTGCAAATAAAGACAGTAGGTTTTGCAAAATGTCAAACTAAGAAAATGCAACAGAGCTAACAGTTCTTAGAGAACAATGTTACAGAATATCCAATTATTAATCTCAGAATTCTCTTCCTGGAGAATGTCATTCAAAGTGTACATTTTGACTGCAGCAGCAATAAAGAAGGTCTGTGGGTTTTATGATAAAAAGAATGTCAGCAGTATTTTAAAAAAAGTTATATCTAAATGGCTCATATAATAACAATTTTATAATCATTTAACAAAAATAAGCACTGTCAAAACTGTCCTCCATGATCCTTTTATCTCAGAATATGAGATTAATTAGAATAAAACTTAACAGTTAGAGCATAGCTGAGTCTACCTAAGGGGCAAACAGTATGGATCTGGGGAAAGACCTGGGGAACAGGTCTCATGTTTATTCATTTTATATAATATTAGTTTAATTCTATTTTTTAGGGCATATGTATTAAATTTATTCACCAAAATCTACTTGTAATCAATATCTGTATACTTTGAAATGGGAACGTTTGATGAAAGAGTATTTAATTGTATTACTTATTATGACCATAATATCAAATTATCTAAAAATGAAAAGGTAGGGATGAGTTATGACTCTATCCTTCAGATCTAACATGTAGCTAGAGAAAACATTTTGAGTACAATTTGGAAAACTCTGATTAAGATTCTTATATTGTCTATTTATTGAATACACGTTACATATTTGTCCTAGGTATGATGTTATATTGCATATATAGGTTGCTTGGGATGTGGTAACGGCGTAAATGAATTGGAATGAAAAGTGAAGAAAAAAAAGAGAGAGAGAAAGTGAGAAAAATGTGATATTTGTTGAAGGGAATCAGTTCCAACATATGCTGCATTATGGTCAGATCTGAAAGGTTGGGTTTGCCAAATGTTTTTTTCAGCATAAGCAGGAACATTTTTGAGTCTTTTAAATTTGATTTGGTTTTTATTTTTTTTTTTATTTGAGAGAGAGAGAGAGAGCACAAGCAAGGGAGAAGGACAGAGGGGAGAAAGAGAGAGAGAGAGAGAGAGAGGGAGAGGGAGAGAAAATCCTAAGCAGACTCCACACTCACCATGGAGCCCAGTTTGGGGCTCAATCCCATCACCTTGGAATCGTGACCTGAGCCGAAATTGAGTCGGACACCCAACCGACTGAGCCACCCAGGCGCCCCAGCATCAGCAGGGGCATTTTGACCACAGTATTTGAGGTAAAAAGTATACTTTTGACTGATGTGTATGAATCATATTTTAGTAAAATATAATTTTTAGTATCATACTAATAAGATTATAAAGAAAATCACACTCTATCTCTATTCATAAAACCCACCTCCTTCTCTTCATACATTTTACAAATGTCAAATCCTGAAGATAAAATTTAAAACTAACATATTTTAAAGATGGCTATTGACAACTAGATTAATGAATATCTGTTCTCTTACCAGCAAATAGGACACAGACATCCAGCTTCCTGTTGGCGAGTTCTGTTTCTATCAGCTTTAGGGATCATCGGGTATATCACTATACCTTAGGCTAAATACTGGAGCCATGTTCTTATTTCGCTGTGCGAAGAAGTAATGGGTAACAATTTTAGAAACTGGTGAAAATAAGCTCTGTCTTCATAACTATAAATTAAGAGCAAATTCAAATAATAAAGTACAAAATAAAATGACAACATCAGTTCAACTTCCACAATTTTTATCAATAAAGCATACAGAGTCCTTAAGATCAAAACATGGTGCCTAAAAACAATGCATCTCTTTGTAAATGTTTGTTAATGTAAACATATCAGGAATATTTCTATGCATATTAACGCTTAACTTTCTTCTGACATAAAACCAGATTCCTTTACAAGTGAACAAAGCAAAAATATTATCTACCCAGATTCCAGACCCTAAACAAAATATTTAGCCATTAAGTTTATTTAGTAACCTCTGAGGTATTTTTAAATTAAAATACCACAATCCCTGTTTGATGTTAAATATGCCTGGAAATTCAGAATATCCCTTATTGAATCATACAAATTTAATATAAACCCAAATATAAACATGTGAAGATAAAATTAACTTCCCTTCTTACTATAGAAGAAGGGAATTAAGTTGATTAAGTAATAACACCTCAATGAATATTTCGGGAAATATTTTCCTGAGGGCTTTCACTAGTGATATATAATTAAAATAAGATTATTCATAATCCGCTTTCATACCTTCATCATAAGTTTATTTCTTTATTCCAAATCAATATTCTATTTTAATCACCCATATTCAAGAATGAGCCTTTAACCCCTCAAAGCCATTGTTGTTGTGGGAGCCATTCTTACTCTAATTTCTAGGCAGATTTTATGAGAATTCAGAAAGTGGAGAATTGCATAGGCCTAGAGGTTTTACACTCAGGATTTATGCATAGAGAGCATTTATATCTCCCCGTATGATTTGACTTCCTTTTTATGACACTATTTTGATTCATTGTTAGTCAACCAATGTTTACAAAGTACCTAAGATGTGCACACAGTTCCTCTAATCCTTTGCTATTCAAAGCGGAATCATGTTCCTTCTTTTGGAATCAGAATCAGGGAGAGGGATGTGAGAAATTATTCAATATTCAATTTAAAACCTGTTGATACATTTGGTGTGTTATTTCAGTGCAAATATCTATGGAAAAGGCATCTGATAAGGAATTGCTTTGGGGAAATAGGTCAGGCTTCGCACATACATCTACAGTTACCTCAGAAGAGTACATTTGATTTTTCTATCCCTAACATATTATCTGGTGGTATGATGAGGGCAGAATCTCGGAAACAGCATTTCCCCAGCCCCTACTCCTTCTAACATGAGGAAAAAAAATGTAAGGTGTGTGGAATTGCCAGGTGCCCGTGTAGACACCACCCACCTCGGGACACCAGACCGTTCAACAGCAGGGTATATTGTACCAGAGTCTCAGGGGTTTCCCTTACTATTTCTTGAATCTCCCCAGTTCTTCAGAAAAGTTCTTATTTTACGTTTAAACAGGAGGAAACTTAGTGACTTAACTAAGGACACGTGGCTCCATCTAGCATTCAAACACAATCTATTTGCCACAAGATGCTCCGTCCAGTTTTCAGACGTGGGCAACTTACACACATCTGGTGCATCATCTCTTAGTCCTGAACTGCTGGAAATTTTCTCTCGTGTTTCCATCCCAGCATTGACACAAATGGCAGGATTTATAATTTTCTTTTTTTTTTTTTTTTTTTAATTTAAGTATAGTTGAACCCATAAGTTCTTTGTAACTGCAGGGAAACAGTTTTGTAATAATCACCTTGAGCTGATACTTTAAACATTTCAAAATTAGAAATTTTACATTTTAAGTCAACCTGCTAAGTGTAAGAAACATTTAATCCAATTTTATTTTATTAATTCTATTCTTCAATTTTCTTCCATTGGTTCAGCATAGGAATTAAATTAAGAATTGCTGTTTTAAATGTAAAATATTTTCTATAATTATGTTTGGGAATTTGTTTCCACCCATTGGCTGATTTTGGACATGAGTGTGGTCGAGAGATTGTGCCTGTGATAAATGTAGACAGTTGTCAAACACATATAAAGCCGAAAATTAAATTTTCACTCAAACCACAGAACCATCATGCTTATTGTTAACTTATTATTATTTTTTTTAGTGTTTATTTATTTTAAGGGAGAAAGAGACAAAGTACGAGCAGGGGAGGGACAGAGAGAGAGAGACTCAGAATCTGAAGAAGGCTCCAGGCTCTGGGCTGTCAGCACAGAGCCCCATGCGGGGCTTGAACTCACAAACTGTGAGATCATGACGTGAGCCAAAATCAAGAGTTGGATGTTTAATCGACTGAGCCACCAGGTGCCTCTTGTTAGCTTCTTTTAAGGAGAGTAAGCCAGTTATGACATTAAACATCAGCAGTCCGGTAATAAAATAAGCTTCTTGAAGCTACTTTCACTTCAAATTGCATTTTACATATAAGAATTGATGAGGATGATTTACAGGTAGGTTCCCTTTGAATTTCTTAGTGCAAATATGCAGTATGATATGGGGAACTGTCCTTTTCCTGGCTGCTTACACGATGGGGAACGTGCTCAGTCTCTGTGGAACATTATTGATGTCACAGGTGACTGTACAGGATTTAGCTCACATCACAAACACGACCTCACGTCACAAACACGACCACCTCCCTCTAGAGAATTCACATATCAACTAAGTTCATCTCACAAAACGTTCTGTTTGGTAAAAAAAATTTTTTTTTTAACAAAAATAGGGATGGACCTTCGTTATGAAGGGTTTATTTTTAGTAAGCTTATTTACAGTGCTTTATTACCATTGCCATTGTCTTTAAACACTTTTACTGTTTGCATGTTCAAGGGAAAGTGCATACGATGTACCTCTATGACCTACGCCAGGTTGAATAACTTCGCCCCCAAGTTCATGTGTACCCGGAGATTCAGGGTGTGGCATCATTTGGAAATGTAATCAGTCTATGCATATGTAATTTGTGAAGATGAGGTCCCTCTCAATTTGGGTAGATTCTACAGCTATAGACCAAATGTTTGTGGCCCCCAGATTTCATAAGTTGATCTCCTAACCACCAGTGTGAGATGGTATAAGGAGATGGGGCCTATGGGAGATGATTGGGTAATTAGGGTAGAGCCCTTATGAATGAGAAGACCCCCCCAGAGGGATCCATTGTCCCTTTAGCCATGTGGGAAGAGAGAAGACAGCCTTCTGTGAACCAGAAATGGGGTCCTCACCAGAAACGGAACCTGCCAGCATCCTGATCTGAGACTTACAGTCTCCACAACTGTGTTCCCACCAATTGTTGTGTTTAAGCCACCAGGCCTGTGGTATTCTGTCACAGCAACCCACGCAAACAAAGACACTAACCCAGTGATTGGCATCCTTATAAAAGAAAACAGAAACACACAGAGAAAACATGTGAAGACAGAGGCAGGAAGAGCTGTTAATGCTGCCACAATCCAAGAACACTAAGCATGGCCAGCAGCCTCCAGAAGCTAGAATATCACAAGGAAAGGGACTCGCTGAGAGCCCTGTGAAAACGTGGCTCTGCTGACCCCTTGATTTCAGGCTTCTCTCCTCAAGAACTGGGAAACAATAAATTCATGTTATTTAAAACCGCCCAATGTGTGGTAATTCCTTAAGGGAGTTCTGGAATCTAATACATGACCCTACTCTCTTTTCATACCATATTTTTCCATTTTGAGGAATTGGAATTATACTTGTTTTGTTTTGTTTTGTTTTTCGATGTTTACTTATCTTGAGAAAGAGACAGAGAGAGGGCAGGGGAGGGACAGAGGGAGAGAGACAATCCGAAGCAGGCTCCATGCACAGAGCCTCATGCAGGGCTCGATCCCATGAACTGTGAGATCATGACCTGAGCCAAAATCAAGAGTTGGGTGTTTAATCGACTGAGCTACCCAGGTGTCCCATACTTAGTTTTGAAGTATATCCACACTTTAAGTTTTTCTAAAATTATACAGTTTCTCCTGGTTAGGATGAGTGGTTCTTTTGTCTTTTTAATTTACATACTTTGTTCATAAATTTGAGGTCAGTAATGAATTATTAATACAGAACTGAAAGCATGAGACATGAAAGAAAAAATGATTAGTATCATTAAAATTAATAACCACTGCTCTGTAAGAGACACGAAAATGAAAAGACAAGATACAGACTGGTAGAAAGCATTTGTAAAATTCATTATCTGATAAGGAACTTGTATTCAAAATATACCAAAAACTCTCAAAATTCAAAAATAAGAAGTCAACAAATTGAATTTAAAGTGTGTAATAGATCCAAACAGAACAAGAAAAAAAGAAGATATACACAAGAGAAACATAAGATGCCCAGCATTATAAATCCCTAGGTAGTTGCAAGCTAAACCAACTTTTCATCTGTTAGAGACTAAAATAAAAAAAAAAAAAACAAAAATGATTGATATCAAATGTTGACAATAATTTAGAGCAACAGGAATTCTCCTTCACCAGGGTGAGAATGCAAATTGTACAGACCCACTGGAAAAAGTGAATGCATAGGGGCCCCTGGCTCTGTCAGTTAAGCATCCAACTTCAGCTCAGGTCACGATCTTGCTGTCTGTGAGTTGAAGCCCCATATTGGGCTCTGGGCTGACAGCTCAGAGCCTGCAGCCTGCTTCAGATTCTGTGTCTCTGTCCCTCTCTGTTCCTCCCCTGCTCGCATCCTGTCTCTCTCTCTCTCAAAAATAAATAAGCATTAACATTTTTTTTAAAAAGGTGAATGCATAAATTTACTAGGATACATCTATGTGATAGAATATTATTCAGCAATAAAAATCACTGAGTTATAACGCCACAAAAACACATAGAGAAAACATAAATACCGATTGCTTAATGAAATAAAAGGGTATGAAAAAGCTGCGTATTACAGGATTTCAAATCTATGACATTCTGGAAAAGGCAAAATTGTAGAGACACAAAAAAGATTAGTGAATGACAGGAGATATGGGCACAGGGGGAAAGGGTGAATGTATAGAGCACAGGGAATTTTTAGGGTTAAAAACAATAATGTTCTGCGTTTCTCAAAACCCATAGAACTGTATGATGCAAAAAGCGAGTTCTCAGGCAAACTATAGACTTCAGTTAATAATGATGAGTCACTGGGGCACCTGCGTGGCTTAGTCGGCCAAGTGTCTGACTCTTGATTTCCACTTAGGTCATGGTCTCATGGTTTGTGAGTTTGAGCCCCACGTCAGGCTCTGCACTGACAGTGTGGAACTTGCTTGTGATTTTCTGCCTCTCTCTCTCTCTCTCCACCCCTCCCCTCCTTACTCTCTCTCTCTCTCTCTCTCTCTGTCAAAAATTAATGAATAAATATTTTAAAAAGTAATGAAGAATCATTATTGATTTATTATTGTAACAAATGTACCATGCTGATGCAAAATTTTAATAACAAGGGAAACAGTGACCAGGAGAGGTAAGGCTATATGGGAACATTCTGTTCTGTCTGCTCAATTCTCTATAAATATAAAACTGCTCTAAAAACAAATAGCATATATATATATATATATATATATATATATATATATAGCCTAAAGTATTAGATTAATCATATCAATAGTTTCACTTTCCAGTCTAAAATTCTGTAAGTTTTTTTTACTGGACATTATGCCATTGAATTACATGTGATATATCACTGCATTAATGCCCTTTAAAACGTCCTGCTTTAACATGAAATGTCCTTTTCCTTGGCTTCATGTCTCCATATAAAGGGTGTCCCATTGGAGTGACACCCCTCATTTCTTCACATATTTCTCCTCAACGGTCTGCTTGATGTGTTTAAAGAACAACATGGTGAGCAGACAAACCCATGGAGCCAAGTGACTAAGAAAGTAAGTAGCGTCAGAGCCAGAGGGTGTAAGACGTTAGAGCCCATGGTAAGGTTGCCTGACTTACTTCTGTCGTGAAGGGAGATCATCGGAAGGCTAGTGGTAGGGCAGCGATGTTACCTGATTTATGTTGTAAAAGGATCACACTCTTAATTTAAAACAAGGCTGCCAGAGTCAAGGTAGAGAAAAAGTAGTTAAAAGTAAATTCCAACGGTCTATGAAACAGGATAACGTAGATCAGAATGTGGGAAACAATTTGATGAAGGATCGGGTGTGAGGAGTAAGAAAAAGACACGAATTAAGGTTCTTTTAAAGACTGAAGGCCTGAGGAAATAGTAGTGTTATTTATTGACTTGGGCAACACCGGGTCATGGCAGAGATAAGATTTAAATTAACAGAGCAGACCAAGGATGGATGGCCTAACTTAATAAGCTAATCTAATGGAAACTTATATTTATGGAGTATAAATAAGCAAATAGTAAAAGAAGGAAAGGAAGACTGAAAGGCATGTTGTTTCTGCTTTTTTTACTTCCCTAAGGCAATTGTTGCTTTCATTGGGTTGAAGAATAAAAACAAGAATCAATATTCAATGATTTTCTCTCTAAATATATGTATAAGTAAGAAATGTGTTCAACTGCAAGTAATAGAAAACCTGACTAGAAGTAGAATAAACACATAGGTGTTTCTTTTTCCCCTGCTTATCAGTACCCAAGGGGAGGCAGTTTCAGTACTGGTTCAGCTACTCAATACGACCATGATGAGGCTCCTTCATTCTGCTTATCCAGCCGACCGCATGGCTTTTTTTCCTCATGTTTATTGCATTATGGTTGCGAGGAGGTTGCCACATCGCTGGCTTTACCTGTACATTCTTGGCAGGAAAAAGAGGAAACATATATGTGGACTGTAAACAAAATAAACCAAAAAAACAGAAACGGTCCTCTAAATACAGAGAACAAACTGGTGGCTACGGAAGGGGAGAAGATGGGGGGATGGGCAAAATAGGTGGAGGGAAGTAAGAGGTACAAATTTCCAGTTATAAAATAAATGAGTCATGGGGATGAAGAATACGGCCCACAGAGCATAGTCGGTAATATTGTAATAATGTCATGTAGCCATAAATGGTCACCACACTTTCATTGGAGAGCATCGCGTAATGTGAAGAGTTCTCAAATCACCGTGTTGTCCATCTGAAGCTAAGACAACATTATGTGACAACTAAACTTCAATTTAAAAGAAATGAGAAGGAAACATCAAGACACACATTTGTCTCTTTACCTCAGAAAAGTAAAAAAGAATCATAGAAATCTCCACAGCACACTGAAGACACTCATTGACCAAAAGTGTTCACATTGCCTCCTTTGAGGAAAATAAGATGGGGTGAGGTGAAACTCAGATTTGACGCTCTGGAGTGGGTAAAGGCAAGGACAAAAACACTACTCATCATCAATGTGTTTTGGTCACGTGTGCTCCTGTGACTGTGACTGTCTCTATCTCTGTCTCTGTCTCTTTGTGTCCCTCACCCACGGTCATTTATATATTTTTAGTTATTTTAATTCTTATTTAATTACTTTAGTATATTCAGTTTTCCCGTGATTGCAAAGATTAGCTAAAATATATGACAAGCATTCTTTGCATCTTTATGAACCTGAAAAGTAAGTTAAATACACAACGTGACAAGTATATAAAATAAAAAAGTGGCATAAGATACTTGGAATTCCAAGAAAAAAATTACATAAACTTTTTGCGTTGTATGTGTTTTAATCTGTGAATACAAGCAAAGCACTTACAACATATACTTCCTAGGAACCTACTGTGTGCTTTTCAGGTTAGAAACGTCCAAGATGTGGGAGAGGCTCCTGTTCCAGAGATATCTGAACAAAATTCCAAGTTCTCTGCCTCCGGACAACAGAGATAGGGAGAGAAAAAAAAAATGGCCACAAATGCTTTCTTTGAAAGGATAAGTTAGAGGAACACACCAGTAATTGACCCATAGCCATTTTAAAATGTAACTAGGCACCTTCTTCCAGAACTCAGCATTCCGGGGCAGATAGTGTTCCTTTGGAAGGCATTGATTTTTTTCCCCTGGAGCAAAAATCCACCCTGAAGTTCTTTATTGCTGTGTGGGTGTGGTTTCCAAGGTCAGAGTTCAGGAAACATTTTCTATAAAGGTTCAAACAGTAAATATTTTAGGCTTTGTGGGCCTCATAGTTCTATCGCATAGTCTCTCTTTTTTTTTTTTATAACTTTTTAAGCATACCATATCATTTTTTTTTTCCTTGAGCAGTGAGTGGCCGCTCACTTCCTCAGATCTTTAATATGCTCTCAGACCTTACAGCATAGATCCCAGAGGGCATAGACCTCTGGCTCTTTCTTCTTCGTACATAATAAAATTCCCATCAGTGCTAGCACCTGAGTAAATAATTCAGTTTGCTTAATTCCCATAAAAATACCAAGATCCCACAGGAGATTATTCGAAGGTCTTAGTTTCTTGTAGTCCCATCTGGTGGTTGATTTACCAGTACAGGAACCTAAAAACCTGATTCACTCAACACTTCATGCCCCCAAATACATATCCATCATTCTTTTCAAGATCAGCAGGCCTGTAACTAAGTACTTTTGTGATGCCTGGTCTCTTTAGATAAGACCCTGAAGAATTTGAGCAGTCTCTCTGCCTAGCTGAACAGGTCAACCAGGTTCTGCTTAAATCTTTCAAGAATCTTAGAGAAGAATCTTTGAGCCGAATAGCACACATCTTATTTGATCTATATGTCCAGGTTATACTTGACTTTGAGGATCTTTTGCTGATGGAGAGATTAAGGATGTAAAAAGTTTTTTTGGTTTTGTTTTTTTTTTTTTTTCATTCCCCAGCTGAACACACCTCATTACTTTTGTATTTCTTTTATATTTGGCTTGCAAAAAGAACGGTTGACTTTTTTTTTATCTCTCTCTTCCTTTACCTTATGATATAGAGCTACACTAAACGAGCAACACTTCCAGCATTTACCAGGAGATACCCACAGGCAAACCAGCAAGTTCATTAGTTATTCTTCCCAAACTGCTGGGAGGAACAATTGGGCCAATCATAAGGCTATTAGATAATAAGATGACCTTTTATTCCAGCCCGCAAAGGTAAATGTCTTACTATTTTTCCAGCCTTTGCTAATGGTTTATTCAACGCTTTGCCAGCCTCTGCTGCTGTCTGTCCCCAGAGCCAATGTCACGTATCTGTCTTTTGTGATGGCAGCCCATTCGTGTGGATCAATTTTCGTGACATAAAAAAGAGCACTTATTTAGCAGGTCAATTTGGAGTAGGAGAAGTGGTTCTGATCTTGACAGAGATTCACTGTCATCTGCTGAGTGCAGACAACAGGTCTAAATATTAGATATGTGAGGTCAGGTACCTCTACTACTCTAACTGGAGTTTGATCATGACCGTGGCATTTTTTTTCTGGGGTGTCTTAAGGAGAGGAGAAATGGTGAGCTCAAGAACCACAGAAATAAAGCTCAACTCCATGATGGAGCTCACTTGGCACACTGGATTGTCTGTTACCATGTTTTACCATCACAACTCAGCTCCCAGGCTGAAGACTGAACTTTCCAGAATCCAATTCTTGGTAAAGTTCCAGAGTTTACCTGTGAAAGGAACTTGCAGAAAACGTAGCATGTGAACAATGACGTGGAGGCTTTACTATTTGGAGGTCACGAGTCCCGTAGCCACCTTTGTCAGGCATGGTGTCCTCTTCAGATGTACTGAATTCACAGAACGCCCCATGAGAGCTCCTACCTAGTATCATAGTTGTAGTGGCAGGTTTATATGGCAGGCTCTTGTTTTGGTGGCACTGACACTGGAGCAACTATTGGATACTCGGTCTTCAACATGTTTGTGCATTCATTGCTCTGGCAATTGAATAGACTCTTTGTACTTGACTTGCTGACTCGTGTGTTTGCAATTGGTTCTTTTCTCCTCGTAAAGCTTCACGTTTATGGGCATCCAGATTTGTTGGTTGAATTCTATCTCAGACCCTTGCCAGAGCCACATCTATATGCGCCCCAGTCCCTGCCAATTTGACAGCTTTCTAAGGAAGCCACTGGGACCCCGCTACCGCTACCGCTACCCAAGGGTTTTGTTCTGTCCTTGTGTTCCCAGGCTGCTCACAGGGCAGGGGGTAAGCTGGAGAATTAACAACTTTGGGAACAACTCGTAGGCAGCCAGTGAGGAGCAGGAAATGGAGGGTGAACACTTGTTTAAATACACTCAGATAATAGGTTCTTTAAAAATAAAGTCTTTAGAGCTAAAAATAAAATATTTGAAATTAAAAAAAAATCAATAGGAAAGTTCAGAAGTTCATTCACACCTGCAAAGAAAATTGTTAGTTGGAAGATAAAACGATTACCATCATCATCACCATCAGAACGCACTTCTGAGAGGCAGAGTTGTGCTCACTTGTATGAGATAATGCTATGTTATGCTTTGGGTGCTGGGAGCCCCCGAAATCCAGCTGCTTGTTCTTTAAGTACCATTTTGTTAGGACACAGCCACACACATTCTTTTACACATGGTCTGTGGCTGCTTTTGCACTCCAACAGGACTGAGTAATCACAGCAGAGACTGGATGATTGACAGAGTTTAACATATTTACTCTCCTGACTCTACAGAAAAGTGTGCCACCCCTGATCCACACCATCCCCAAAGGCCCCAGCGAGCTAGAGTTCATGTATCCACAGTGGGAACCTGCTTACTAAGGCACACTGTCTTGACTTCCTTTGCTTTCCTACCTTGCTTTTCCATTCCCCGCTAAGAGTATCTTGGGATAAACTCAAAATTGAAATAAACCAAAAAAAGAATTCAATAGATTTAATTTTGGTTTACATCTGGGGAACCAAACCTGAAATTTTTGAAATCAATTTTGAAAATATTTTTAGCCATCAGTTCTTCAAATACTGTCTTTTTTTTTTCCAGCTTCTTCTTTTCTTTCTAGAACTCAACATCTCTCAAACCACTGCATTTATTTATTTTCTTAAACCTCTGCATTTCCTATAAGTCTTCATGTTTACAATCCTCCCTCTCAAAAGTGCATTCTGATGGTGATGATGATGGTAATTGTTTTATCTTCCAACTAACAATTTCCCTTTCAGGTGTGTCTGAACTTCTAAGCGGATTGGTTTTCTTTTGTTTCAAATATTTTATTTTTAGCTCTAAAGATTTTTTTAAAGAACTTATTATTTGAACATATTTAAACAATTTAGTTCACTTATGGAAAAAAGTGAACGTCACTTATACTCAGTTCCTCTCTTGAGTTCGATAATTCTGATTGACGATGGCTTTGTGAGTATGGCTGTTTTCTGTTGTTTCTACTGGTATTTACATATGGTGGTTTCTTGTGTATTTTGTCGGTTTTTCAACATGCATTTCTCACTTTTCTTTGAGGTGTGAGAATTCTTTGTATTAAAATGGATTTCTCTAGAGAGAATCTGTAATTGTTTTTTTTTGTTTTTTTTGTTTTTTTTTTTTTTTCTCAGCAGCCTGGGCTCACTATGACTTGGAATTATTTTAAATTAAATTACTGATCTGAGTTTTAAAAATCCACTTAAGAGGATTTCATTTATTTGTCAAACACCTAAGAGAGTTGGCTGGCTTTGTTGACAGTTTCTCAAATGCACATAATTCTCTCCTCCTCCTCTTCTTCTCCTTCTTTCAACTTCTTTCTTTTCCTTTTTCTCCTCTCCCTTTTTTACTCCTTTTTTCTACTTTCTCTCTTTTTTTCTTCTTTCTCTCTCTCTCTCTCTCTCTCTCTCTCTTTTTTTTTTTTACTAATGTTGTTATTATTACTAGTAGTACTCTTCCACTCATGACCATGCTTTGATGAAGGCTATTTTCGAAAAACTCCTCTTGGGCAGAGTGGGGGAGTATTTTACTTCTAGTTCACTATTACATTGAGGTTTTACATTTAGGGGACTATCCTATAGTGCCTATCACTTAGGATGAGCCTAGGCTTTTCTCTTCAGTGCAGAACCTTCAAGACTTATAAACAAAACCTCAAAATCCCACTGTGTTGTAATGAACCTCTAGGAAAATTCATGCTTCGATGATCTAGTTATCTCTATCTGTCATCACTTTGTCTTTGGCACAATATTCTTTATTTTCTTGCCAGATCGTGAACACGGTCAAGAAGGCTTAAAACGTTTTGGCAAGCATGGTTTATTGTTTTCAGGGAAAGGCTAGACCAGGTCTACAAATAGCCAAACTACAAGGAATGGAAAACTTCTCTCCCCGTGCAGAATGTTTGTACGAATCAGATTCAGACTCATCTCTGCCAGCATTGCACTTTCTATACGTTATTTTTCAGTAACTATTTAGAAAAGTTCCTGGTTTACAGAGAACTTAACTGTATATTTATATTTGCACCACTCTTATACTGTCCATTAGTTTTAGACTAAGAGTAATAAGATGGGCTCCGTCTATCTTTGTTGATCTATTTTACATCAGAGAATTAAAATCTTATTTTACTATACAACACCCCTTATATCTGCCCATTTAAAAAATGTGAAAAAATGAAAAAAAAATGAATAGACATACTGATAGTTAGAAAGTAGCTGACTTAAAAGAAAGATACATCTAGAGGTATACCCTAGACACCATGAGGTACAGGGAAAGAAAAGGCATAAATCAACTTTGTATTTCAAAACAAAAGCCCAACAACCTTCCTCCCAAAGAAAACATTGTGATTGGCTCTCCCAAACTGTTAAAAATCCCTTAAAATTAACTAATAGCTGGGTTTGCCCATCCCCTAAAAGATCAATTTGCCTACAATGGATCATGGCTCTCCTTAAAGTACAGAGAAATGTATCAGAAACAGACAGGATGCTGTCAACTCCTGTAACTCCCATGCACACATTATCAATCCGTCTGGATATCTTCCACACTTCCATTCTCAGTCGTTTTGTGTGATAGAAAAATGTCTCGCGGCCTGGGCAAACATGCCAGATAGGACTGACTACCCTCAGGCTATCCCTTTAAAACAAGGATTCAGGGGCACCTGCGTGGCTAAGTCGGTTAAGCATCCAACTTCGGCTCAGGTCATGATCTTGCAGTTCGTGGGTTTGAGCCCTGTGTTGGGCCCTGTCCTGACAGCTCAGAGCCTGGAGCTGCTTTGGATTCTGTGTCTCCCTCCCTCTGCCCCTCCCCCGGTGATGCTCTGTCTCTCTCTCTCAAAAATAAATAAACGTCATCGTTATTATTATTATTATTATTATTATTATTATTATTATTATTTTAAGTAAGGATTCAGTTATTCAAACTGAATTAGAAACTCTAAGGCCTACCAGCCAGGCAGGAGGGCATTTGGAACCAATGTCAACCTCTGCTTCCAAGCTGATGTAGCTTCCACTTAAGAAGAAGCCCCAACTGCTGTAAGCAACATGTTCTTTCCGGCAGCACTATATATGACCTTGGGCTCGTACTACTTGTTGGAAAACTAAGCAGAAATTTGTTTCCTCCTGGAAACACTGACTTAAGAGTTAGGACAGTCCTAAGAGACCTTCAAGTGTTTTAAAAACAGCACCAGGTAGCCCTCAGATGACTCAGAGATTTCTCCAGAATGAAGCTATCCTTGGTTACTCAGTGAGGGGGAGTGGGCTTCTTGGAGAGATAACTGAATGCCCCCCTTTGTAATTTCTCCAGCTGGCCCCTTCCTCTTCCCCACTTCTCCCAGGCAACTACTGATCTATACTGACACCACAGATTAGTTTGAATGTTCTAGAGTTGTATATAATTGGGATGATATAGTATGTACTCACTTGTGTCTGTCTTCTTTCAGTTGGCATAACTTATTTTGAGTTTTTCCATGTTTTATTTGTGTGTATTAATAAATAGTTCATTGCATTTTACTGTTGAGTAGTAATCCAGTGTATGGATATACTGTATTTGTTCATCCATTCACCTGCTGATGGGCGTTTTGGTTGTTTGCAGTTGTTGGCTATTATATATAAAGTTACTATGAGCATTCATGTAAAAAAAAAATAAAGTTATCTTAACAGACACAAAACTAACTTAACTGGTATGTTACAGTATTTCTGAAAGATAGGAAATAAATAAGAGACAAAAGGATGCGAGGCTGACTTTGGACCCGTATGATAAATAACGGTGCCTCACATACAAGAAGAACATAATGCATTTTACATTGACATTAGGTCTTTCATCGTATCTGTCTGGGTTAATTTTTACCTATCAAGATAGCCGCAGATACGTATGTCACTTAGGCTTGGTATAAAAATTCTCTTTACTTCTGACTGACTTTCAAACGACAATTATTGTTATTTTTCAAGCATTTACATACAGCTGTGCATTTATTTGACTCTACTGTGCCTAGAAGTAGTCAGTTTAAAGTATTTCTATTGTTTAATAATATATTAGTTTTTAATGACTCTAATAAATCCGAAACGATGTCAATTAGTTTGTTTACGTAGCACGTAAACTTTTATTGTACTTGTAACCTGAGAAAACAAAACTTTTTGCAATAATTTAGGAGTCACGGCATTGGACAGTAAGATTGTCTTCATCATTTAAATGCTACACTACACAATTGGAAACGAGGAGACATACGTATATAACAATTTTATTAGGACTCCTTTCTTGCTCTAGTGTCCGTGTATACAACTTTGGTCTATAACATATGCTATTGGCTTAATGTTAGGACGCTGTGTAGCATTTGGGTATCAGGCATTATAAGTATGCAATTTTAGAAAGTATGTGGTGATTTGTTAGTGCCAAGTTTAAGCCATCTGTAGATACTGAAGTAAGGTTTGTAGATATATTCAAATTATATGCATTAGTATAATTGTTGAAGTGTGGTATTTGAGAATGTATTTCATTCAAGCCTAGTTTTTTGAAATGGTTGTGTTATTTATGATCGGTTTTTCATTCTAATAATTGGTTGAGAGCAGTGTCTCAATTTCCTGGGTTTGCTGAAACAAAGTAACACCAAGGGGTTGACTTAAAACAATAGAAACGTATTCTCTTGCAGTTCTGGAGGCTAAGTTTGAAATCAATTTGTCATCTGGGCCATGCTCCCTCTGAAGCCTCGAGCAGAGAATACTTTCCTTGCCATTCTCCTGACTTCTGTTGCTGTCAATCCTTAGCGTTCATTGGCTAATAAATGTGTTGCTTCAGTCTCTACCTCCCTCGGTGATCACATGGTATTCTCCCTGTGCCTGTCTCTGTCCCTTCTCCTCTTCGTAGCAGGACAGCAGTCCTACTGGATTACTCTACTCTAGCAGGACCTCACCTTAACTAATTACATCTGCAACAACACTATTTCCAAATATGGTCACTTTCTGAGATTCTTGGGATTAGAACACCATATCTGTGTGTGTGTGTGTGTGTGTGTGTGTGTGTGTGTGTGTGTGTGTGCGCGTTGTGGGGAGGTGGGAGACACAATTCAACTCACAGCAAGCAAATCTGTACCCTGGAGACATGTATGCTGTCTGCCCCCATGCCTCCCCTCCCGCCTGGCCCTCCTGGAACACCACCTCTCAGCCTACAGAAATGCACCTTGGAAATCCCAAACCACAGTCAGCCAAGTATTAAATCAGGCCCAGAGATGAAAAAGAGGACCCTACCCTCTCCTGTTTGATTTGATGCTGAAAAGCAGACTGCCAGAGGTTTCAAAAACAGTGTATGCAGCTATTAGATACTAGGTCTGGGGCAGACAGAGCCTCTAGCCATGTGATTTTGGGAAATTAAGTACTTCTCTAAGTATATGTTCACATCAATAGCATTAAAATAATAAAATGTTGTCTACTTAATAAATTTACTGGAATGATTAAATAAATTAGTTCATGTAAAGTGCTCAGGAAAATAGGAATTATAAAAAGTGTTCCATAAATATGAAAGAAAATGATGATGATGTCATGAGTAATACTTCCTTTGGCATTGCTTACAAAATACATTTTCATACAGATTCAGGTAATTTTTAGGTGAATTAAAGAAACATATTACTTCCAATGATACTGAAGATATGTTTTACAGCCAGTATGCATATTATCTTGGTTATTAATAAATGTAAACATAAAAATCCAAAATTTTAGGAAGTTGTAGCCATCAAACAAAGAAAACCTCAGGTGTTCATGGAAACTACTTTGGAAGATAATAGCATTGAAAGATTTCTCTGCGAATTATCAATAAGAATTTTGGGAGAACTTTTGAAATAATAAACAACGAAACATCTTTAAACATGTAAAACTAGGCAAAAAATTCTTATAGAAAAATATGAAATGTGTGTGTATTTTTCTAGTGTTTAGCATTTAACAATTCATATAACAGGAAAAGTTTGGGAGATTAAATAGAAATTTCAAAAGTTGTTAAAATTTTGCCTGTTACAGCATAAATAATAAACTTAATGGAAAAGAGTCTAGATATTCTTCATGCATGGGGCACCTGGGTGGCTTAGTCGATTAAATGTCCGACTTGGGCTCAAGTGATAATCTCACAACTCGTGGGTTCAAGCCCTGCCTAGGGCTGTGTGCTGACAGTTCAGAGCCTGGAGTCTGCTTCCGATTGTGTGTCTCCTTCTGTGTCTCTCTGCCCTTCCCCTGCTCACGTTTGCTCTCTCTGTCTCAAAAATGAATAAACATTAAAAGAAATTTTATTTTATTTATTTTTTTAATTTTTTTTTCAACGTTTTATTTATTTTTGGGACAGAGAGAGACAGAGCATGAACGGGGGAGGGGCAGAGAGAGAGAGGGAGACACAGAATCGGAAACAGGCTCCAGGCTCTGAGCCATCAGCCCAGAGCCCGATGCGGGGCTCGAACTCCCGGACCGCGAGATCGTGACCTGGCTGAAGTCGGACGCCTAACCGACTGCGCCACCCAGGCGCCCCTAAAAGAAATTTTAGATATCATTAAAGCATAAGTCAAAGTGCAAAGAAAAATAAAGGCATTTTTCTAGCAAATTTGGTTGTATGTATGTTTGCAAATTGTAAGTAGCAAATTATAAGTAATAAACAAATGAGGGAAAAAGAATGCTTCTGAAAATCATTCCTTATTCCACCAAATCATTGTATATTGTATCCTGAATGTAAATAATATTCCAAAGGAACTTGACTAGATCACAGATGTTTCTAAATTTGCATACTACTTGAGGCAGTGCTGTCCAATCTGTGGGCTGAAATGTCCATATGCAGAATGTAGAAAATATATGAAAAATTCTTGGCTTCTGTATCTGCTCATTTGTCTACTATTTTTTTTTTTTTTTCTGTCTCTCTTGTGAACAGGTCACATTTTCAGTTTTTTTTTTCATACATTGTTTAAATTTGGATTGCATCCTGTACTGTGTGGAGGTTATGTTGTGGAGCTAGGGATAATTCAGACGTGAGTGGGACATTTTTCCTTTCCTTGAGGTTGCAAATAGTTCTTTAAACTATTATATCAGGATGGGGTGCGTGGGTGGTTCAGTTGGTTAACCACCCTGACTTGGGTCATGGTCTTCTGGTTTGTGAGTTTCAGCCTTACAAACGTGTGAGTTTCAGCCCCCTTATGGTGGGCCCTGTGCTAACAGCTCAGAGCCTGGATCCCGCTTCAGATTCTGTGCTTCCCTCTATCTCTGTTCCTCCCCCACTCGTACTCTGTCTCGCTGTCTCTCTCAAAAACAAATAAAGAATATTTTTTTTTAAAAAATAGGGAGCCATTGAGAAAGATATATGGAGATGTCGAGAGAAAAAAAAACTAGAGAAGTTTTTAAAAGACTTTTTTTTTTATTATTATCAAATACCTAGCATCACAAATAAAGCTAAAATTAAAAATAAATCTTGTATTGCAGCCAATTTTAATTTCATATGACTTTATTGAAAGGAATCTCTGAAAAGGAAAATCCCTGCTTTTCACATTAATAAATGTATACATTTGAATGTTGTTTTGAACTCCAAACAAGTACCTTAGGTTTTGCTATAAAAGAACAACATGTACTCTGTATCTCTCTAGGAGAATTATTAAAAGTTGCTATTTTATTATAGTTTGGAATCAAGCCATACCAGTAAGTAAACTACCTACAAAATGATTCAATAAGGAGCCTGAGAAGTTTCTCTTCAGATGCCATTTCCAGAACATTTTCCCTCACCATGAAAGACCATTCTGACTCTACTGTTGATACGGCACAATTATCTATGCCCTGTATTCATCAATATCCCACATTTACAGACTTTAAGGACATTTACTCAGGCCTCCTTTCTTTATTGATTATGAGCTCATAAGCCACTCTGCATAGTTGATCTTTGCAAATAGACTTTATCTATTTCTTCATGTACATTAATAATTCATTTTATAACTTTTAAAATACTATCTCCAGGAGGAAATCTGACCAAAGGAAAATAATATATATGAGCTACTCACTGTTATCCCGGGGCTATCCATGTAAGTTAGTATATATTATCATAATTGAAAGAAGTTACTCTTTCTCATGAACTACCTGAATTACATATAAAATTCTTTTTAAAATAGTGCTATGGCTGCTGGTGGGAATGCAAACTGGTGCAGCCACTCTGGAAAATAGTATGGAGTTTCCTCAAAAAATTAAAAATAGAACTACCCTACGACCTAGCAATGCCACTATTAGGTATTTATCCAAGGGATACAGGTATGCTGTTTCGAAGGGGCACAGGCACCCCAATGTTTATAGCAGTCCTATCAACAATAGCCAAAGTATGGAAAGAGCCCAAATGTCCATCGATGGATAAATAGATAAAGATATTTAAAGATAAAGAGATTATACACACACTCACGCATATACAAACACACACACACACACACACACAATGGAGTATTACTTGGCAATCAAAAAGAATGGACTCTGCCATTTGCAACTACATGGTTGGAACTGGAGGGTATTATTAGTCAGAGAAAGACAAATATTTATGACTTGACTCATATGAGGACTTTAAGATACAAAACAAATGAACACAAGATAAGGGAAGCAAAAATAATATAAAAGCAGGGAGGAAGATAAAACATGAGAGACTCTTAAGTATGGAGAGCAGAGGGTTACTGGAGGCTTTGTGGGAGGGGGGATGGGCTAAATGGGTAAGGAACATTAAGGAATCTACTCCTGAAATCATTGTTGCACTACATGCTACCTAACTTGGATGTAAATTAAAAAAAAAAAAAAAAAAAAAAAAAAAGCCCTCACTAGATGTAAAATAAAGCTGATTACACCAAGAGTTTGATTTGGAAAAAAAAAAAAATTCCACCTCTCGGTGAAGAATTCCCATTAAAAGTGTCATTGGAAACAATTTCTTTGGTTGGAACTAGTCATTACCCATTCACCCCAATATGATGATCATACTCACAAATGTTTAGAAATTCTGTGTTAAACAGTTACTAAATGAACCCCTGAAACTTTAATATGACACTGTAAAAAATAAAAACAGGTTGTAGTATGCTGAAAAAAATAATAAAATAAAATAAAATAAAATAAAATAAAATAAAATAAAATAAAATAAAATAAAACAGTGCTATGGCTATAAATGCAGTAGAAATAACCAAATTTTGAGTGGAACAGCTACTTTCCTATCAAGTGATAAATAAATATATTGTGCTTTGAAATTATGTGATATCTTCACATCCATGAGTGCAAAACATTTTATACTAGAATTTTTCTGAGACAAGAGGTTACCAATAGCATTATTTACCCTTTGGTTCAAATACTTGGAAATACATCAATTATTATAAGTAACTATAAAAAGGAGAGCACTAGAGTAACAAATTTTATCTTTTAAAATTTCAGTTCTTTCACACAAAATCCAAATTCAGTTCTTTCTCACAAAATCCAAACTTTCTTTTCTTGAAAGAAAAACTTGACTGGTTTCTCTCAGATTTATTTGGCAATACACCGGGATTGGGCTGATTTACATATGACCCATGCTTGAAAGTTAATAATATTTACGTGTCCTTCTAATGTCGTTAAGACATCCCTAGCCAATGGGCAGTGCCATCGAGAGGTTCCTTTTGTCCTCTCCAAACTAGTTTGCTGGCAGGATTTGCCACAGCTCTGTTGTGGGAAGATATCAGAGATTTAGAAATATATTCCGATGCACTGAGAATTTACAGTGAAGATTAAGCAGCAGAAGGTATGTCCAAAATATCGCGTTAATAAGTTCAGTAAAGCAAATTGGATGATGCTGGAAAGAGTGGCAGAATGAGAATCTTTGAGAAGTCACTCCTCCTAAAAGGAGCAGCAAATGGCACAGATTGTCAGAATCAACTTTTTCAGAACTCTAGAAATTAGCCAAAATTATGAAACAACCTGAGAATGTTTATCCAAGAAATGAGGCGAGATCATGAAAACAGCGAGTTTGGGGCCATTTTAACCTGTTCCATCTCAGCAGGGTTCTTGAAAAGTAGCATATACATTCCTGGGATATGGGGAACAAAATGGAGCCCATGCCTTTAGAAAGCCTCACTTTTTTTTTTTTTTTAATGTTCATGTTATTTTTGAGAGAGAGAGAGAGAGAGAGAGAGCAAGCAGGGGAGGGGCAAAGAGAGGAAGACAGAGGATCCCCAGCAGGCTCCACTCTGGCCAAAGTCAGACACTTAACCCACTGAGCCTCCAGGTGCCCCTAGAATGGCTCACTTGTAAAGAATTATTATCATTCAACATGTCTGGTGGTTCCCTGGAAGACCCCACTTTAAAGACACATCTTTATTTGACCTGATTCAGAGATCTCTCTCTGGGCGTGTGCTAAACATAGGTACAGACATATTTTCAAAAAGTTTAAAAGGGAAGATAAGAAATGAGATGCCCATAGTTACTGAAATGTTCACATGTAGATATTCGTCTGGGTTGGGTACATACCAAAGCAGACTCTAAAACCTCTGCTGGTTTGGAGGTCCTTGGCTGGCAGTCTGTAAAGGCTCAGGCACAGAAGTAAATGGCCTGCCTCTGCTTTGAAGCCTCGCCCCCCTTCCCCTCACCCCCGCCCCCCCACTGCACACTGATTTACAGTTTCTAAGCATTTAAGCAGGCTATTCAATTATCAGCTGACCATGAAGTGAGCTCATGGGAGACTTCAGTGGCCATACATGACAATGAATATAGGCTTTACAGAATTACTTCTAAAAGTGAATTACAAGACTGCTGTGAGAAGCAGCAACAACTACAAATTCAATTTTAAATACTTACGTTGCTATTTTTGTCAATCAATTTTTTTTTTTTATAAATTTTTTTTTTCAACGTTTATTTATTTTTGGGACAGAGAGAGACAGAGCATGAACGGAGGAGGGGCAGAGAGAGAGGGAGACACAGAATCGGAAACAGGCTCCAGGCTCCGAGCCATCAGCCCAGAGCCTGACGCGGGGCTCGAACTCACGGACCGCGAGATCGTGACCTGGCTGAAGTGGGACGCTTAACCGACTGCGCCACCCAGGCGCCCCATTGTCAATCAATTTTTTAAACATGCTTTGCTAGTTTGACTCATTCAAGAAATATGTCCAATTATGCAAAGTATTGAATTTATTAGCTTAAAGTTGTTTATAGTATTTACTTATTTTTCGTACCTATAGCACATATAATAATATTTCCATTTTCTGTCCTGATAGTAGTAATTTTATTTTCAGATCTTTCCCTTTTGTTTTCGTGATCAGCCTGACCAAATGAGTGTAACTTTTATTAGCCTTGTCAAGATCTGACTTTTAATTTTGTTGCTTTTCTTTATTTTTAATATTATTTCATCGATTTTTTCTTATATATTATTTCAGTTTGCTTTGTGTTTATTTTGATCTTCTCTAGTCTCTCAAGTGAATGCTTCAATCATAAATTTTAGACATTTTGTTTTCTCATACAATACTATAATGCTATAAATTGCCCTCTGTTGCTTTGGTTGCGTCTCACAAATTTAAATGTTTTCTTTTTATTTGTATTGAATTAAAATATATCCTGTGATAACTCTTTTTTGTTCCTACATGTTATTTAGGATTTGTTGTTTGGCATCCACAAGGTAGGGCTTTTTGAGGCGTCTGAATGTTTTCTACTCTGTGTGGTGGTCAGAAAATATAGTTACATCATTTTAGTCACTTAAACAAATGTAGAGAAGCTTCTTTCACGGTCTTAAATATGGTCTATTCGCTGAATATCTGCATGCACCTGTAAAGAATGTGCATGTGCTCAACGTTGGGTGGAGTATTCTATAAATATCAATAACGTGAGTTTCTGGATGGTGTTAGAGTCTTCTGTGTTCCTTCTCATTTTCTGTCTCCTTGTTCTCTCAGTCAGGGAAGGGGAAGCACATACATGTGCCTATTTCTCCATTTAAATTTTGCCAATTTTTACCATATGTATTTTGAAGCTATGTTTTTAAGGTCTTACGCTTTGGGGATTCTCACATCCTCTTGATACTTTTACCATTTTATTATTTTAACATGTATCTCTTTTTCTTTTGTAATGTTTTGTTTCCTCATATTTATTTTCCAGATATTAATAGAATCATTCCAGCTGTCTTTTGCTCACTTATAGCACTGTGTATTTTTATCATTCATTCAATTTTAATGAATCTGTGCTTTACATTTAAGGCAGGATCTTACAAACAGCATATAGTTGGATATTTTGCTTTCATTTTTCCAACCTGACAATCTGTCTTTTAAGTAGAATGTGTCAACCATTTTCTCCTAAAGTAATAAACAATATAATTGATTTCAAATCTATCATCATCATACCTATTTTCTATTTGTCCAATTTTTTCCTTGTTCTTCCTTTTCTGGATTTTTTCAATGAACAGATAATATTTTTATGTTTAACTTAATATTTTTTCATTTGGACTATCATCTTTAACACTTCTTTTTAAATTTTTGTGGTTGCTCTAAGGTCTCCAAAATGCAATTTATCACAGTTTATATAGAAATCCTATTCAACTATTTAACCAAGAATTTAAAACCTACAACAATATATGTTCATTTCCTACATCCTGTCCTTTGTGATATTGTTGCCATGCATTTCACTTATTTTTGTGTTATTACACCCCAAAATATTCTTGTTACTTTGGTCACATTATATATATATATATATATAATATATAGTTGTATATATATATTTGTGTGTGTGTATATATATATATATTTATATTTATTTATTTTAAGAAAGACAACTATAGTGTGAGTGGGGGAGGGGCAGAGAGGGAGGGAGAGGGAGGGAGAATCCCAAGCAGGCTCTGCACTGTCAGCACAGAGCACGACTTGGGGCTCAAACACATGGATCATGAGATTATGACCTGAGCCGAAATTAAGAGTTGGACACTCAACTGATTGAGCCACCCAGGTGCCCCTCACCTACATTTTTAAAAGATATTTTTCAATGTGTGTGAAAACTTGGGTTGAAAGGATTTGTTTTTGTTTCTGTTTCTGTTTTTGTTTTCCTTTTCAGTGACTTAAAGATACTTCTTTATTGGGGCCCCTGGGTGGCTCAGTTCGTTAGGCGACTGACTTTGGCTCAGGTCATGATCTCACAGTTTGTGAGTTTGAGCCCGCGTTGGGCCCTGTGCTGACAGCTCACAGCCTGGAGCCTGCTTCGGATTCTGTTCTCCCCACTCTCTACCCCTCCCCTTCTCATACTCTGTGTCTCTCTGTCTCTCAATAATAATAAATAAACGTTAAAAAAAATGACAGATACTTCTTTATTGTCTTCAGTCTTGTTAAATTTCTGACAAGTAAATTGTGGGTATTCTTATCACTATTTGTCTGTACCTAATTTTGAGGTCTTTTGTTTTGTTTTGTTTTGTTTTGTTTTTGTCATATTGGTTGACAGCATCTGCATATAAGGTAGATTGTGTAGATTTATGTTTTTTGCTTGACTTTTGTGGCTTTCATTGAGTTTGGATCTGTGGTCTTAAAATTTTCATAAAATCTGAAAAAATGGCTGTACTTTCTCCATAATATATATTTTTGTTTACTTTTCCTCCTCCTGGTTCTCCTAGACTTTAGTCACACATAGAGAAGATAGCTTGATACTTTTCACAAATCAATCATCCTTGCCTATTTCATTTTTCAGCCTTTTGCTCTCTGCACTTCATTTTGAATAGTCTCTATTAGTTTCTTATTTCTTCAGTAGTATCTAAGTACTGATCTCATCAGTTGTATTATTTATTTCAGATCTTATTTTAATTTCTAGATGTCCCATTGGATTTTGTATACATTCCACTTTTTTTCCTCTTTGTCATATTCATGATTCTTTTTTTTTTAAGTTTATTTATTTTCAGAGACAG
The DNA here is from genome assembly GCF_014898765.1 of Herpailurus yagouaroundi. Classification (NCBI taxonomy): domain Eukaryota; kingdom Metazoa; phylum Chordata; class Mammalia; order Carnivora; family Felidae; genus Herpailurus; species Herpailurus yagouaroundi. Next base: position 6,687,028 of record NW_024412397.1, on the reverse strand, counting down.
CACAAGTGGGGGAGGGCCAGAAAGAGAAGGAGAGAGAGAATCCCAAGCAGGCTCCACACTGATAGCACAGAGCCTGACACAGACAGAGCTCAAATTCATGAACCGTGAGATCATGACCTGAGTAGAAACCAAGTGTTTGATAAGTTCTTTATAAATTTTGGATACTAACCTCTTATCAGATATGTCATTTGCAAATATCTTCTCCCATTCCGAAGGTTGCCTTTTAGTTTTGTGTGTTGTTTCCTTCACTGTGCAGAAGGTTTTTGTCTTGATGAAGTCTGAATAGTTCATTTTTGCTTTTGTATTTCTTGCTTCATGAGACGTATCTGGTAAGAATTTGCTACAGCCGTTATCAAAGAGGTCACTGACTGTTTTCCTCTAGGATTTTGATGGTTTCCTGTTTCACATTTAGGTCTTTTATCCATTTTGAATTTTTTTTTGTGTATAATTGGACCAAAAACCATAAGATGACTAGGAATAACCCTAACCAAAGAGGCAGAAAGAACTATTTTAAATTAAAGGTGACAGACAATCAGGATGGGTTTGCAGAAATACTCTCTGACAAGTCAGAAATTTCCTGGATGGGGTATGATTCAATAAGGAACACAAATTTCTTGTGGTCAAGAAGATAAAGTTTTGGACTGTGAGATATATATAGTATATGATATAGTATATATAATATATAGTATAGTATAATATATATAGTATAGTATATATAATATATATCCCAAACCGATAAAATAATTCTTAGGGAGCTATATCTTAGGGATAAGAACAATTGGGAATTTCAGTTTATATGTACTTTTAAAATCTTAAAACATTAAGACCAAGATAAAGCTTAATTTTAATACTGTAATTAATAATTTTCTTTCTTTAAAAAATTCATTTTCTGGGGTGCCTGAGTGACTCAGTTGGTTAAGCATCAGATATTTCCGCTCTGGTCATAATCTCACAGTTTTGAGATTCTTCCTCTTTCTGTGCCTCCCCCACTCACAATCTCTCTGTCTTTCTCATAATGAATAAATAAACTTAAAAAAATCATTTTCTTAGGGTGCATGGGTGGTTCAGTTGGCAAGCATCTGACTTCGGCTCAGGTGATGATCTCATGATTCAAAGGTTCAAGCCCCATGTTGGGCTCTGTGCTGACAGCTCTGAGTCTGGAGTCTGCTTCAGATTCTGTGTGTCCTCTCTCAGCCCCTCCGCCACTCACGCTCTATCTCTTTCTCAAAAATAAACATTAAACAAATCATTTTCTTATTAAACATGAGATTCAAATATGTTTCTTTTTTTTTTTTTTTAGCTTGCTCTCTGTATATTTGATAAAAAAAAGAATGGGTAATGGGAATTTGACATGTAGTTTGATCAACTTATGACTTAATTTGATTTAATTGATTCTAAATAAATTTAGACCAGGATTGTATTTATGTGAATATATTATTTCTTAATTGTGGGATTATTCAATGGGAAAATTGTTCACCTCTCTTAAGAACTGATTTGCATTTTGCAACAATATTCCATAAATGTTAGCACAGTGTCAACCTGTAACTTCAGTGTCAAATTATGTGCCCGGTACTCTTAATTACTAGGCTTAATCCCTCAATTTTATGTTTTTAATAATGTGCATTTAATTCTTTTGGATTAGATATTAATTAAAAAATAAACAACTCCAGAACTTCAAGACTAACCTGAGATTATGGAAATCTTTACACAGTAAAAAAGGAAAGTCTTTGGTTTTCTTCTGGATAAGCATTGGTTGCTTAGAGATATAGACTGTCTCTAAAGGAAAGACTTCATGAGTGTGGGCTATTTTAATAATCATCAGCATTCTGAATATATTCTAGACGTGGCTAGCCAGTATATTTTCTCTATATAAGACAAAGTTTCTGATGATAACTGATTTCCCCATTGCTTTTAGTAGCTCTGGTATTTGCTTTCTTGAGCTGGCATTACGCAGTTACCATGTGACAAGAATTAATCTTGCAATGTGTTCTTGAAAAAACCTGAGCAGAAGACAGTAATCTCTTTTTTGTATTATGGCTTTGAAAAATGTTCTCTTCTTTCCTTGCTTCATTTATTCATCCCCCCTTCATTCCTTCCTTTGTTCCTTCGTTCGTTCGTTTCTTCCTTCGTTCCTTCGTTCGTTCCTTCCTTCTTTTCTTTTGGGAGATCTCAGAAACATATGTCTCCAGTGACCCGGAGAAAGATAAATGTGTTTAATTTCCTAATGTGCAGAACAAGTCTAGCATCAACTACAAAGTATTCTTCCAGTATGCTTACATATCTCATCATTAAATATTAGTTAAAATTGTACTTGCTATGTGGGGCAATTTGCTTGGGAAACTAGTGAGTTTCTTCCTATTGAAGAAAAACTACAAAGTCCTCCAAACTTCAGAATTAAAACAAAGGTATTAACAAAAAGGAAGGGAGAAAATCATTTAGACTCGGATATTTTTTATTGGTTTTCTAAGAATACATTAACACTTTAAAAATATTTTGGCTGTCCACATAGATATTGAGGGAATAGTGTTGGCTAAATTAAAAGTATGCCAGACAAATTAAAATGAGGTGGTTTAATTTTTCACTTTGATGATTTCCATGTTTCCGTTATAAGTGTACCTATCAATCTAACTGATTCATAACCAACAAAAACACATTTCTTGTGTCTCCACCTTGGGAGAGCCTGGTCTTGGTAAAAGGAAAATCAAAATAGGAACTTTTGGGTGAGATTTAACTGGGAGCAAAGTGTTGTCATCTCCACATTTAAATACGGAGTTGGTCATTGCCACTTCTCAGAATTTGAGGATTAAATATCTGGAGTCTGAGATCTGAAATGCCTGGCCATTGTTGCTTTCTCCCACCCACACTCTTTTTTAGGCTTTGTCAGGGAACTAACACATGACTTCATTTAAAACATTAAGCCTTCTACACTAATGAAAAAAAAAAAAAAGGAAGTAGTAATACCTCTCAGGGTTCTTTTAGAGATTAAATGAGTCAATATGTGACAAGCCTTCAGCCCTGTGCTTAGCAGAGAACAGCTCAATAAATCAGGGTTATTTTCATACACGGCTTTTAAGTACACATTAATTTGAAAAATACTAAAAACAAATAAGACATTTGTCTCACGCCCTCCCATTGTGGCTGGCAGAAAGGATCTTTCTTACCGGATCTGCCTGTGTTCGCCAAAGGCAGAGGGTAACAAACTTAGTGCTTGAAGGTTTTCATACCGCGGGGCTTTCACAGTTGTACACTACTGAAGACGGCCAAAGAGGTACTTCGTATATCCTGGGTGATGAAGATAATAGAGAATGCAGTGTGCTAAATCATTCTGGAATCATCTGATGTCTAACCCACCTTAAGTCCTCTACAATTGTCGCAGGCCTTTCCAATATTCTCAACCCCAGGTTATGTAAAAGTAGAAGTGAAATACAAATGACTCGATATTCCCTTGTACTCAAGTAATTCGTGATATATTTTCTTCTCTTTCCTTCATGTCACCTTATTTTAGATTTGAAATAAGTGTTTCTAAGGTAATCATTCTATGCCATTGTTTTTTTATGTATTCCTTTCATAATATAGCTCAGAGACTTGCATTTATGCCTGTTTTTTTTTTCCAAAATGAATATTTCTCATGGTATCCTGTCATTTTTTTTTCTTTTAGGCTGAGGAGATCGTTAAAAAAAACAGAATTTATTAAAATAGGTGGTCTCTTTCATGGCAGGGATTTTATTACATCATAATAGAAAATGAGTGTCTGAAGCCATACTAGGAAGTGACTTATATTTTCATTTATTTTTAAATAAACTGTTTTACAGGTTGCATATTATAAATTCTCTGTAGTCACTACAAATTATTCTGTAAACTCCTCAAAGAGGAATGGTTATAAAAATATGCACCCCTATTAGATGATCCCAAATGCAACTTGGTTGTGCTCAAAGATTTAAGTTAAAGTAGCATAGAAAAAATAATGACTTTTCAGAGGCATAAATGATTACTAAAGCATCTTATAAATTGTGTAATTTAGATCTGGGATGGTTTTCAAACACCTACTCCAGGTGCAAACGCCCATGTCAGAGGACAACCATTGACTTGGGTGCCATATAAGTCCCAGAGTTGACCTTCAACTATGTGTTTGGCTTTATTGGACCTTTTTCATTTCTTTTCTTTTCTTTTCTTTTCTTTTCTTTTCTTTTCTTTTCTTTTCTTTTCTTTTCTTTTCTTCTTTTCTTTTCTTTTCTTTTCCTCTCTTTCTTTCTGTCTTTCTTTCTTTGTTTCTTTCTTTCTTACTTTTTACTATTTACAGCAAATTGTGTTTGCATTTATGACTATGCTTTTGTTCGTGTGATTTTTGTCACTCTCTCACATTAGAAAATAAACTTAATGAAAGCCTGTGATTTATTTTTCTGCACAGAAACTGCACATTAAAAACAAATGGGTTAGTAAATGCAGGTAGTGAACCTGAGATAATCCACCAGGTTAAAGCATTAAACTCATCACAGTACTAGAAAGTAGGATAGGGTTTGAAGATGATGTGTTTATGGTGGTGGGAGGGTTTTGTCGAAAAGTAAAAGAACTCCTACAAAAGGTTGATACATTAATGTCTTATGCTAGACTGATTGCTTCCAGAGTGGCTCCTTACCTGAACTGGAGATTTTAGTTTGGCACTGGTATTGGTAAGAAAGGTAATTTTTAAATCCTTGAATATATAGGGAGAATAAAGGCTACCACTTAACCGTGAGATTTTTAAATCTTAAGGGAATGAAGTCATTAGAAAATAAAAGGAAAATAAAAGAAAAATAATTTAAAATAAGAGAAGACAGGAGTAAAACGTGAGATGCAAGTGAATGTAAACAATGAGAGATGAGCAAAGAAAAAAAGTATGCATGTGGAGTGGTACATTCAATAAAACATCGAAGAATGATTCCCATTAAGGTACATCCACTAGAACTTGCCAGTATGAAAGACTCATTTATAGAGTGTGCTGCCTTTTCTACTCAAGGATGAAAAATAATATTGCATGTATGGGAAAGGTCCTGTAAATCAATACATACAACATTTCTAAAATACCCAGTGGCTATTTATGAATGTCATTATTTTGTTAATGTATCAAATCTCTAGTTAATATAGATTATTTCTTTATGCCAAAATGTGGGGGGTTTTGGTTATGTTACGTTATTATTTTATTTTGTCAAAAGATGATCATTGTTTGCATCAGCCGTCACATCCTGATAGCCAATCGCTCACCACAATGTTCTTGCGAAAGCCCTTTAGCTCTAAGCTAGTGTGAATCATTGACAATAACATTTAAAAATCCATTGGAAGAAATGTTTTGACTGTTCATTGAGTATTCCAATGAACTAAGATTGTGTCTTGTCTTTGTGAATTCAATTATTAATTGATCAATCACCACACTCTAAAATAACCTATGGTTTAGGATTTTCTGTGCCTCCTAGGAAATTAAATGCAAATCTATGTCAGTCATCTGTTAACAAAGGCTCCTTTAAGGAATCCTCTGGAATACAAATGGAATACCCTGCAGCGGTTTGGTCAACTGTTAACTCACTCTCTTTTATTTCTTTTTCTTAATCACCCCATATTTAAGGTGCCCATTTGATTTTTCTCTGACTTCTCTCCCTTAAAAAGGAAATCAGACTTGAAGGTAATATATCAAAGTACTTAACACAGATACAAATTAGAGCTCTGTCTTTTTTTTTTTCTTTTTATACAAGTTTCTAGTGGATGTCGGCTTGGAGAAGCCTGAGGACACAATAAATACCAAAGTCCCAGCTATTTGGGACTTCAAGGAGAGAATGATCCTTCTTTTTTTTTTTTTTTTTTTAATTCCTAAGCAGAGAGGCAGTCATTTTCTAAAAAACTTGAATAAAAGGTGCCGAGTTTTTTTTTCCAGTGTTTTTGAGAAATAATTGACACACATCACTGAATAACTTTAAGGTGTTCAGTATGATAGTTTGTTTTCTATGTGTTGTGACGTGATTATCACAATAGGCTCAGCTGACATCATCATCTTATACAGATATGGTACTAAGAAAAGAAAGAAGTCAAGAAACAAAAGTTCTCCTTGTGATGAGAACTCTGGGGATTTATCCTGGTAATGACTTTCCTGGGTACCACACAGCAGTGCTAAGTGCCGCCACCCTGCTGTGCATTATACCCCTCCCACTTCTCTTACAAGGGGAAGTGTGTACATTTTGACCACCTTCCTCCATTTGCTCGTGCTACCATCCCACCTCTGGTAACAACACATCTGATCTCTTTTTCTATGTGGTTGTGTGTGTGTGTGTGTGTGTGTGTGTTTAGATTTTCCAGATAAGTGAGGTAATACAGCAGTTGCCTTTCTCTGGCTTATTTCGCTTAGTTAATGCCTTCAAATTCTATCCATGCTGTTGCAAATGGTAGGGAAACAGGGTGCTATCGAAAAAAAACTACCAGACGCTGCATAGAAGCGAGGCAAGATTTTATTCACGGCCGAGCCAAACCTGATCTCCTGATCTTAAGAAGAAAAGTGCAGAGAATGGTCCCGAACAAAGATAGCAGAGAGCTTATATGGATTTCAGCAAGTCAGACTATGTCATTGTTTAGTTAACCAATTACAATTTATAGCATTTCATGGTAGCCAATTATATTGTGACGTACAGATGTTAGTTTTGGAGGGAACCTATCAATTTAAAGTTCTTTGTCCTAAGAGGGTTTAAAATGACCAATCATAGTTAGACCCCTGCGATACAGTGGGGCAGTGAGTTCGTGACTTTTTACATGTGGGTCTTTGCCTAGGCCAGATCTTGGTAGAAGGGATGGGGGAGCGTTTTCAACCTAAGTTATCCATTTAGCAAGCAGGCAAAGTTACAGAAGCGAGATAGGGCGGTTAGTAATTTCCGATAACCCTAATGGGGACCTACATAAGCTTTTATCTCAATTATTTATGAAAGGTGAGTTTAAGCCGAACTTAGATACAATAAGCGTTCTGATATCTTATAAGTTGACCTATTACAGGTAGGATTTCCTCATTTTCTTCTGGCCAAATAACATGCCATTGTAGATTGTTGCCAGCGCGCTGTGAAGACACACTCGTGAGTTGTGTCTTCCCACGATGTCAGCTTGAGTCAATGGTAGAGCAAGATTGACACGGTTGAAAAGCCAGTTCAGGATTCCAAACTCAGTGACCTTTCACTACACATTTAGCTTGGTTTCAGGCACCTCACACGAAGAGAGGCACAAAGCGAAGTCACACAACAAACAGTACCACACAGGGTAGGAAATTAAGGAGCCAAACTCGAAGTCCGTCTAGGAGCTTAGAGTGGAGAGGAAGACTTGGTGTTGTCCAGGTCAGCTCTCTGCACATGCTGCCCATTACGTTCAACCAAATGGAGGGTCTCTCTTTTTATGTTCAGAGGTCAGCGGGGCAGAGCCTCTGGTGTCAGTTGCCTTTTTGATGTAGTTACGATGAGGGAACCTAAAGCAAGCTGACAGGTTGCAAACACCCCCCCTACCCCCAGGTGGGATACATGTGAAATTTCTCAGGCACTCCTGGCTGCCCAAGAACAACGTAAAGGTGAAAAACACAAGGTTGACTGATAGAGATCTTAGTCCCGCAGGACTGGAGTCTCCATCTATTTACAAATATCTTAGTAAATTACAAGAAAAAGGCACTCTTATCAATAGCGTAATCTCCAGAAACCAATAGGCTCCATTTCCTGGAACCCCAACGTCACCCCTGCATAGCGATGTGGGAAACAAAGGCAGAAGGAAATGGCAGATCGAACTCAATTTCCTTATAACCTGCAGCCCATTGACAAATACTTGAGGCAGCAGGGTCAAACATTTCTCTGGGAACTCCCATCTTAATGCTAATGCTTTGCTAGAGGGCAAACAACCCTAAGTTGATAATAGCTAGGCCTCCACTATCCTGGGAGGCTCCTTTAGCATATGAAAATCTCACTGGAAACTTCCCCTGGACTTTATCCCCCCCAACTCTGTAGTATATAACCAGTATCCTGATGGTCCCAGGGCAGCTCTTTCTGCCCACAGGTCCTGTCCCCAGGCTTTAATAAAATCACCTTTTTGCACCAAAGACTTCTTCAAGAGTTCTTTCTTGGTTGTTGGCTCCCGACCCCACGAACCCCACTGTTACCCCAGACATCTCATCAGTTAGATGTGAAAGGGTCCGTGTCTAGAGAGTCTGACACATTGCTGCAAAAGTCCTCCCTTTTCTTTTTTTTTAAGTTAATTTATTTATTTTGAGGGGATGGGGCAGAGAGAGAGGGAGGGAGAGAATCCCAAGCAGGCCCTGTGCTGTCAGCACAGAGCCCAAGGGGGCTTGATCTCATGAACTGTGAGATCATGACCTGAGCCAAAATCAAGAGTTGAATGCTGAACTGACTGAGCCACCCAGGCGACCCCAAAGCCTTCCCTTTTTACAGCAGTTGAGTCAGTCTTGGGCTTTGGAAGGCCTCCTCTGATTCTGTGCTTGTCAGTTCTGGGTGTCATTAGCCTGTGCTGGTTTCCGCGATATGTGGTCTTAGCAGCAACACCACTGCCTGGTTGTGTCACTGCTTGACGTGACTCCATCTTGCTCTGTCTCTATATATACCACAACTTCTTTTTTTTTTTTTTTAATTTTTTTTTCAACGTTTATTTATTTTTGGGACAGAGAGAGACAGAGCATGAACGGAGGAGGGGCAGAGAGAGAGGGAGACACAGAATCGGAAACAGGCTCCAGGCTCCGAGCCATCAGCCCAGAGCCTGACGCGGGGCTCGAACTCACGGACCGCGAGATCGTGACCTGGCTGAAGTCGGACGCTTAACTGACTGCGCCACCCAGGCGCCCCAACACAACTTCTTTATCAAATCATCCGTCGATGGACACTTAGGTAGTTCCTGTTGTGGCTGTTATAAATCGTGTTGCTATGAACATAGGGTGTTTTCATTTTCTTTTAATATATCCCCACAGTGTAATTGCTGGGTCATATGGTAGTTCTATTTTTACTTTTCAGAGGATGCTGCAAACTGTTTTCCATAGTGGCTATACAAGTTTTGTTTTATTTTTGTTTTTGTTCCCTCTCTCTCTCTCTCAGTAACCTGTGATACTGGAAATTCATTTTAAGTAACGTTTTGGCAAAAAGACCTAAAAGATAAAATATTTTATTTTTTCATATAAATTATAAATGCTGTTAAGTGAGCCTTTCCCCACACTAGCGTTATATCATACATTATCCAATTAGTTCAGGCACATGCATTGCCCCTCTCCTCATTATAGCTAAAATGAGAAAAAGCATACAATGAACAAGCTTCTCATTCACTCATTTATTGATTCAAAATACTTGCTTCACCCTCTCCTGTCAAGAAAGGTGCCAGGTTTTATTATTGAAAAATAAATGATGAAAAATATATGTCTCTTATTTATGAACTAGCTGTCCGTTAGGGGAGACCCCATCATTGTTTATCTCTTCGATAACAGTGCATTGCTATTTATATTTTTCCAAATGAAAAAAAAAATACAAAAAGCTCAATTATTCTGACAAAATCACTATTCTTTTTAATCTCTGTCAACTTTGTCCCTTTTCATACCACATATACGATTACCACGTCTTACAGTTTCTGTTCTGAACATTACTAGTATTTTTGTGGCCTTACTTCCCCGTGGATCCAGGAACGTGAAGGACTCCAAAACTCCACTGTCTGCACCTCTCTTTGTCACTTTATTTAAACCCAGTGTCTACTTATCCAATTTAATGGCATATCTCCACCCTGAGGTCTCTCCACACCACTCACTGACAAAGCCTGTTAGTAATGACGTCTCTGCTTTTCTTTCTACCCAGTTATTTTTTTCATTCTGGGAGATTTAATATTCATGCCCATGATACTTTAAAAAGGATTAGCCTCTCAATGTCTTGGCACCCTTGCTTCCTATGACCTCTGTCTACACTGAACCTACCCACACGGTGCCATGGCCACAGTTCAGAGCTTACGGGTCTGTTAACATCTGGCAGTGTTCCCAAATACCTATTCTCTGCCAATACTTTTCTTTTCATGGTCCCTTACAATTATTAGAATCATGACACCTGTTCTGTCAACAAACTGGCACTCCAGTACCATGACCACTTCCGTCCCCTATTAGCCACTTCTCCCTTTAACGTGCCTGGCTGTACAGTTTCATCTCTCAAGCCAACGTTGAATCAGATTCTGTCCAACTGCTTCGACATTTCCCGTCCACCAGGCTGCGTCCATCAAAACGTTGTATCAGAACGTTAAGTCCAAGTGCCTGCTCTTCTCCTGTCTACAGGGTTCAAAAACAGTGCTGCTAAAGAAAACTCATGGTCACAGGATCAAGGCTTGCTTCGGGCTTGTCTCTCTCCCTCTCCCTCTTTCTCTGACCCTTCCCCTCCTTCTTCCCACCTCAGATCTCTTGAAACAAACAAACAAACAAACCAGAATTGATAGGAACTGGCCAGTTGAGGAACTTGTTCTTACCCAAATGGAACTGACCAACATATTTGTTCTTTCTGATGGTCCTGTCCCTGTGGAAGATGTATATCTACGGCCAGTCTCTCCACCTGCTTTTTGAATGCAGTATTGCTTAAAAGCTGTGGAGTTACATGGGTTTTAATCTTGGCCCTGCTACTTAAGGCTGTCTGATTATAGGTAGTGGTAACTGTTCAGTGCCCCTGCTTTCTCGTCTTTAATTGAAGATAAGTGATAAATACCACTGTTAATTGCCATTGTCGCCACTGCTGAAGCTCATGGTGGTGCCTGATGAGAACAAACACGTTTCAAGTATCTTTCTCTTTCCTAATTCCCCTTGTCTTCCCCACACTGTTTGACTGCTAGGACTTTGTTCATATTAAAAGAAGTTGATTTCTTTCCCATACAGCGTCAGTGCCAATCTCGGGACTATTGATTTGTACTTTTGTCTACAATGACTTGTGTGGTTTTTTGAGACAGTTGTAAATCATACTCTCCCTTGAGCACTGAAGAGCGTTTTCTCTAAGACTTAACATAGCTTATAAACTGCTTCCCATTTAAGACAGTTTCAACAAGTATTTATTCAAATAAAATATAAATGAGCTAAATCCTCTTTCAGAAAATTAGAGTTGCAAAAGGCAATTGGTAAAATCACCTTTCATTTTGTCAGCTGAGATCATACAGGGAATTCAGTTTCTCATAATGTTGGATCTTATCTCAGTTACCTCCTCATGATGGGGGAAATATTTTGACAGAAAAATCACTTTGGATTGCTATTCGAATGAAGGATACACTCCCTTCCTACTCCTACTGCTGTGGTACCCTTTATGGAGCTATACCATTAACTTCTAAGACACATGATTCAACTGCCAAGGATGCTATTTTTTAAATAATACTTTAGTCCTTCTCTCTTGTTCTATTTCTGAATAATTCCTTAACTTAAACCTAATCACGTTATTAGTCTCTATATCCATTGCAAGATTTTCCAAAATCTAGTTTAGTTTACTTCTGAACATCAACTTAATGACTACAAATTCAGAGTATTCTAGGGAGGCAGGATAGGGGAAATAGAAACATTTGAAAACATTTGGAAGTGTACTTCCTGCACTTTATCTGATATATGTGCAAACCTCAAAATATGTTTCCCATTTACTTCCCAGGCCAATTTCCCTTGTGATAAGCTAAATGTCATTGTTCAGAGAGTCCGTTAACCTCTGGCAAATATACCATCTCCCCCTTGTGATGAGCTCGCTCGGGTTTACAAACATGTCCGTAATATTCTGCTCCTGAAAAAGATACACATTTTCCATGTTATTTAGTGTAACCTATGGTACTTACTAAGTAGTCAGCTTACTTCTAAAGACTTTATGATTATTAACTCTTTTAACCATCACAATCAGCATAGGTGGTAAGTACTATTCATTTGTTTTCACAAGGAAGAGGTTGGAATCCAGAAATGTTGATGACTTTCCTCAGGGTCCACACATCATCGACAGAGTTTCCAGAATGATAGCTAGTGCTCTTTTCTCCAGGGCCAACCATGAATACTAGATTCACCCTAAAAGACCTGTGACACCACTTATGAATGATGCTTTGTCATATGGTATTTCAAGTATAGATTTTAATTTAAATGTTGTCGCCTCAACCTAAACAGATTGTCAACTATGGTTCAATTGTCAACCATCTATATTGACCTCCAGAATGTCATGTTTATAATTAATGACCACCAGAGGTACACGGAGTTTTCATTGTGGGTCTCTACAATTGTAGACAGATTACTGTCACCCACCATGCTTTTTAGAAAGCTAAGTGTTTATCTGAGGATGATATTCTCTTCTAATCCTTTGTAAAACAAATGTGAAAATTAAAAACATAGCCCCTTCGTCACCTTATCAGATACTATCCTAGTTCATCATTCCGAGTTTGAAACCAAAAGAGTTGCAGCAGTGAATGGCACCATGTGGCAAACATAACATTATTACAATTAATATCAACAAGTATAGTAAATAATAAATAAACATAAGAACGTGTAGAAAGTGTCTTGGGTTGTCTACTGAATGGGTCTCTCTGTAGACTACACATGCATATCATTGAAATTCCATAACATGAATTGAAATTAAGGGTTTGAAGAGAATTCGCATTTTTATATTTTAATATATTACATGTTAATTATCGGATTCAACAAACACTTAACAAAAAAATTCCAGGTACTATGCTTAGAACAGAATGCAAAGTGCTCTATAGAATTCACACTAGTAGGGGAAACATATTAATCGAAAGTGTAAAAGCTAATGCTTATTTACAATAAAGAGAAGGGAAATATTAGTACAGGGAAATATTGGTTTTGATTGATGGTGTGGGTATGTTTGTTAGAAATCTTCCCTGATTCGAAATATGAATGAGCAATAATTAGCAGATGTAGTGAGAGTTTGGTTGGAGGAAGGGTTCACAGCAGAGGAAACTTCATGTCTGAAGGTCCCAAGCCAAATTGTCCAATTGAGAAATGGAGGGGGGCCTGATACCTCAGTACGTTGAACATGCAACTCTTAATTTCAGCTCAGGTCATGATCCCAGGGTTGCGGGATTGAGTCCTGCGTCAGGTTCTGCACTGAATGTGAAGCCTGCTTGGGATTCTCTCTTTCTCTCTGTCCCCTCCCACTCCTGAGCTCTCCTTCTCTGAAACTAAATAAACCAATAAAAATAAGAAATGCAAATAAACGTATAGATTTTAAAATGCATTAAGTTTAATAAGCACAAAGTTAAATTTCTTGACACCAAAATCTTCACAGTTAGGTAATAATTATTTTAAACAAATACAAAAATCATCACCAAGTATAAAGCAAATTAACAGAAATGTTGAAATTTTCAATAGGTAGTGACCATAGGAGATGAAATCCTCATTATTAGTCAGATAATTAAGGGAAACATAATGTCTCAGACTTTTAAAAACACTTACACTTCCTTTATCAGTTTCGTGGACAAGAGACTCCTATTTCTCCAGCAGAAGCTTTTGATCTTCTCTCAGACTGAGTGTGAGTTATTTGCCAGTCCTTGTCAAGTGTTGGGACCAAGTCCTTGAACTCCTAGGCCAAAAAAGATCAGCAGTATTTCATCTTCCATTCTCAATTCTGGACCTAATCAACAACAGTGTTTCCACCAAAATGGGAGACCATATAATTATCTTCCTGGGCGCAGCAGAGCAGGAAGGGGGAAATCAAGGAAAATTTGGAAGACTGTTGTAGATAGTAGAGGACTAAGTTTACTGCTGACCAAACAGAAGCTTTTTCCCTTGGATTGAAGCAAGTTTTTTTTTTTTTTTTGAATGTTTATTCATTTTTGAGACAGACTGTGAGTGAGGGAGAGGCGGGGAGAGGCGGGACAGAGGATCCAAAGTGAGGTCTACGCTGACAGCAGTGAGCCTGATGTGGGGCTCGAACTCAGGAACTAAACTGTGAGATCATGACCTGAGCCTTTGCTGTTGCTGTGGCTACCACCTGAGGGTCAAGGCGCATTGACGGCACCTCAGTTTAGCCACAGCAGCACATTTAGCTCACTTCCTCACTTCCTTGGCCTCCAGCTGGAGTTTCCCCTGCAGGAATCTGCTCATCCATTCTATTGTGGATAAATCTGAGAAGGTGAGGGAGTTGAATGCTGATAGGGGAACTCATGAATAAGAACCTACTCTTGCGCCTCAGAAGACCCCAGTGAGGATTAAACCCCAGTTGTCCATAGCAGTGCCTATTTTGATAATGGCTCCTTGGATTTATCTCTTCCCTCCCACGACATTATCCCCTGGACCACAAACCTTACCTTTGGCATCATCTCTCAAAATAAAGACCCAGCAAAGATACTCGATACATCTATATACAAACAGACTCTTAACTACAGAGAACAATCTGGTGGTTACCAGAGGGGACGTGGGTCCAGGGATGGATGAACCAGGTTTGCAGATTAAGACTGCATGTGTCCTGATGAGCATGGGGTGATGATGTATGGAAATGTTGGATCACTGTATTGTCTACCCGAAATTAATATAACACTGGATGTTACTTAAGTGGAATTAAAATTTTTTTAAAAAGAGGAAAAAATACTTTTACATATAGTTAATTAAGTATTAAATGAATTGTCATTGGTGATATTATTAATATGTCTTAGGAAAACTGGCAGTTGTATTTATATGAGAAATCTGAACTCAATACAATCTTCAATAGAGAAATGAATACATATTAAAAGGTTCTGTCTAGTCATTATCATTAACTGTAATAATTTTTCAATTATTTCAAAAATTTTAAGATCACCTCACTATTACATGATAGAAATGTTATTTATGACCCCAAATCCCATTTGTTCTTTCTGAATAGAGACTAATGTGTATAAGGTAACTGATAGTTTTATAGGAAACTAGGATCCAGAACAACTGAATATATTAATGGACACAAAAATAGAATGTGGTGGAAGTCTCTCTTCCCCAAACCTTTGTTTAGAGTTGAAAACATGTGTGCAATTTAGCCCACCACGAGCCTTTGTGTCAGATAAAGGTTCTGATCCAAGAAACAAAATGAGCTAGGTATAAAACTAAAAATATGAGCCCTGCCCAAAGGAAAGCACAGATAGGAAGGGGCAAAAAAACACAACATGAATAATAGAGCAGAATATTAGTAGCAAATTGGACAGCAAAATGTGGAATTCAGACAGAGAGCAAATGTCTGGCGAAGGCTTATCTAGCATCTCTCCGATAATTAAGAATTCAAAATTGAGAGTGGGGCCTCCATAGATTTTATTTACAATCTAGTGTATATAATAATGTTTACATTCTCTATGAGGTAAAAAAATTCTACTTCTCATCCCAGAGTATATGTCTCAGAGCTCATGACCACTATAATAATGATGTATTTATTTTTGTGATTATTAGTTTAATGTCTGTCTCTTCAACTAGACTGTGTCTTGTGAAGTCAAGTCTTTGTTGCTTTTTCTCAGTAGTAAATCTCCAGGGTATCTATCTATCATCTATCTATCTATCTATCTATCTATTTATCTATCATCTACTTACATATCATCTATATCATATAAAACGCTGTCAACAAATATATGTTTACAGAATGGATGGGTGTTGCCCTCCAAAGTAAGTCATTTATAATTTTATAAATTTCTGATAAAACAATAATAATTTGGGGCTATTTTTCCCAAATTGATATCCAGAAATTCAGTTTCTAGTACTAAGATCAGGCAAAGCCAAATATGTAAGTTCTGGTAGCAATTCTAGTATGCTGGGGGTGGCTTTCCATACTAATAAGTAATTCTCAGGACAGCAGCTGGGAGTCCTACAACTCAACTCTATTCTGACACTATCTACCTGGAGATCTTAGAGGTTAAGGAGTCAGGCCTATCAGACCGCTCGCCCCTCAGATGCCGGTTACAAGTCCACCTTATCAACTGTGCTTCTGACCTTCTGCCTATAAATCAGAGGTTCCCATGGGTTCAGTTAATTGGCTGAATGGGTTCAGCCCCCTCCTTGGGTTCAGTTAATTGGCTATAGCAGCTCACAGAATGAGAGAAATATTTTACTTACTAGACTACTGGTTTATTATAAAAGGATTATAAAATAATAGAAAATATATATTGGCCTCTGCCCCTAGTTTCTGGGAAAAACTCCTGTAATTCCCTAAGTTATATTTGGCCTCAGGAGCCCTTCTGATTTCCTGGATGATAGGAGTGTCTTTTGTTCTAATGAGGGAGCTCTGGGTGGGCTCCTGGATCGCTCCTGGATGAAGGTTGGTCCAGAAGGACCAAGTCTTGATGACAAGTTTGGGACTTTTAGGCTCACCCCCATTCTCTTGAGAAAGGAGAAGGGATGCAAATAGAGTTAGTAATTGATCCTGCCTGCAGATGAAGCCTCCATAAAATCCTGTAAGCATGGGGTTTGGGAAGCTTCTAGGTTGGTGAACACACAGCGTTGCTGGGAGAGAAACATGTGGAGAGGGCACGAGAGCTCTGCACTCTTTCCCCACACTGTGCCCTGTGCATTGTTCTGTCTGGCAGCTCCTGAGTTTGTTACGTTAAGAGAAAAACTATAGGTTTTTCTCCCTGTGTAGGGTAAAACTAAGTTCATCCCTACTGTTTGCTTCTTCCATGCGAACACCTCACTTCTCTGCCGGATAAATGTGATCTACTTATTTTATTTTATGTTTGACCTCAACTTTGAGAAATATGATGCAATTTATCTTTGTGCTTTTTTTCTAATTTTAATTTAAAAAATTGTATAAGTAAGAAATATGAAGAGATGTAATCTATACAAACAGAAGCTCTGGAGTAGAAACTCAAGAATTTTTAAGATGGTAAAACAGCGTGAGACTAAAACTTTGAGAACACCTTTGCGACAGTCTGTAACGCAGAGTCCCGTACAGCCAGCGATGTGCCTCCCAGAAGTGAAGAGTATGTGGGTGAGCAGACGTATCATGATAGATATGGTGCTGGGACGTGATTATTTGAACTCTGCATTTATTACCTGACTTCCTGACTCTAGAAGAGCCTTCATGTCGCTCCCTCACTTGGTATTTCTTCTGTAGGGAACTATCTGAATTCTTTCAAAAGGCTAATGCCTTGATACAGTAGTAATACTCCCGTCTCCAACAGTTTAAATTGTGGTAGGTTGGGGCGTCTGGGTGGCTCAGTCGGTTAAGCGTCAGACTTCGGCTCAGGTGATGATCTCACGGTCTGTGCGCTCGAGCCGGGCGAGGGGCTCTGTGCTGACAGCTCCGAGCCTGGAACCTGGAGCCTTCGGATTCTGTGTCTCCCTCTCTCTCTGCCCCTCCCCCGCTCATGCTCTGTCTCTGTCTGTCTCTCAAAACTGAATAAATGTTAAAAAAAAAAAAAAAACTTTAAAAAATTGTGATAAGGTGCAGCATAGTAAACAAAATGTTATAAAACACCTGAGCTATATTTGGGCATCTGATGGTAAATCCTTTTAGGTAATTTCCACAGGAAAATGCGTCAAAAGTCTAAAAGTCGTCATTGACATCTCTTTTGTGCCTCAACCCGCAGAATCTATTGATTATTGAGTCCTGTTGATTCTGTCTCCTAAATAGAATAGAGCCTCCTGCCCATCACGCTCGGTCCCCTGGGGATGGATTCAGAGACACTGATTTCAATATTCCCTGGTAGCATCTGTTCTCCTAGAAATATTGTTAAAAATGTTGTCATCTCAGTCTTCCCCCCTTTCACGAGCAGGCCAAGCTCTCAGTGAATCATGACATTGAACGCTGCTTAGGATGGGTTCTTCGGTGGTGCATAGAAGTTGCCTGATGGCTGAGTTTATCACCCAGGTCCTTCCAGTCAGGGCATTTCACCAAATTTGCATATATCTAGATAAAATGAATCTGTCAGTCTACTATAGCAATGAAATGATGAGGATAGGAAAGGATGAATTGAGGGGATAGGAAAGGATAGGAAAGGTGAATTCTGAGTAGAGAACAGCTGTCATAGACACAAGACATCTCAGAATATTCCAATTCTGAATCCTAATAAATGCAGCTAAAGAAAGATCAGATAAAAACTATTTATTTGCTAGATAGGTCTTGGAGCTAAAGCTTGGAACTAAAGTATGTGCATCTTAAATATGACAGACTGAAGAAAGGAATGTCTTAAAAATATTATCAATATTTCCTATCAGTAGAACTGCACTTATAAATATTTATTATATTTCTGATAATAAATGAGTCTGAATGAGGCAATATAAAGGCTCGACTTCTATATACTGAATTAATAATGTGTAAATTTTAAGTAGTCATTTAAAATATGTCACATTTTCAATGGACACATAATGGAAATTATTTTAAAAGGTGAATTAGTTACTTATACAAATAATTACAGTAGTGGATTTATGCACTCATTAGAAAAATTGCTTCTGAGGCTTTTGTGAATTTCTGAAATACATACGTAAATCCAGAAAGTGAAGGTTGTATTATTCAACCACGAAATAGTAATAAGGCACCTGTTATACATTGTGCATTGTTAATGTCAATGGTAAAACAATCAATTACACACAGTCTTTCTTTTTGGAGGAACTTGTTTTTCCTTAGCAGAACACTAAACAATTAATCCCATGTTATGGGAAGAAGCATATTAACACGAAATAAAACTCTGATGTGAAAAGCTATCCTCACCTTTGAGACAGATGCTTCCCAGCATTTGTGGCTTTGCTGGGGCTCTCTCAGTAACATGGAAACATAGAAGGATAAAATCTCATTTTCAACCTAATGGAGTTACAGGTATGGATTATTTCCTAAACCAAACATTTCTGAAAATAAACTTTCAAATGTAAAGGAGTATAATCGGGTCTTACTTTTTAGCATAGTTGGAACAGACCAGTTGGTCCAAGGCTTGAGTCTAGATAATTTCTTTATAGGATTGAATCTCATAAATGTTTGTAATTTAGGCCTATATAGAACACTTCGAAGTGTCAGCAGCTATGACAGCACATTTAAATGAAATAAAATCTGCAACAAACCCAAGGATTTAAAAAACAGTCTGCCCCCTTTTAATTTTAGTTTGCTTATCAAAGCAGGGCAATATGCTTTTTTTCAAATCCTTCATTTCCTCAATTCCAAGGAGTCCTGAGGTCTCCTAATGCAACTCTACAGTTATGATGTTTTTATTTTTTTTTAATGTGTATTTATTTTTGAGAGAGACAGAGACAGAGCATGAGCGGGGGAGGGTCAGAGAGAGACAGAAATACAGAATCCGGAGCAGGCTCCAGGCTCTGAGCTGTCAGCAAAGAGCCTGATGCAGGGCAAGTTATGATGTCTTTAAAAATGCTTTTTTCAGGGCGCCTGGGTAGTTCAGTTGATTGAGTGTCTGGCTTTGGCTCAGGTCATGATCTCGCAGTTTGTGTTTGAGTCCCTTGTGGGGCTCTGTGCTGACAGCTCAGAGCCTAGAGCCTGTTTTGGATTCTGTGTCTCCCTCTCTCTCTGCTCCTCCCCTGCTTGTGCTCTGTCTCTGTCTCTCTTTCTCAAAAATAAATACATATTTTTTAAAAATGCTTTTTTCTTAGTAACTGTCCTATTAGCAGCAAATGTCCTATTTGATTCTATCTGCACAGAAGTTAATATAACAAACAAGAGGCAACAAAGTCATGGAAAGACCTAATGATGTTAAATTAGGTTCTTTAATGATTTATTTTTCTCCTACTGGAATCCTATTTTTCCTCCTATTTCACCTACTGGACTCAAATCATTGGTACGTATTTAAGTAGATCATTTATATAAACTGGCAAAATAAATACAATAAACTGCTTTACTGTGAACATATCAGACAATTTCACTGTATGTGTAGCAATAAATAATATTTAAAAATTTATTTTTTTAATTAAAAAAATTTTAAGCTCATTTATTTATTTTGAGAGAGACAGAGACAGTGCGAGTTTGGGAGAGTCACAGACAGAGAAAGAGAATCCCGAGCAGGCTCTGGCTCTGGACTGTCGCCATGGAGCCCGACATGGGGCTTGAACTCATGAAACCATGAGATCACGACCTGAGCCGAAACCTAGAATCTGATGCTTAACTGACTGAGCCACCCTGGCACCCTGATTTAAAAATGGCTAAAGAAAGACATGCCAAAATTGAAGCTGATGTCTTAATGTTAATCCCAAATGCTAATGTTCCATAAAATTATAGCAGATTAATTTTCCCAGTATTAACGTTATTGCATTCTACCTTTTTCAAGGTACAGACCACATCCACAGGGAATAAAAAATGAAAAGGTTATCTGTGGTAAAACCGCCTATTTAGTGTCAATGGAAGCCATAAGAAAACTTGCACAAAGAGGGGTTCCCACTGCAATGATCTTTTCTGTCATGAAACCCATGTTTTTCATTTTATTTTCTGTATCCTTTTTGCATAATCAGTTCTCATCCTACAACAAGGGCAAAGACAGTTAGAAAATAGATTCTAAAGAACGAACAGACCAGTTGAAGGAAATTTTCATGCTGCTGCCATCACACTGATACACTTTCATTTTTTAATTTTTTTTCACACTAGTTCACTTCTTTCCAAAATTCTATTTTATTGTATTTTCCCTTTCAGTCCTTGTCATTCTATCTATTGCTCTTTGTGTCAGGAAAATGACCATAACTAATACTAACAAATTTGAAAAAAAAAAATATGTCTTTGGCCGCAATGAAGAATAGCAGCCTTAATAAAGAAGCATTAATCTCAGGAAACAGAAGTCATAGATAAACAAACGAAATTTGGGGGATGTCTACTCCCTTACGTACTGCTCCAAAATTCCTATAAATAGGGTCACGGTTTGCCAGATCACCTGCTGCACCTGAAATTTCAACTATTAGTATTTTTCTTTCAGGTTAATAACATGTGGATAACTATTAAAATGTATAAAATCCAGATGGGAATATTACATTACCATTGCATTGACTATTATTCCATTGAGGTTTGTTTAAATTACATTTGTGCTCACTGAGGAATAAACACGGTCTCAAGAGACTCATGACACCATGTGTGTAGACAGGTGTGTATAAAGCTGTTAGATATTATTTAAGAACTGGTTTCCAGAGGGGTCAAGGTGCAGAGGGCACCCCAGAGAACTCAGAAGATGAAAATAGTGTCAGGACAAAGTTCATCTGCACAATCATTTTGCCAACAGCTAACTTTAAACCTCAGAGAGACCCAACAGTCTGAATAACAAGCAACATTATACATAATTTAAAAGCGCCTAACTGTGTGGGCTGGTTCTACATTTGATCTCAGAATTTGTATATCACTGCATCAGATATAGTTTTGGCTACCATGGCTAAGATTATTCATCATTTTATATTCTTTTTGGTATAAAATTAAAACTTGATATTTATAAAGAACTTCCAAAAATCATAATTGATCCTGTTATTATCTACTTAAAAAAAATCATCTCTCTCTCTCTCTCTCTCTCTCTCTCTCTCTCTCTATATATATATATAGCCAAAAATCTAAATTCTAATTATGACATCTGATACTTTGCATGCTTTGGCTTTTGCCCATGTCTTTAAACTTGTTCACATGATGCTTGCCATGTATCTGTTACTCCAATCTATGTCTATATTCATAATCATGAATTCCATATCCAATATATGACAGTTTGTTACATTGCTATAAAAATTCTGTTAAGGTATTACTTCTTCTCGCAGTCTCTCCCTAACTCCGCTGCCTTGAAAGTACTTCATATTCTTTAAAGGGTTAGCAGGTCACTTTTCTATAAATCCTTTCCTGACCCTGATCCATGAAGACTGACCATGGCCTTTAAATAGTGCTCTTTCCACCCCAACACCTATCATGATGGGTACCATATTCAACTTCACTTACTTGCTTAACTGTTGCTTTCTCCTTACTGGCCTCCAAACAAGGCAGAAAAAACATCAAGCTCACTCTATGTACTGCGTTGGATTCCTTAATGTGGCCTGTCAGAACAAAGAAACAACTGAACATTATAATAATAATTTTATGTGACTAAGCAAGTATATATATTTAACTAAAGTAAGAAACCGTATATTTTGAAGAATAAACTCCATCCGATATTCAAGGAACCACAAATGTCAGACCTCAGGCTTTGCCTAAAATCATAAACTTTCCACTAGCGGGAAAGTGTAACCAAGAAGAATACCAGTGACAAAAGAGATGACATCTTATATATTAGAAACTTTCCTTTGTGTCCTGTTATATAAATGGAGATAAAAAGGGATGAAATGGTTTTAGTCATTCAGCTAATGTTAAGTATCAGATGGTCACTCCACAACATATTTCTTTTGCTGTTAAACTTTACCTCAAGTTTATTTTACTTAAATGTAGTGTCCAGTCTCCAACAAGAAGGAATTTGCTACATAATGTATGGGACATTCAAATACTGAACTATTATCATTGATATATGTTTACAAACTAATTACACGAGCCTATGCTAGTTTAAACTATTTACAATAAACATCACACAGTAATATTTATAAGTCCAAAGCGCGCGTTTTGTGTAAACACCCTTTACTTTAGAAACACTTCTTTAGGACTTGACAAAGGAAAGTACAGTTAAGCTTTATTTAAAAGTTAATTCTTGGGGCGCCTGGGTGGCGCAGTCGGTTAAGCGTCCGACTTCAGCCAGGTCACGATCTCGCACTCCGTTGAGTTCGAGCCCCGCGTCGGGCTCTGGGCTGGTGGCTCGGAGCCTGGAGCCTGTTTCCGATTCTGTGTCTCCCTCTCTCTCTGCCCCTCCCCCGTTCATGCTCTGTCTCTCTCTGTCCCAAAAATAAATAAAAACGTTGAAAAAAAAATTTTTTTTTAAAAAGTTAATTCTTATGAGAGAAAACAGTGAAACTACAGATGCTGTCCTCATCACTGTTGACAAGAGAAAGCTCATAAATGTAACACTTAATTCAGTGTAATGAAATCGGAAAGGATGAATTCTTCAGAACTGAAAAAGTCACTGAGATATACGCAAAAGACAGAGTGCTTCCATTAAGTGTATTTGTTTCAATAAGAGGAGATTATACAGTGACCTTTTCTTTAGCTGCCTTGGTTTCTCCATTTTTAATCATTACACGAGATTTGGTAAGAATCTTTGCTGACACTGTGCTCCTCAGGGGGCAATTAAAAGAACAGTGAATTCACTGGAAACTGAAAATCATTTCACTTTACGACTAAAAATGGCAGGAAAGAGGCCAGCATATCTGGACCGTCAAAGTACCCGCCCAATGGTAATAACGCAGAATCCATGAAGTTGTGCTTAAGGAACTTTATGTATCCAAAGGAAAACCGTAAACTCCAAACACGTCACAAATAGATCAGTTACAATTAATGCTCTATTACACAAAATTTAGAGCTATAATCCTCCATTTATCATTTTGCACATATATAAAAATAGGCTTATTCCCAGCCAATGGGCTATTTTGGTTTTTGTCTGTCTTGCTTTTTTCTATTTTCTATTTCCAAAGTATGTCACTTTGCTAAGGATTTTATTTTTCAAAGCCGAAAAACAAATATCAACATTTTTTTAATCCAAATGAAATTAATTTAAACTGAACAATTATGTTGGTTGTTTGAGAAATATATAAATATAATATATATATATATATATATATATATGTATATATATATATATATATTAGGAAAAATTACTGAGTAAAATATAATAGAAGAGGTTTATGATTCAGGGTAGGTACCGTGAGCTGCTTCAACAAGCAAACACCCACATCTTAGCAGTTTAACACAGCTGAAGTTAATTTTTCCTCTGTTATCAATGACAATGAAAGATGACAGACAGGCTTGTTTCCCATCCTGTGGCTTCTCGGTCCCTCCTTAGATCCCCTGATTTTTCCATTAGACCCTCTGTACGGGGGGAGGGGGAGGAAGTGACATGGAAGTCCAATCAGTACATGTATACCCACTTTTTGAAAGTTTGAGTTACACCACTTTGCTTTTATGAAAGGCCTACCTTAACCCAGTATCCGTTTCACCCACTGAGGTAAACATAAAGGGGAATTTCTCCTTCACCAAGTAAGGTGAAAAGTGAAAACAGCCTCCAGTGTTGGCTTTGCAGCCAGCAGAACAGTGATAAAGGCTGCTCCAGGAGAGTGGCACTGCCCACCGCTCCCCCAACTGCCACCCCCAACTGCACTCAGCATTTCAGCATCCAGCCACTGGAGCTCTGAACTGTGTCTGTGAGTGTCTGTGCTCATGGCTTATTTGTGCATCCTTTAGCAAAATGTATCCTGAGGATCAGAAAAACCCGAGGGGTTATTCTGGGGGTCTGGAAATGCTCCAAACGTTTTCCGTTTAAATGAATGTTAATTGCCTCTGCCTGACGCCATTTTGGTTTCCTGGGAATGGCCTATTTTTGAATAGTGGGGAATTTCGGTAATTTTAGAGGCTGGGCTTGGTTGTTGCCCATGTCCTTAACTCTTTGTATTTCCCTATCCAGATTTCCACAAAATTATCATGGGTGATCACTGGTCTCTACAGTTTTCTCAACAAGGAGATGAAGGACAGAGGTATTAATGGTCATTAGCCCTCTCTATGAAAATGTTTCATTTGAAGGTTTTAACAGATATCAACTTGAGTTATGTATCTTTTTTGAAGTAAATATTTATTATTGACAGTGTGATCACTGTGGCCATATCTTTCTTAACTAAGATATTAAGAGGGGACAAAAATGAAATAACAGTTATGTTTATGAACTCTCTCTATATAAATATATCTAACTATACATAAATATAGAAATATATTTAAATATATATAACTCCGATATTTACATGACCAGTCTAGATCATTCCTTTGAACTCCAGACCTGGGCGACTGATTGCCTGTTTGAAGATGTGCTCTCATGTCTAATCTCATTTAACGGGCAGTCCATTCTGTTGGATGTTTAACTCTACTCCTTCCTTAACATCCTGCTTCTATCAGCCTAACTTGCCAACATTACCCTGAGAACAGAAGCAGAATCTGCCCACCGTCACTGATATTTCTCTGGCCCGACCCACTAAGGTCTCTTCACTAGCCGGCAAAATACTCCTCCAACGGTTGTCTTCCTCTATGAGTGACAACTGTGTTTCGTTCACAAAGCAACCAGAATGGTGAAATGAAAAAATAAAATAAAAAGAAAGTTAAATGCCTTAAATCGATTTACAAAACCACAATGATCTGCCTCATGCAGTTCAGCTAGGACCTCTGACCTCTGACCTCTGACCTCTGACTTCAGCTCTTATCCTTCTCTCCCTTTCTCATTGTGCGTCAGGCACACTGGTCTCCAGCCTGGGCCTCTGCAGGTGTCTGGGCCTCCCTGTCTCTCTCCCTCATCTCATCAGACCTTTGCTCTAATGCTGCTCAGTGAGGCGCCCTTTGACTCATCTATGTAATATTCAGTATCACAAGCTCCAACTCCTGGCAAGGCTCAGCCCCATTTTCTGTTTCCTGTAACTACATGTGAGCAAGGAAATACAATTTCTCAGCCACTGAGATTTCTTCTTCTTCTTCTTCTGCTTCTGCTTCTGCTTCTTTTTGATTTGTTTCTGTTTGTTTGTTAATGTTGTTACAGAAACATAATCTGCCAAAGCAGGCTAATAGATCTTAAACAATCTCTACTTTAATTACTTTTTAAATTGCCCACTTCTCTGCACTAGAACTTATTTCTCATGATAGTGACGCGGGCAGACCTGGTCCGAGGACTCCGAGGCGGTCCTGCAGGACCAGCCAAGAGGGTTCCTTGGCTTTGCACAGGATGGAAATCAAATGTGAGCCAGTGGGAAGCGAGAGCAGAGTTGACTGAACAAATAGAGAGAGAGATACAGACGGAGCATCTGGGAGACTCGGAAAGAAAAACGAGCATGCGTCTCGTCTTTGGGGTCTGGGTTTTTATTGACAGTGTTGTGTGGTGCACGCGTCCTCTCAGGAGTCCAGGAACTCATCAGATCAAGGACAGGGTCCAGGTGTCCATCATATTGGACTTATTTCCTGGATCCAGGAGGTCTTGTCATCCAGATGTCCAGTGCTAGTGGTCTGGAGTAGCACATGATGACCTTGCGAGGTCACTCCTTAGATATTATCTACTGTGCTGAAGTCTCCAAATAAGTCCCTAACTCCTTTTCCCTTACAAGGAGGATATACATTAAGGCATGTGTAGGGCAGAAGGTACAGGTCCTGGCAGGAATAGAAGCAGGAAAAGAAGCAAAAGAAGAAAACAAAACAGAACAGCTCTTTCTTTTATGGCGTCTCTTTAGTTTCTCTGTCTCATTAGCAGTAAGTTTGTGTATTTCATACTCGTGCTATATCCCCAGTGCCTAGAGAGTGGCTGTTCTAAAGTCGACTGTATTTGGGGCGCCTCGGTGGCTCAGTAGGTTAAGCATCCGACTTCAGCTTAGGTCATGATCTCACGGTTCGTGGGTTCGAGCCCCACATCAGGCTCTGTGCTGACAGCTCGGAGCCTGGAGCCTGTTTCGGATTCTGTGTCTCCCCCCCCACCCCCCCGTCTTACCCCCCACCCCCCACCCCCGGCCACCACTCGTGCTCTGTCACTCTCTCAAAAATAAATAAACCTTAAAAAATTAAAGTGGGCTGTATTGGAATAAGTAAAGTTTAATGAATGTACTTTAGGGTGCAATGTCTCCCCATTTATACTGGAAAAACACCTACAGTGGGAAAATTGACTTAGATTTAATCTTAGCCCAAGTTTACTAAACAATAGAGTTAAATTTTTATGTAGTACTTGTTTAAACATGGTAGAACACTACATGCATGTAGTAAAACTACATGCATGTAGAATGGAGGGAGATAAAGTCTTTCCCAATTATTGGTCTGCAATTCTTTCCAGAGGAGCCTGCCCTTTATGATAACTCTAGATACCTAACAACCTGGAATGGATGATTACTAAGATTCCTTTGGAACTTAACCTATGATTTCATGATACTCTGCCCTTTCAGAAAACTGTTACCTTTTCTTGTCAAGGAATGCTGGGAAATCTGGTTACAATTTTTAAATTGCTCAAGTGAATAGGGATCCTTTCAGGATCCTTGCTCTCATAAAAGAAGAATCATCTCCCTATAATTGTATGAAAGTATTTGGGGAAATATTCTCCACAGAAATAGAGCATTCTAGAAATTCATCCACCAAATAGTTATTTCACTGGTATATGAGATGAGCAAAACAACGTCTTGTGAATGCTGCTTTAAATATTGCTTAAAGGAATGAAATGTTTTAATACATGTTTTAAAAATACAAAGGGGGGAAGGACACTCTAGGACACTAACCCACCCTTCCTGAGTAGGTTCCTTCCTCAGAGTGTACACAATTTTGACCTTCTGAGGTTGTTTATGGTTCACTAGATTATAACATAGACTTCCCATACAAATATGTTTTATTTTTTAAATTATATTTATTTTTGGGAGAGAGAGAGAGAGAGAGAGAGCATGAGCAGGGGAGGGGCAGACAGAGAAAGAATGAGAGAATCCCAAGCAGGCTCTGCATTATCAGTGCAGAGTCTGATGCGGGGCTCAATCTCACAAACTGGTATCATGAGTCTCATTTCATGAAACCAAGAGTAGAGGTTTCTAACTGAGAGCTAGAGAGTTTCTAACTGACTGAGACTCCCAGGCACCCTTCATTCAAATATGTATTAAACAAATAATGACGGACAGTCAAAATGTCACAAATAATGCGTCTAGAATTGGAAGATAGATCAGAAGAGTTGATACCCCCACAAGAAACTTGTGAGATCAAAAAAGGGAATGGATTTTAATGCTGCATGGAAGCTTTCACAGAAAAACCATCCTAGCACAATCTAAATTGTTTCTAGAAACAGGTGCTAGACACAGGTCAAGGGGGATGAGACCTAGCAGAAAGAACAGAGAAATTATATGAGTTCTCACTTTCTGAGAAAAAAAGTCCTTGACAATTTAGTGATTTATTTTCTACTCCTCTCACTTGATTTCGGCTAATTGAGATTCTCCAACATCCTGTTGAGTACTGTATTCTCAATTTCTAAGACAACATTTATAATATAGTGGTGATTGAATAAATTCTTACTGAGGAGATGCATGAATTGATCAGTTGAAGAAAAGAGCCTCATGGAAAGTTGATTTACCAGTGAATATGTCTAGTTATGAAAGGTTTGAGAAATCTACACTGAACTCTCAAAATTCATTGAAGAAATAATGTAAAATTTCAGGGGTATGACTAAATTTCTTTCTAGGCAATTTCTAAACTATTTTCTAAAGAGAGCATCTTTTTTTTTTCCCCTTTAAAAGAGAACTGAAGGAATATTAAATCAATGTATATAAAATGGCTCAGTTTGGTGGCATAAATTGGGGCAACTTCCTAAAAGTAATATAAATGATTAAGGAGTGAAAGCAAATTACATGATAATTAAAAGGAGGAGCTAAAATGTAGTTAACCCACTGAAGGTTAAAAAATGCCAACATTGATACAAAGGAATACAAGTAGAACACTAAAGATTCAATTAATTCAATTATAAAAATAGATTAGAAACTGAAGATAATTTTTATAACTATGAAATTTATTAGGCAGTAGACTGAGCTCCTAAGGGAATGTATGTGGATTTTGTACTCTGAATCATTTAAAAACTGAGTGCATTGAACACTTAAAAGTACCCTAAAGGGAATAGTCCTTTACTAGGAACATGATTCAATAGATGAACTAATATAGCTTCCATTTATAATTTTTCATATGTTGTCAATCTTTGAGTAAAATGGTATACAAAGAGTCTCTTGATATGAGTAGTTAAAATACATTAAATAGAAGAATTGGTGCTGCTAATTAAAGCATGGATTATTAGATATAATATTTGTAGATATTTATAGATATAATATTTATATAAAATGTCAAATTTCCATTTTATAGTAAAATGGATTCTCCAGGCTGTAGTTGAAGTCAATCATGTATTCTGATCATAAATGATCAGAATTTTATTTTCCTTGGATAGCATGTGAATGTTTTTACTAAATTGTTGTGCTTTAATTTGATAAATAACAAGTAATAAAATTAAAATCAGAAGGAATTACAATTTTCAAATAATTGGCAAATGTTTACTTAAAATCATACATAAATGTAGGCACGTGTATACAATCGTTTTCAATATTTTAACCTAAGTTAACTGCAATCACGCTTAAAATAAAGATGATGTATCATTGTTTTATCACGAGTCGGAGGTTTTTCTGTCAGTTAAACTAAAAGATTTAAGAATACTAAAAAGTACAATTTTCTGGAAATGGTTCCAATTATGAAGCCCAAAATGTAGTTTAAATAATAGCTCACACAACTAGTTGTGTAATGTAAGGTAAATTGTCTATCTCTTTTAAACAAGTTTCAACATTAATTCACTAAAATAATAAATAAATAAATAAATAAATAAATAAATAAATAAATGATTAATTAAAAAAAATGAAAAATCAGTGTATGGCCACCTGGCTGGCTCAGTCAGAAGAGCAGGAGACTCTTAATCTCAGGGTCATGAGTTCAAGCCTGAGACTGGGTGTAGAGATTACTAAAAATAATGAATAAACTTTAAAAAAATAAAAATAAAAATAAACGCAATTCACCACATCACAAAATAAAGAAGAAATAATAATCATCACAATAAATAGGAATTAAAGCACTGACAAAATCCAAGATCCATTTATGATATGAGCTCTCAGTATCTTAGGAATGAAATACAACTTCTTCAACACCCCCCCCAAATATTCTATATGAAAACTTACTGACAACGTCTTACATCATACTTAATACCGAAAGCCGATTTCTCCTCTAAGATCAGGTTAAAAAAAGAGGATATACACCTTACCACTCATGTGCAATATTACAGTAGAGGTTTAAATGATGACATAATGTAAGCAAATTAAGTAAAAAGCAAAAAGATTGGCAAAAAGCAGTACAGTTTTCTTTATTTGCAGACAGTGTGAATATCGACCCAGAAACACACATAATTCACAAACAAGCTACTAGAAATAATGAGCGATTTAGGAAATGTTGCAACATTCAAGTTCAATCGAAATCTTACTCTATATTAGCAGTGAATGGTTTCATTTTAAACATAAACTAAAATTACTTTAATTTAAATATAAAAGTAAAAATAAATTTAGAGACAGTACCACTTAAAATAGCACCAGTATACATGAAATACTTAAGAATAAATATATGGGATATAGATATGTAGTGTGATATCTTCTGCTGAAAACTACCAAAAGACACAGATGGAAGGAGTCAAGGAAGACGTATAGGGAGTGCAGAGTGTTTCTGGCATAGTAGCATCAATATGGCTAAGAAATCAATCCTTTCCAAATTGTTCTGTAAACTAAATATAATCTATCAAAGTTACATTAGGATCCTGTGGAAATAAACAAGCTGATTCTAAAATTTATCATAAAATGTAAAGAAACTAGAATAGCTGAGACAAGTGTGAGAAAAGGACAAAATTATACCAATAATACTACTTGTTACCAAGATGTCTATAATCCTAAATAATCAAGCAGGTATTGTCAATGGGACAGAAGAAGATAATGGAACAGAATCTATAAGCACACACACACACACACACACACACACACACACACACATTCAGTTGGTGGCATTGTTCAGTATTTTAACAATTGGTGCTGGAACCATTGGACATGTGTATAAAAATAAAACCTGAACAACAGCTCACACAATCTTCAATAATTCACTCCATACTGATCATAAGGTTTATTTTAGAATATAATTTTTACAAAATTCTAGAAGAAGATGTAGAAGAAAAAAGATGTGTGACCCCGGTGTAGGCTACTGTTGCTTAGATATAGATCCAAAGTCACATTTCTTAAAAACATTAATGGACCTCGTGGAAGTTAAAAGTTTTCCCAGTGCCGGAGACACATGTAAGAGAATGAAAAAACAAACCACCAACTCTGAGAAAATACTTTCAAAACCCACAGCTAAAAAAGGACCTTATCACAATATACAAATACCCCTCAACACTAATAAATAGGACTCCCAGGTTCCTTTAGAATGTAGAAAGCTGGAATATGCATCCTTCCCACACAGGTCAAAAAAAAAAAAAAAAAAAAGAAAAAGAAAAAGAAAAATCACCAAGTTAACAAGTTCCTTAAACTCCTCTGAGAATTGATGTGGGGACCGCTGAGGGAACATGGTTGCTGCAGGGTCAATCAGGCAGGAGCGCTGACTTTGCATGAGCGGAAACTGGAGACACTGGGAGAGAGTTCAGATCATTTTCTCTAACAAATTGCCAGCAGTTGAATGTGGACAAATGAGGGAACACAGAGGGCCTGGGGGCCCGGAGCGCAGGGAATATTTTGTTCTTACTCCTGGGTTATTTTTCCAGCACCGCAATGAGTGCGCTCGGAAAGACTGGGAGCGTGGCCAGGTTGTGGGAGGGCGGTCCTTGTGGTGAGGGCCTTGGGGATTGCAAGAGAACCCTGCCGTGCAAGTTGCCACCTGGACCCTTCTCTTATGACCCTGGTCTAACAAAGGTCTTACATTACTAGGAAAAAGCAAAAAAATGTGTTTATAAGGTTAAGGCACTAGTGCAAACCCCATGAAGCTGGAGGAGGGGAGCAAACAACAACAACAACAACAACAACAAAGAAACAAACACAAAAAGAAAAACGGGAGGGAGGGAGGGGGGCCGGAAGGACAGAAAGAAGGGAAGGAAGGAAGGAAGGAAGAAAGAAGGAAAGAAACTTTATCTGTGGGCCAGGGCCAGGGATGTGTTCTGAGCCGTCTTGTGCCTGAGCATGGGGACGTGTCAATTCCAGAGGCAAACTTCTGAGATCCTAGAACAAAGTATTAGCCTGAGACAGGGGCTTAATCGGAACGACAGAGAACAGAGGTCCAGCATGACCCACGTCAGGCCGCAAGGCATCCAGCAAGGAGGAGTGGCAGTCTGCAAAAAGAGCAGGACTTGGGTATG
This sequence comes from Herpailurus yagouaroundi, assembly GCF_014898765.1. Taxonomy (NCBI): domain Eukaryota; kingdom Metazoa; phylum Chordata; class Mammalia; order Carnivora; family Felidae; genus Herpailurus; species Herpailurus yagouaroundi. The sequence goes on along the minus strand of NW_024412397.1, from coordinate 6,655,114 downwards.
AAGAGACATCCTTTTGGAGGAGCAGTGCGCTAGGAAGACCGGCCCTGAGGAGGTGGCCTTCCTGGAAAAACCGTCCGACAAGCCCACACCTCAAGCACCCGTAATCACAGATGGCTGGAATTCTGTGTGGTGCCCTAGGACGACCCAGACCGCTCAGCTCCTGACCACGGTGACTTGATTCCCCCACATGAAAGACCTGGCTGGAGAAATTATGCTGATTTTCAGGCATAAAAACTGTAGTTTTGAACCTCTTGCCCTCCATAAAATATTTGTCGTTCCATACAAGGTGAGGAGGCATACATAAAAGAAATAAACACATTGATGACAAGACAACAACAGATCTCAGAAGAGAAGGCAGCTCACCGACAGAAACAGACTCAAACAGGACAAAGTTATTGGGACAATCAGAGAGAGAATCTAAAATACCTGTGAATAATATTTAAAACAATTTTTTTTAATGTTTCTTTATTTTCGAGACAGAGGGAGACAGAGCATGAACGGGGGAGGGTCAGAGAGCAGGAGGCACAGAATCCAAAGCAGGCTCCAGGCTCTGAGCTGCCAGCACAGAGCCCTACGTGGGGCTCAAACTCACGGACTGCGAGATCATGACCTGAGCCAAAGTCGAATGCTCAACCGGCTGAGCCACCCAGGCGCCCCTGTGAATAATATTTGAAATGCTGTGGTGGAAATATGAATGTCATGAGAGAGCAGGTGGGCATTTTCAACAGACAGATGAAAAAAGTACCTGAAAAAAATAAAACAGAAACCCAAGAAATGAAATGCATAGTAAAGGAGATGATCAACACCTACAATGATGCACGAGTATACTCAAAATAGCTTAGAAAACATCCAGTTCACTCAAAGAAAGGCTAATTCAAACTGTGCAACCTGTGGTAAACACACACAAAAGAAGGGAGAAGCAAAAGAAATAAAACACGCTTGCATAGAATAGAGCCTCTGAGAGCTAAGGAACAACAGATGCCCCAGCTGATTTGTAAGTGAAGGGCTGGAAGTACAAAAGAGGAAACTGGGCAGAAGATATTTGTGAAGAAATACTGGCTAAGAATTATGTGAACAAAAGACATCAAACCACAGGTCTAAGAACTCCAAAGACAACCCAGTTAGGAATGGGCAGAAGACACAACCACTTGTCCAAAGAAGACATCCAGATGGCTCAAAGATGCATGAAAAGAGCTTCAGCATCACTCATCATCAGAGAAACACGAATCAAAACCACAATGAGATACCACCTCATACTGTCAGAATGGCTAAAATTAACACAAGAAACAACCGGTGTTGGCAAAGATGTGGAGAAAGGGGAACCCTCTTGCACTGCCGGTGGGAATGCAAACTGGTACAGCCACTCTAGAAAACAGCGTGGAGGCTCCTCAAAGAACTAAAAATAGAACTAGCCTATGACCCAGCAGTTACACTACTAGGTATTTACCCAAGGGATACAAAAATGTACATTTGAAGGGCTACCTGCACCCTGGTGTTTATAACAATACTATCAATAAAAGCCAAACTGTAGAGAGAGCCCACATGTCCACTGACTGATGAATGGCGAAAGAAAATCTGGTACATATAATGGAATATTAGCCACCAAAAAGAATGGAATCTTGCCATTTGCAACGACATGGAGTAAGTTGTGAAATAAGTGAAATAAGTCAATGAGAGAAGGAAAAAAATACCGTATGACTTCACTCATAGGTAGGATTTGAGAAACAAAATAGATGAACATATGGGAAGAGGGGGGAAGAGAAGAGAGGGAAACAAGCCACAAGAGAGTCTTAATGATAGAGAGCAAACTGAGGGTTGATGAAGGGAGGTGGGTGGGGGTGGGCTAGATGGGTGTTGGATATTAAAGAGGGCATTTGTGGTGAGCACTGGGTGTTGTATGTAAGTGATGAATCACTGAATTCTACTCCTGAAATCAATATTACACTTTATATTGGCTAACTAAAGTTAAAAAAAAAAAAAAGAGAGAGAGACGACAGAATTTTTAAAGACAAGTGGAGAGATGGGGCTCCTGTGTGGCTCAGTCAGTTAAGCATCTGACTTCGGCCCAGGTCACGATCTCACGGTTTGTGAGTTCAAGCCCCATGTCGGGCTCTGTGCTGACAGCTCAGAGCCTGGAACTTGCTTTGGATTCTGTGTCCACCTCTCTCTCTCTGCCCCTCCCTTGCTCACACTGTAGTCTTTATCTTTCTCAAAAATAGATAAACATTGTTAAAAAGTTTAAAGATGGGTGGAGAGATAAGAGAAGCAATGCATGTAGAGAAACAAAGCAATTTGAGTAGGTGTCTCCTCAAAAGCTAAGCAAGCAAGAAAGACCCTGGAGTGACTTCATTAAAACACCGAACATTACAAAGCAAAACTGGCAGCCTGTAATTCTATACCAAGCAAAGATATTAGAAGAAGAAGAAGAAGAAGAAGAAGAAGAAGAAGAAGAAGAAGAAGAAGAATCAACTTAAATTATTATCTATGATTCTCATTATGTACGTGTTACATCTCTCTTAGATGTCTCAGTCATTGAATATCCAGTTGTCTTTTTTTCAGTCTCTGTCATTCTTGCTTTTTGGTTTTCAGGGTCTCTATTAGACATCCTCTGAGTTTCTCCTTGGCTGGGTCTAGTCTACTGATAAGCCCTTCAAAGGTGTTCTTCATTTCTGTTACAGTGCTTTTTATCTCTGGCATTTCTTTTTGGTTCTGTCAGGATTTCCATCTGTTCTTGCCTGCTGTCTGCTTTATCCATTAGGTTGCCTGGTAGTTGCATATTAATCATAGGTTTTATTTATTTTTTAAGTTTATTTATTTATTTTGAGAGAGGGAGAGACAGAATCCCAAGCAGGCTCCGTGCTGACAGCACAGAGCCTGACACGGGGCTCAATCTGAAGAACGATGAGACCATGTCCTGAGCAGAGATCAAGAGTCCGATGCTTGGCCAACTGAACCTCCCAGGCACCCCAATCATAGTTGTTTAAAATTCCTGGTCTGATAATTCCCACACCTCTGCCACGTCTGGCTCTGGCACTTGCTCTGTCTCCTTAAACTGGTTTTTGCCTTCTAGTATGCCTTGTAATTTTTTCAGGAGAGCCAGGTATGATGTTCGGGATAAGGGGACTGCTGGAGACAGGCCTGCAGTGAGGTAGGGGTGGGCCAGGGAAAACTGCCTCCAGCCTGGGATTTTCGCTCGGTCTTTAGTGAGCCTGGGCCTCTGGACCGGATGCATCACCAGGATTTCTCAGCTTTCTTTTTCTCTCCGGTGTCGGTGGAAAAGGGAAGCCACACCTGGCTGGGTATTCCCCTTCTGCCACTTAGGTTCTGATAATGCCCCTGCAGGTTCGGTTCTGGTTAACTGGTTTCTCCCAGGTCCAGGCTTTGTTAAGAAGAACAAAGCACTCTGGGTATTTCAAAGTGGTGCCTTTTTCCTGGTCTCCAAGAGGATTTTTCTCAGATGTTTCTTGTAGCAACACAGTTGAGCTCCTGGGGGTAAATGTCCCCATGTTATGGGACCCCCTATCATTAAGTCTTCCTGGAGTGTTTGACTCTCAGACTTGTCCATGCTGAGCCATCAGCAAGTTAGCAATTAATTATGGTTCAAGTTTTCTATGTGGTTCTGATTCCTGGCTCTGGTTCCCAGTGTGTCCAGCTCCTGGGTCTGCATAGGTACAGCTGTCTCTTTAATCTTAGGGGCAGGAGTGTGGCCTGTGTTCTCTCCCTTGTTATGGATTCATGGACAGTTCATCTTTTTTTTTTTAATTTTTTTAATGTTTATTTATTTTTGAGACAGAGAGAGACAGAGCATGAATGGGGGAGGGTCAGAGAGAGGGAGACACAGAATCTGAAGGAGGCTCCAGGCTCTGAGCTGTCAGCACAGAGCCCGACGTGGGGCTCGAACTCACGGACCACGAGATCAGGACCTGAGCCGAAGTTGGCCGCTCAACCTACTGAGCCACCCAGGCGCCCCCAGTTGTTCATCTTTTAGTCTCTGCAGTGTTTCAGTTGTCAGGACCACGCTCCCTACCTGCGGAACTGGAAATGAGTAGTCTTGTGTCCTGTTTCTTCACGGGTGACTTTTCTCCTCTTACAAAATCAATCGCCACTAGCTTCTCTTCTTCCCCAGAAAACTGAAGTGCAACACGTTCCTCCTCTGTCAGCATTAGAAGGGAGAGACACTTCCCTCAAATGTCCTTTTCCAGAGTCAGTCATAGTACAGCCTTTTTGGCTGGAACGCATTTCAGTGTCATGAGGGAATGTGAAAAGTTAGAAACGTTCGATAACAAAGCCGCAACCATTCTGTCAACTGAATCTTGGTCTCATGTCCATCAGCATACGCAATTCTGCAATTAAGCCCAGTAATGTTCCTTCTATCAATTTATAGTCAGTACAACAAATTGAGGATATTCGTAAGGCATAAGTTGAGCTTTACTGATAAAAAGTTTTGCACCTGCTTTACCCTTGTTGATTTCACAATTCTACTGTAATGTTTTTATCATTATGATTCCCACATTACATGTCATGCCACAGAGCCTTAGAGACCGTGGACAATATAGGTTTTTAGAAGTGAACTTTGAACCCTATATTTATTTACCCTGTCTTTTATCCCATATATGTGTGTGTGTGTGTGTGTGTGTGTGTGTGTGTGTGTGTGTGTGTGTGTGTTTTACTTTGATTCACAATCATTCTTTACAGAGCTTTCCCCCTTGCAGTTTTATAGGACAGACTTGGAAAAACAGCCCTCACCCACACCAAAGTTGGTGAAAAATATCCCAGGCTTATTTCTGTAAGTGTAGAAAATCTCTCCTTTTGTAGAAATACTGTTCTTGACTTAACATCTGAGAGGTTGAAAAACCAATCAATCACAAATTCTTGACCTTAACTGTAAATATAATCTGAGTGCAATGCAGATTTCAATTTGCTATTTATCAATAGCTTGATATACGACAGAAAACTTCTTCCAGAGAGCCTTGTTAACTGAGTTTTGCAATGAAACATGATATTAATCACAGGTTTCAAACATGCCATGCTTTCAATTTGCCAGTGATCCATACTCTTCAACACTTGCCCTCAATTTTAATGTTTAAAGGGGGCATTTAATGAGAATATCTTTTCGGTGACAACCAGTAACTCCTCATGAAGGCATTAAGGTGTTTGCCTCCCTTTAAAAACTATCGATCTAATATGTTTCAATTCTGCCAGCAACATTTCCCTTATGGGCACCTGAAAATAAAGAAAGCCTGACCCAACACTAATGTGCCATTCTATTTTCAGTGAGCGACTGTTCTGCTTTGTTGATTGATTTAATTGAGGGCACAAAAAGTAAGCCTATGTACACTTGTTATGAAGAGAAGGAGAGAAGGGTTTCACGAACCCACAGAGGGACCACCCTGGTGTCCCTGGAAAGATACACAGAGAGGAAAAAGATGGATAGCTCCTTGCCAATTATAAGACCACACGAATGTGAAAAAGTAAAGTAATATTTGTGTTTTGTGTGTTTTTTTTCAAGCTGTGAAAAATTTCCCTAATAGCTCAGAAAACATACAATGGAGAATATTACTCCCTTTGTCTTTAGTCATGGATGCTCCTTCTTCAATCCAAAAGAAAGAATTAAACAGATGTATGTTTGTTAATCACACTCATATCTTCAAGTGTGTCTCATATAGTTTATCATCTAAAAAAATAATAGCCTGTAAAACAGACTGGATGACATGAACATCAGATAACAAACACAGGCTTGATTACTCCTGGCCTGACCACCATCATCTCGAGCTGCAGAGGAAATACACAATGCTTCTCATGATCTCTAGAAATCAGTTTGGCTATGGATTGGTCCAGTTTGAGAGTGGTCCAACTCCCCACACCTCAGCATACTTAGGAAAGTATTCCTTCCAAATGACTACATTGTCCTACCTTCGAGGATGTGTAGTGGATAAAGTTCTCTCGCCCTTTTACACTATGTGGAAATCATTAGCGAATTACCCTGAAAATATATTTGTGTAATAAGCATGACTTCTATATGTGTGGTTTGGTGTCTGGATTTGAATATATTACAAATGCAATGTAGACCAAATTTCATTACTGTTTTCGTTTACATGAAAGAAAATGACAAGGGACACCTGGGTGGCTCGGTCGGTTAAGTGTCCGACTTCAGCTCAGGTCATGATCTTGCTGTTCGTGGGTTCGAGCCCCGCTTCTGGCTCTGTGCTGACAGCTCAGAGACTGGAGCCTGCTTTGGATTCTGTGTCTCCCTCGCTCTCTGCCCCTCCCTTGCTGGTATTCTGTCTCTGTCTCTGCCTCTCTCAAAAATAAATAAAATAATAAAAAAAAATTAAAGAAAGGAAAATAAGAGTGAACTCTTTAACTTAATAATCCAAATTAAAAACAGCCTACAGCAAACGTAGGTCTGTGCCTTAATCAGGTTCTGTGTTTGAAATGGTTAACTAGAATTGTTCTGTGGTTGTGTTAAGGAGAATGATCCCATTAACTGTCCAATGGGATTGTAATTATTTTTTGTAAATTGAACATGGAGTTGAAAGCGAGGATGTGAAGCTGTATAACTTTTTTAAATTAAATGCGTGATTCCTGGAAACCAGAGGTAATACATGGTTTAATATGTGGCTAAAGAAAATACACTACCTTTTAAGGGCATGGGCATCTCTCTCTTACGTACAAAAATGCCTGGCATCGAGAGACAGAAAGAGAGAGAGAGAGAGAGAGACTTCCTTACTCACATGCTTTTCGGCAAGAGGGAGAGAGACAGAGACAGAGACTTACTTCCTCACGTGCTTTTTTGCCAAAAACAGTCCAAGTGGTAGAAACCAAGGAGCTGAGCTGAGAGGGAAACCAGAGGCTAGATTTCGAGCATATGTGGCAGTAAGATTTCTAAGTGATAACTGGTTTTGTCAGACCCAATGATCTCATTATAGCATTTAGAAGTATTGATTTAAATATTACAGTCTTGCTTCTTCCTGAAATGAATAGGCTAAAACCGTTCTGTTAACTTACTTGTGTTATACATAGAAGTCGACACTGTTTTATAAGAACGATTAATATAATCTGTCAAATTAGAGAAAACTCTTTTCTCTAAGAAAACTTCCTGCGTAATCTCGATTCTACAAATATGTTCCAACGGTAATTTGATTGTGAGTACATTTGTTCTACAATGTCAAATAACTGATGGAACCTACCTTTTAAGGGCTTAACAGCTAAGTAGATACAAATAGATATTTTCATATCTAGTAAGTGTGTTATGAAGAGTGAACAAGAAATAAATATACCTAGAAGCTGTTTTCACCCGAGAAGATGCCATTTATGTGAGTGCTGTGAGTTCATAGAGTTTAGGGAAGAGGTAAATTGCAGGGGGCGGGGGGGTGCCTGGGTGGCTCAGTGGGTTAAGCGTCTGACTCTTGATTTCGGCTCAGGTCATGATCTCACGGCTCATGAGTTGGAGCCCCACGTCTGCCTCCATGTTAGCACGGAACCTGCTTGGAATCCTCTCTCTCCCTCCCTCTCTGCCCCTCCCCTGCTCATGCTCTCTCTCTCTCTCTCTCTCTCTCTCTCTCTCTCTCTCTCTCTCAAAATAAATAAATAAACTTTTGAAAAATTGTTAAAAAAAGAAGTAAACTGGTACAACGCTACTCCAGATTAATAGAATAGTTTGAACAGAGAGACTAAAACAGAAAGCATGGTTTTAGAGCTGTGCACGGTTCATTTAGAATGACATCATCATGTAGGTTATGAGAATCGAGACAAACAATGGAAACTAATCAGAGGAGGCCAGGAGGTTTCAATGGCGTTAGTTTATAATTATGTCTTCCTCCACCCCAAACCAGACTCTAGAGATGTGAGAACCGACCAGGGTGGCTTGCAAGACTTTTCAGAAGTACAAATAGAGAATTTTTAAGCTTAGAGCAGAACCTTCAGTAAACATAAAAGTGTATACACCCATGTATTTTAAAAGTTTGCATCCATTAAATAAGTTAATAAAATGCAAATGAATAAATCCAACATCACCAAGTTCCCTTCAACAGAAAATGATTCTGCATTTCCTCTTGCCATGTTTTCTTTTTCCTTATCTGCTCTTGACAACGATAACCTTGAGTGTCGTCCGCATTGTCTTTTGACCGAGCATTACGTACCCTGACTTCTGTGATCTTTCCTACTTAAAACAAAATTGTATCCCCTGTGTCTCTTACCTTCAGCTTTGATGGTTGACTCTCTTGGGTAGAGTTTTGTGACTGATTCCTGGTTTTATTTTGGTATTTAAAAAATGGTAATAATTATCATAATAATGTCTCAGCTATAAATGAAGAAATGTTTTCTGTGGCTCCAGGCTACAGTGGGTGAGTGAGGTTATGAGCTGCAGAGCCTCTAAGAACCAGATCTGAATGATGGTTCTGCTGTTAACAAGCTAGAAAATTCTTCACTTCTACGGTGATAAAAAAAAAGGGGTCTATTAAGGTTTTGTGATAATAACAGAGGATAGTGTGCAGTGTCCAGAAGTTTACTTCATAAATGTACAAACACAATCCAAATCCATCGCTGCTGTTGACATTAATAATCTTCACGCTTCACCCCAGCCACGTCACCTGCTCCTCCCTTTTCTGTCTTCATGGTCCCTCTAATTCTCACGGTCAAACATGTCCCTATCTTCAGTTCTGAAATTCATATCCATCATATTCATATCCATCTGACTCTAGAAACAGAAATTCATTAATGAAGCAATGTGATGCTTGCTAAGCCATCATATTGAGTGCATGTTGGATATTGAACAAGTGTTTTCCTTCACATTTGAGTCAAAGCTGTGCATGATTCCTCGGAAGGTGACTGTGCTAACCACTATACCACCAATGCTTGGGTGTGTGAGTCCTTGATTTACAGCCACGTGCTCTCTATCCCATACAACTTTTGGAAGTGCTGTCACCTCCAGTGTCCAGAATCTGTCACTGCTTTTCTATGTCCCACACAGAGCCATTCATCAATACACTCTCAGTAATTGCTCTGGGGTTTTTGCTTGTATCTCCAATAGCAGAAATGCAGCTTCCTATCACATTCACAGGCTCACAGTTTCTGAGACCCCTGACATTAGTGGTTTGTCAAGATGATGCTCACCCCCGCCAGTCTTTTCTCCGTGATGTGATCGTGTAACCATGATAAATGGACAGCGTTAGGAATACATCTTTTCCAGGGGAAGACTTTCTCGGTTCCACTTGAACCTTATTTTCTGGCAACAGAGTTAACTCTAGAGAGAGGTCAGTCCAGTCGTGACAGGAGAGCCAGCTGATAAAGTATGACTCTAGAAACAGTGATACAGTCCTACCCCTTTGTACATCAGCATGTTAATACTATTTTTTTTTGTAATTTTTTCAGCCATGAATAGAGATGATAACAATACAAATGGGCATTGTGAGGAAAAGTGCACAGGAAGTACAGTGTCTGAAAATAGATGTAAACTATTGCTGTTGCTGCTACCATTATCATAATCACAGCAGGGCAAAGAGAAATTGCTCCTATTTTGTGGGAAAATTGTTTTCCCTTTCTTTCTTTCTTTCTTTCTTTCTTTCTTTCTTTCTTTCTTTCTCTCTCTTTCTTTCTTTCCTTCCTTCCTTCCTTCCTTCCTTCTTTCTCTTTCTCTCTTCCTTCCTTCCCCCCTTCCTTCCTTCCTTCCTTCCTCCCTCCCTCCCTTCTTTCCTTCCTTCCTTCCTTCCTTCCTTCCTTCCTTCCTTCCTTCCATGCATTTTCAACCAAAACACTGATATTAAATGTAGTATAATATTACTATTATACTTTAACTTCATCAGGTGTTAATTGACTGTTTTCAGGGATTCTGTTCACCGGTATTTCTAACTTGTATGTGAAAATGCAGTCAAAGGTTGGTAGATTTCCTTCTGTTCAGTGTGGAGTCTAAAAAGGTCATAAATTGGAGCTGTCTGTATTCCTGTGAGAAGGCACCACAGTTACCTTCTTCATTTTCGAAGAAATGATTGTCATAAACAAGGTCATCGCTTTTTTTTAACTATAGAGCTGATGCATTATTTTGATGTGACTATTTGAATTTTCTGCCCCAGAGAAAACATTTTAATGCTTTATATCAATATTTGGAAGGGAAGTATTTACCATGCTATGCATTTTTGCTTTATATATCCCTTAGCACAAAGGAGAACTTTTATGTTTTTCCACTAATGTGTTTGTTTTAGGAAGGCTGGGATTCAGAAACCATTCTTCTTTCCTCCTTGATTCATAGATTCTCTAAGGCCCTTGCTTCTTAATGCAGGGTGTATTGATATACTGATTTAATATAGTAGCAGCCCTTATTGAGATATACCTCCCTAATGCCATCGGGAGCAATGAACCAGATAAGATGCTTGCAATATTAAAATCAATTAAAATCCAAAAAAATGTTAAATTGCATTCTTATGATGGAATCAATTTGTAGAGTTGGCGACTAAGCAATTAGGGGAGAAAATTCCACTGGGATTTCTTATTTCTCTGGCTTTTTTAGCCAAGGAGATGGTGTTGATAAGTTAAGAACTACCAATGTGTATTGTTGAAGGCCAAAGTAAACTTTTCTCTAGAAGTGATGGCTTCAACGTTCACATCTCTGTTTACTTCTACTTAAGATTCTCAAGTTTGAAGTTGTCTAAGTCAGTCCCTATTGCTAATTCAGGATCTTGGGAAGGCACCTTGACATTTCAGGGATCTAGGGTACTGTGTACTGCATTAGTGCAAGAGGAAAGGGGAAATGCTGTTCTCTAAATTATTGATAAGTATTTTAAAGGTGAGTGAACTGTGGCATTGTGGGAACAGTTCCCATTTACTTCTGTATTCCTTTAGAAACATCAAAAGCATTTTAAAATATTACAATTTCTCTATAGGATGTGTAAATAACCACTTACTATTGGAGTATCAATCTGTAAATCATATAATGGAGTATTAAATAAATCTGTTAGGGGTGCCTAGCATTAGGTTGGGGGTGAAAGGAATTAAAAATGAAAAAAAAATGCTACTGAAGAACAGAATATCTAAAGATCTATGGAAAACCTAGGAGTATCTGAGATTACATACTAGAATGAAAATGTATAGAGGCCTATGAGAACTATAAAAGGGTAAGTGAGTGTCGATGTGGGCTGGCACTGTTAGCAAACTCATCATAAGGAGTCTAGACCTCACCTAGGGTTTCAGGTTGTGTACGATTTGTGAGAAAATGACAGGGATATAGAGAACATTACTCAATGTTTTGCTGCCTTCAAAGTAATGACTATAGTTTACCAATAAATTGTTCAGGTTGCATGTAGGACGTATCATTTATGGGAACCGGTCCTTGTCAGTAAATTCCAGGTGTGGTAGTGAGGATCCTTTGCCACGGCCATCATGGTTAAGGTCCTTGTGGTTCTCATTGTTAAACTTATCATCGGAAGATGGGTTACTTCTCTTGAGGGTAAGGCTGAAAGACTCATGGCTTTTGACCTTAAAATCTTCAGAGCACTTCCTATGGAAACACATACAGAAGACATTGAGTGCTGTTTACTCTATGTCTCGTACTGAAACAAAGTCAGGAAGGAATCATCTGCGGCAGCACACATGGAAGATAGGAGCTAACAAAGCAATGATTTACCCAGAAGTTGATAATGTTTCAGCTGGGAAGACAGAAGAGTGGGAATGCAGAGAAACCGGAAAGAAAGGAGCTATTAGGGGAGAAAAAAATAGACTCTAGGTAGTTGTGATAGATCCATTGAGAGGAGAGAAGAACTATGATAAAAGATTTAGGAATTTCAGCTCCGAAAGAAGGAAGAACAATGTCAAAGATGGTCATAGGATAGTTGTTGATATGGATTGTCTTGATGTGGAAATTTAGAACTTTTCATTGAAGAGGAAACAGTAAGAACTGTCTGATGGATTAATGTAGATGAATAGCCACATGGTAAGGACTGTGTCTGGAAAACTAAAAAGAGTCAGATATTTGGAAAGTAGAGAGGTAATAGAAAGGGAGAATTAATACAGATGATACCGGAGCATTAAGAAGTGCTGAAGAGGGGCGCCTGGGTGGCGCAGTCGGTTAAGCGTCCGACTTCAGCCAGGTCACGATCTCTCGCGGTCCGTGAGTTCGAGCCCCGCGTCAGGCTCTGGGCTGATGGCTCAGAGCCTGGAGCCTGTTTCTGATTCTGTGTCTCCCTCTCTCTCTGCCCCTCCCCCAGTTCATGCTCTGTCTCTCTCTGTCCCAAAAATAAATAAACGTTGAAAAAAAAATTAAAAAAAAAAAGAAGTGCTGAAGAAATCGTTGAGAGAGGAAATGGTCAGAAGGCGCATTGGTGCGCAGAGGTCGGGAAACATAAGTTAGGTCAAAAACAACAGTATAGCTGAAAACTTGGATCCTGAAAAATACGCATCCATTATTAAAGAATAGGCGATGGAGTATGTTTTCCAAGATGATAAAAGTTACTTCAATGTCAACTAAAGACTTGAATACTTCAGACTAGGAACACAAGCTCTTTTTCCTGTGTGTCTCCTAAGTCTGGTCTTCCCCACTGCATGCACACACACAGAATACCTCCAAATATATACAAGTCAAAAGGCTGAGGAAAAAATGAGTTAGTGCTGATTATGTAAAACCAGGATTAAAATTTAATGGGCAGAGATTTATAGTGACTTTCAAAAGTCGGCCTATTTCATAGGGATGTAGATTAATGACATTAATATCTTTTCACTTTTTCACAGATAAGCTATTCTATATTTTCATCTTTAGACTATTTTTGAATGTAATTTTAGTGCAGTATTTTTTTTCATATGCTTTTACAGAATTCTTTCAGCCTATCATTTTGCTAAGTAAATTCACTTTTATAGAATGAAGTAAATCATAATGGGGCCGTGTTCTTCTAGCGATTCTCAGATAATGGAAGTAATTTTCTTTTTTTTTACATTTTGAATTTGTTTTAATTTTGTACTAATGCTCTGTTTTGTATAGCTCTCTGACACTTGTTTATATTCTAGAATTTTCTGAGGGCAACAATTTTAATATTTGAAGGGTTACAGACAGTAAGTAAAGTCTTTCAAGTATTTTTGTTGAACAGGTTCTTAGATGGTTAAATGAGATTTCTCCTCAAAGTCTTAAATCAGAAATATTATTCCAGTTATTAGTCATCCCCATACTATTGTGATGTTTGCAAATAGCTTTAAAAATGTATACCAATACTAATAATGTTTTTATAAGTTTATTTATTTTGACAGAGAAGGCAAACAGGGGAGGGGCAAAATGGGAGAGAGAGAATCCCTCTGTCAGTACAGAGCCCCACACATGGCTCAATACTGATAATACTGATAATATTAAAGCAATGTTGAAATCACATTGTATGAAAAACTTACTGAGTCAGCATGAAAAATGTTTGTTTCTATATGGAAAGTAAATTTATCAACCTGAGTAAAAAAAAATCTATTTCTTCCCAGTCTCATTAAAAAAATGCTATTATTGGGGTGCCTGAGTGGCTCAGTGGGTTAAGTGTTGACTTCAGCTCCGGTCATGATCTCATGGTTAGTGAGCCAGGAGCCCACTTCAGATTCTCTGTCTCCCTCTCTCTCTCTGCCCCTCCCCTGCTTATCCTCTCTCTCTCTCTCAAACATTAAAAAAATATGCTATTATATTTCACTTATATGAAATTCTCTATCTTCACCTACAATGACATCTCTCAGTCTACATAAATAGATGTATGTATAAATATCTTTACAGAGAAATGGATGTAGAGATGTCCATGTGTGTATACATGTTATATGTGTGTTTATATATACTTACTTATTCTTAAAAAAATAGATACATTTATTAAATCATTTTATTTTAGAAAACTATTGAACACAGGCAGATGTATTAATTTATGTTCTTTTTTTAAAATATGAGGGAGGTGCCTGGGTGGCTCATTCGGCTAAGCATCCCACTCTTGGTTTTTAGCTCAGGTCATGATCTCATGGTTTGTGAGTGTGAGCCTGTCATCTGCTCTGTGCTGCCCAAGATGACTTGGGATTCTCTCTCTCCTTCTCTCCAAATAAATAAACTGAAAAAAAAATAAAAAAATAAATTATGAGAAAATATGCCTATAATGCAAAATTCTTTGAAACAATATTATGGAAATGTAAAAATATATAAAATTAATCAAAGAAAAATGGTCTGTGATATTGTTGAAATAATATTGTCCATGGAATAGAGGAAATTCTAATTAGCATAGTGACTTACAATGTTTCAAAATAATCATGTAAAATTTTAAAAAATGAATAATACTTCCCTGTATTTCATAGCAAACAGAGGCCTAAATATGTATTACAGAAATCCTAATGCATTCTATATGAAAGAGGTATATGTTATATTTACAGCGATGTCTAACACACAGATAGAAAGGTTTCCTGAATCTGTCCTTCACCTAAGACCTACAGTAAAAAAAAAAGTAAGAATAAAAAACAGTAAACAGCTGTCTTTCATACCTTAAGTAGCTGTTGTGTAATGTTGCATTTTATTCTAATTTTGAACTATCTCCAGTTTGCTGTGTACTTTTTTTTTAGTGTTTATTTTTGAGACAGCAAGAGACAGAGCACCAGTGGGGAAGGGGCAGAGAGGGAGACACAGAATCTGAAGCAGGATCCAGGCTGTGAGCTGTCAGCACAGAGCCCAACATGGGCTTGAACCACGAACTGAAAGATCATGACCTGAGCCAAAGTCAGTTGCTAAACCAACTGAGCCATCCAGTTGCCCCTGCTGTGTACTTTTGAAGTAGCTATACACTGCTCAATTAATCACCTATCAGAATTTATTTTCAAATCTTCACATCACGCTTCAAATCATATTGCAATTTATTTACAAATTATGCTCAAATGTTAAAATACAATTTATTTTCAAATGTGTTTCCTTTGTTCTCTATGCATCTTTTTAATATATTCTATCAATTATCAACTGTTTAGTTTGAAATATTGTTTTGAAAGATTTTTATAAATTGTTTTCAGAAGATTCATTTCTTTAAATATTGAGTCTTTTAGGGGCGCCTGGATGGCTGAGTCCGTTAAGAGTCCAACTTCGGCTTAGGTCACGATCTCATGGCTTGTGAGTTGGAGCCCTGTGTCGGCTCTGTGGTGACAACTCAGAGCCTGGAGGCTGTCTTTGGATTCTGTGTCTTCCTCTCTCTGTGTCCCTCCCCTGCTTGTGCTCTCTCTCTCTCTTTCTCTCTGTCTCTGCCCCCTCCCAAATAAATTTAAAAAAATTTAAAAAAAATACTGAGTCTTTCAGTGCATACACTTAATTAAATTTTTCTATTGCTTTTATCCTTTGTTTCTATTCCTTAGCAAATTCATAAAGATTACTTCACTAGTACTTATATGTTTGTGACAAAGATGTAAGTAATTCCACATTACTATTCATATATGCAAACAAAATATAGCATGCTTATTTTCTATTGACTGATTTGTCCTTGCTCATAAGCTCTTACATCTTGAAGTAAAAGATGTATATATTCTCTTTAAAACAGTCACTTTTGATGATGAGGATATCAGATCGTCCTATATGCTTCATTTATCTGAAATAGCTCTATCTACCTACCTACCTACCTACCTACCTACCTATATGCTCTTGGCTAACTCCATTCCTCTGGTATAAAATATTCAGTCTTTTGTTTTTTTCCCCTGATCTTCTTTTGGTCTTTAATGGCTTCAAAGTATGGGGTATAGTATGACAGGAAGGGAATGGTGATGTAGTCAGGGAGAGAGCCACAGATCTGCTTGATGTCTTCTGGACTCTGATTACATTGTGATCAAGTTCTGGACTCTTACTTTGGTGGTTCCCATTTACCTCTTCAGCCAAGTTCTTCAGCGCTGTGGTGGTGCATGCTTCTTGAACCCATGGATGCAGTCATTACTTCTAGGTACAAATTGACCGCTACCTGGTGTTCTCCATGCAGACCCTAGGATTTGTCCTAGCTATTGACTATATCAGCAACTCTGCCTCTTCTCCCAGGTCTTAGAGATTCCCTCATTAGATGAAATATATTAATCTACATATCTAAATAGGATATAGATTTACATCCAAATACATCCAAGCTTACAGCCAGAGACAAAGTGAAAATACTGAAAGCAACAAAAGATAAAAAGTTACTTGCCATGTAAAAGGGAACCCCTAACTCCTCATCAGAAATCAGGGTGGACGGGGCACCTGAGTGGCTCAGTAGATTAAGTATTAGGCTCTTGATTTCAGCTCAGGTTCACGAACTCGCAATTTGCAGGATCAAGCCCTGTGTTGGGCTCTGTGCTGACAGCACAGAGCCTGCTTGGAATTTTCTCTTTCCCTCTGCCCCTCTCCCCTGCTTATGCTGTCTTTCCCTCTCCCTCTCCTCTCTCTCTCTCTCTCTTAAAATAAATGAATTAAAAAAAAAAAAGAACTTAAAAAAAAAAAGAAAGAAGGGTGGACAGATGGCAATGATAGCCAGCAGAACTATATATCAAAAATGAAGGGAAAATAAAAGTTTCAAATAAACAAGAGAAATCATTGCTAGCAGACCTGCCTTATAAGAAATTATAAAGTAAGATATTCAGGCTGAAAGTAGACCGTAATTTACATACCCATGAGAAAGCAAAGGCCCAGTAAGAGCAATTGTGGCCACATCAGTAGAATGGAAAAGGCCACATTATATTTTAATTTATCTCTATCCACCTGCTCTCCATATTAGGTGATGAGATTCATTTGTGCAGGTGTGATGTCTTATTCATTTTTCTCAGGTGCCCCCGTTAAATTTATGACTTAGTCTAAGTATTTTAAATAGGGAAAGAAGACAGGAGGGATGGGGAGTTATAGAAAAGTGGCTGAATGTGCAGACCTCAGCCTCTAATTAACTTGTACTGGCTCTTGAAGTTTAAGGAAGGAAACATCTATCTTGCATAAATGTCATTAATTACAAGCTTAGGGCTTAACATAAAAGGCATTTTACTACCCTTATTTATCATTTATATTTTATACTATACAATTATTCTAAAACATTTTAGAAGAGCCCATTTCTATGAAACTAAAAAAAAAAATAAACAATTAAAAATAAATCCCCTTGTTGAAAGCATATTGTTCATCGATGCCGGACAATGTCTACTACTTAAACAATCATTGAAACTCTCAAGAAACAGTGATTAATTTTCTTCTCCTCCCCTAATGTAATATAATTTCATGCACAACGTCGTGTTTGTGAAAATGAGAATAGGAAGCAGCTATTCACAAAACGAAGGTTTTATAAAATTGTGTTCATAAGTGATTGGCAGATTTAAATATTCTATACTGTAGTAAACTTATAAAATTATTAATATACAATAAAACTATGTGAAAATGCTTATGGAAGCACTTAAGTTAAGAAAATTTAGAGTTGAATTTAAATCTTCATAATTCCTCAGGCTTTTCATTGTTTATGTAATCATTAGACTCCAATGGCTCAGTATAATTAATGAAGTTTCCAAATGTCTAACACTAGAAAGTTTAGCACTTTTTTTGTACACATCAACTTTAAGTTACGACTTGGAAATACTCGCCAGGAACTTTATTTTGAAAACCAACTTAAGGAGACTTCTGTTGCAAGGTGGCAATATTAAGCTATCCTAGATTTTTCTCCCCTTACATTTAATGACATAACCATTAAAAAAAATCAAAATATGTTACAGCAATCCATCAAGGAAAAGGAAGGTACAATGCCACACACAAAACTGAAGAACTAACATAGATTTGGGAAAAAGTGGTATATTTTAGTTTTTATTTTATCATTATTATTTTTAAATGTTTATTTATTTAGGGAGAGAGAGAGAGAGAGAACACACACGCACCTGTGCGTGAGCAGGAGAAAGGCAGAGAGAGACAGGGAATGAGAGAGAATCTTAAGGAGGCTCCTCGAACAGAGCAGAGCCTGACTCTGGGCTGGATCCCAGGAATCAGGAGGTCATGATCTGAGCCCAGACCAAGAGCTAGACACCCAATTGACTGAGCCACCCAGGCGTTCCAATATAATCTTCATTTTTAAAAGTATCAAATATTGTTGAGGAAGGGAGTGGGATATGCCAAAAAAAAAAAAAAATTCAAACTAATGACTTAATCCTTTTCCCATACCAGTTTGGCAGATAAAGACTCAGAAACTCATTTAAAGCAAGATATTGATTCCATTATTAAGTCAAAACCAAGACAGGGCAATTCTACAGAATTCGGTATTTTGCCTTTGTTTTATTTTTCCCAGCTGGAAGGAAAGCATGAAAGGGAAAATCAGATCAACATAATCATCAAGAATTAATTATCTTTAGACTTAAACAGAGATTAACTAGAACACAGATAAAGAGATTTCTTATTTATTAAGATAAAATACTCTGCAGGAGCTAGCTCTCCATGGGGGAGATTTTTCAGCACATTCCAGTTGTATTTCTGCTCATCTACATTTAGAACTAATAACAGCTTGGCCAAATATTTACATAATTTACCTCTTTTCCTCCTTTGACAGATGGGCTGCACCCACTATGCAGCCAAAATAATGGGGATTAGTGTTTCTGTAAAGTGATTTGGGGAGACAAACATGAAGTCTGAACGGAATGCCCACAAAACAAACAAGCAAGCAAGCAAGCAAACCAATATTTCCTTAAATAGGTGAACTGGCACTTGATGAGGATTTTATTTTTTAAATGTGTAAAAGGGCATTTAATAAATAAGCAAGGCCAAGAAATCATATCTTTCCACTCCCTTCCTACCCCGTGTCATTCGACTATCAGAGAGATAGATGCCATCAAACTAAGACATTGAAAGAGTGGTTAAACAGTCTTCAGATAGGTGGGGCTAGAAAGGAAAGATGACGTAATGGCAAAGAAGTCTTCGAAACCCTGTTCCTGTTAAACATGTAACCAAGAAATAGAAGAAGACAGAGCACCCAAAAAAAGTTCAGCAACAAATATAACAAGCCAAAGAAGTAACATGTGCGGAAGATAGCTTCTATCACAATAGGAAAGAAAATTCCTTATAAAGATTGCCTTGCTAGGGGCGCCTGGGTGGCTGAGTCAGTTGAGCGTCCAGCTTCGGCTCAGGTCATGGTCTCACAGTTCATGGGTTCAAGCCCCACGTCGGGCTCTGTGCTGATGGCTCAGAGCCTGGAGCCTGCTTTGGATTCTGTGTCTCCCTCTCTCTCTGCCCCTCCCCTGCTCATGCTCTGTCTCTCTCTGTCTCAAAAATAAGTGAAAACTTAAAAAAAAAAAAAGATTGCCTTGCCTAATATAACAAATTGATGACAACATGATGTCAGTAAATTAAGCAACAGACTAACACTTTTGCAATGACATAGACACTGTCAAGAGAATGAGAAGACAAACCACAGACCAGGAGAAGATATTTGTCAAAGCACATCGGATAAAGGACAGTTATCCAAAATATATAAACAACTCTTAAAACCCAACAGCAAAAAACCAAACAACATCATTGGAAAAGTAGGCAAAAAACCTAAAAAGACATTTCACCAAAAAAGATACACAGGTGGCAAAAGAACATGTGAAAATATGTCCAATATTATACGTCATAGCGAATTGTATATTAAAACAAGATACTACTACATACCCATTAGAATGCAGAAAATCTGGAACACTGACAACACCAAATGCTGATGAGGTGTGGAGCAACAGGAATTCTCATTCACTGTTAGTAGGAATGCAAAATGGCACAGCCACTTTGGAATATAATTTGGCAGTTTCTTGCAAACTGAACATCCTCCTGCCTTATGATCTAGCAATTATACTCCTTCATACTGACCCAAATGAATTGAAAATTTATGTCCATACAAAAACCTGCACATGGATGTTTATACATAAAACATACACTTGAGATTCAGACTAAACTTTCAACTTCTAGATAAAGTTGAGGGCCTCACGGATGGCTCAGTTGGTTGAGTGTCCCACTTTGGTTCTGGTCATGATCTCACAGTCGTGGGGTCAAGCCCTGTGTCGGGCTCTGTGCTGACAGCTCAGAGCCTGGAACCTGCTTCGGATTCCGTGTCCCCCTCTCGCTCTCTGCCCCTTCCCCACTCACACTCTGTCTGTCTCTCAAAAATAAACATTAAAAAAATTATTTGAAAAAAAAAATAAAGTTGAGATTTATATATGTGACCATTAATTAACTTAACTATTAACTATTTCAGTGAGGAATGATATTATTTCTGATAAGTTTGAAAAATATGTCAATATAGTGGTACATTATTTAAATTTTTAGGTATAAATTTAAAATCTAAACATGTAATACAACCTTCTCGATAAAGGGAAACCAGCAGAAACCAAAAATTAATAAAACAAAAGATCTAAAAATATTATAAACAGATTATGAAGTAAAGTTGGTGGGAGAAAAAGCAATAATCAGTCTCATCTTTTATATCAGGAAGACTGCAAACAGTCTTTAAATAATAAAAAAATAGATATATACACTAAAAATTCAACCAATGCAAATACTACCCAACTAAAATGTGCTAAAAATTTCCCAAATTATCAGAAATTAAACAAAAGCATGACAAATTATAAATTAAATTGAATGAATGAATGAATGAATGAATGAATAAGGAAATCAGGAAACATGTAATGTAAGGCATATCCAAGGCCAAATTCATATGTTATATCAATAAATGTAAATGAAGTAAACTCAGAAGTTCAAAATAGATCATAAGAAATAATCACAATAACTAAGATATAATTCAATATATGCTATTTGTAAGAAGCATCTCAAAAAAAAGAATGCGTCAGGTTTAAATTAAATAGATGGATGGATGATAACATATCTGACAATATCCAATAGAAATGAAACTAAATTTATGATGATAAGCATGTAGTCAAGCATAAATTTAAGGCAGAATTTCTCAAAGAGATATAGAGGGAATTTTATGAAATGTAGTAGGCATAAACCAAATCAATGCCTTACTCTAACATAACTTTATCATATAAATAATCCAGCCTTAATACTAGAATGCATAAACTGGAAGAAAGCTGTCAAGTCTTTCACAATAACTTGATATCAGAAAGAGACTTAAATTTATGGTTTAGGTCAACAAATGGCAGACCACATAGCGAAACCTAAGAAAGATGTCAATAATCCAATTAATGTCATTAAGAACAAATTCCATTATGTCTAAATAGTGATAACCACTTTTTCAGACTACAATATAACATAATTAAAGTTTAATAAGAAAAGAATAGAACCAAAGACAAGTAAGTAGGTATTTAAACACATAAAACAGTAATAAACGTAAATAATCTTGGTCAAAAATAAGTAAACTAAATTCAAATTGTCAATATACTAAATGCAACTCAAGAAGAAAAAAGCTTGCTCTTCTCTCTTAGAACGATGTTTGTAGATGGTTTTGAAATGTTTTCAGCATAGTTATTGTCAGACTAGAACAATTCCATGGATTGAAATGAAATTTTCAAAATCCATGACGTTGATCAGAATTTGATCAGAAATTGGGAAGGCTTTGAAGTATATTATTAAGTGAATTTATTTCAGCTATGTTTAATTACTTTTTTATTTAAAAAAAGGATATTTGAAAACGTTAAAACAGTATTTACCTTTATGAGCGGTATAGACAGCTGAACTTAGTTATCAAACTTATCCTACATATTTCTTTAAAGTCTTCTATTTATTTTATAAATGGAGAAAGTAGGAGCCTAATATAATTTAGAAACATCGTTCAGTTCTTGTTGCTTGTAAATAGAAGCTTTCTGGGTATGAAGCTCGTGGTCTTTCTTCTGTGTGAGTGAATGCTACATTAATATCACCAAGAGATCTTTGCCTGGATCCTGCTAGGACAAATTAAATCAGAATCTCAATCTCTCTTTCTACGTGCCTTTCTCTCCCTCCCTTCCCCTCTTTCTTTCTAGATGATTCGAATGTGCAGCTAGGTTTGATAGCTTCTTTTCTTTCCTCTTTGCCTAGACTTCAGAGATTTATTTTTACACATGTATTTTCTGTTCCTTTCTGTTTTGGAGAGATTAGCTAGATTTTCTTATTTGAGACCATTTAAAGACCCATTCCTCATTGTCTTTTTATACTTCCTAATTAACAAAAATGAACGCTTTATCCATTGTACTATATTAATTTTGGTTGATGAACGATTGTAACTCTGCCTGAAATTCCTACTCTAATCCCCGTTCAATAAATGAATAAATAATTTATCAGATTTAGCAACTGTATATATACTATTCCCCAGAGCCCTTGAGGGACACCTTCTCTCATTTTCCCCACATGTTAAAATAGATTAGGGTTTTATACCCAGAAAATAATTTACTAATTTCAAATGTCTGAGTCTTTGGCATTAGTTATCCTGAGGTTTTCTCTCTACACAGACTGTACCCTCCAGAAGAGCAGGAAAAACCATCCCGGTTTTGTTTGCCTCAATGTACCTGACTTAGTGTGGAAGGTAGCATCTAATCTACATCTCACAAATATTTACTAAACATTCATACTTACCAATTTAAATTTTATTTATTTATTTATTTATTTATTTATTTATTTATTTATTATTTTTATTTTTAACGTTTTATGAATGGGGGAGGGGCAGAGAGAGAGGGAGACACAGAATCAGAAGCAGGCTCCAGGCTCGGAGCCATCAGCCCAGAGCCCGTTCCGGGGCTCGAACTCACGGACAGCGAGATCGTGACTTGAGCCGAAGTTGGACGCTTAACCGACTAAGCCACCCAGGCGCCCCAATTTAAATTTATTTTAACTAATTAATTAAATGTTAATCGATTAGATTTATTTAATGAATTAATTATTTTATTATTTTATTAAGTTAACATTTATTAATTATTTATTAAATGAACAAATATATGTAATTATCTTTGATAACTGTTGTGATGAAAAGAAAGAGTGCTCTCTCATCTGTTTTAAAGGATGTGCCTTCTGTTTGGTTCCTGTCCTGTCATAGATGGCATCTTCTCCCTAGGAGTGTATCATTACCTTTAAAAGGAAAGTTTTGGGGCCACCTGGGTGGCTCTTTCGGTTGGGCGTCTGACTTCGACTCAGGTCATGATCTCGTGGTTTGGGAGTTCAAGCCCCATGTCAGGCTCTGTGCTGACAGCTCAAAGCCTGGAGCCTGATTCAGAGTCTGTGTTTCTCTCTCTCTCTGACCGTCCTCCACTCCTGTTCTCTCACTGTCTCTCAAAAAAATGAATAAACGTTAAAAAAAATTTTAAAAAAAGCAAAGTTTTGTTTCAGATCTTTTGTTATTAATGTATGTCCCTCAGGGTCCCATTTTTGTGCTATTTGTTTGTTTTTATATTTTTGGTTTCTAAATATACGTATTTATAATTTATATATAAATTTATACATATAATCTCATACAAAGCACAATATGATCTGGTGCATCTGAAAATTCCTAGACTAACTTTGTGCCCTTCCTCCACATGTTCCATCCACTCTGAACTTACTCCCACAACCACACCAAAACTTGCTTTCGCTTGAGGGCACTTGCCCTTGCTTTCTCTCTACCAGAAATCATCTGTCCTGGATCTCGTAAGCTTTCCGGTGGAGGCTTTTCCTCATCCTTCCATGGGTAAGGCTATCTTTCCAACACATCCCCCTATTCTAACATTCTGCACGTCATTTCCCTGTTGCTCTCTACTCCTGTATTTAGTGTCTGTGACTCTACACCCAAAAGCAGGCTCCTTGAGAGAAGGATGAGTCACGTCTGTTTCTTCCAGAGCCACGTCCTATGACCCTAGAACAGAGGGAGCATTTTTATCTGGATACAGCAAACATTCCCTCAGAAAATGGAAAACCGAATGGATACAAGTATGGGGAAATAAACACATATTAGCCTAGGGGACCTTACGACTCAACTCCCAGACAAGGACACTGTAGAAAATGAGATGGATGCATTATTTAATAATTAAACCGTGTGAAGAGACAGATACCAGGGACTGTCATACACTAACCCTACAGTTCTGGAAAACGTAAATATGATCGTCCCACTTGTCAGCTCTAGAATCCTGAGTAGTGTATAAGACATTAAGTTCAGTCTTAAGCATATGATAAAAAATGGATGCTTGTTTAAAGGGTTCGTCGTTTGTATTCAGAGATAGTTTTTTTTTTATTTTTTTACCTGAATTAATGCAAAACAAAACAAAACAAAACAAAACAAAAACATTTCAAGATGTCCAACCCAACAGGGCTATCAGTTCAGGAATGACACACAGAGATTTAACAAACTAGATGTCATACATACGCATGGACAATTTCGTGGTTAAACTTTGTACTCATTCAGACGCCTTTATGTCAGATAATTTTATAGCTCAGACAGTATCGCACCGTTCTAAATTCAGACTTTTAAAAGGAGCCTGGAGTTAATTTCACTCATATGACCTGAGAGGAAGATTGGAGACAAGTAATGAATACTCTCTTTGGACGTTCTTCAACACCATCTTCAATACAAAGCCTCAACTGGAATTGAGATTTAGTTTAAAAAAAAAAAAAAGAAAAAGAAATGATAGCAGGTAATTTACTGCCAGGGTACTCTGATATCAAAAGAAAAAAAAAAAGAGGAAAAAAAAGGAAAGAAACCTGAAGATATTTCTATCTATAGAAGCTGGATTGACAGCATATGCTTCTGGTATCTGCTCATCACAGACGTACAGGCCAAAATTGGAAACACAATTGGTATTGATAGGTACTGGTAGTGGAAGGCAATTGTGTTGCTTGCAATAAATGATAAGAAATTAAGGGCTCTACCCTAAAAGTGTTACCACATCACCCTGTATAGTGCTATACAGTTTTACAGGAATTACCCTTGGACTTCACGCAGTTCAGGACCTTTCACATCCGCTGAATGGAAGGAACGGATGTCATATTTTCCACTGAAGAGTCTCATGGTGTGCACAAATTTCAGAGAAAAAATATCCAGAAATATGACTCAGCTGATAGACTACTTCTAAGCTACAAGGAATTTTAATGATGCCAACGAGACAAATGAAGTCATAGTGAGTGATAAGGGAATGGTTTCAAGACTTCCATCTTTGCAGGACTTAAGACCAGAGGCATGAGCTTACCCACCGCGGCAGAGCAAGTGAGGCCCCCCCCCCATTCTGACAGGCAAACAGGGTCTCTCCAGGGCCCGGGCTAGAGAGGTTTACTGGGGGTCAGGCACCAGATGTTGATTGGGCCCTGAAAAGAGATATACATACTGGTAAATAAACAAAACCTGCAAACAACGCCCTGTGTGCAAATAGGGGAAGCAGAAAATAAGCAAATCGTTAAAATAGAAAGTGTGCCCCAGATTGTGAGTGTTGTGGAGGCAGATAAAACAAGGAATGGAAATAAGATGTTATGTTGAGGGGAAATGTGTAGGCTCAGGCAGTACACATATTAAAAATAGTGGTCTTGGGGCGCCTGGGTGGCTCAGTCGGTTAAGCGTCCGACTTCAGCTCAGGTCACGGTCTCACGGTCCGTGAGTTCGAGCCCCGCGTCGGGCTCTGGGCTGATGGTTCAGAGCCTGGAGCCTGCTTCCGATTCTGTGTCTCCCTCTCTCTCTGCCCCTCCCCCGTTGCTCTGTCTCTCTCTGTCTCAAAAATAAATAAAAAACGTTAAAAAAAATTAAAAAAAAATAGTGGTCAGGAATGTCCTCACTCAAAAGAGACAATGAAACCAAAATCCTCAACCAAAGGGGTAGAGAAATCAGCCAGACAGAGAGCTAAGGAAGCGCTTTCCAGGAAAAGGGAACATGTAGAAAGATCCAGATGACTGGATGTAACAGGTGGGGTCAACATGTTTTTCCTCAGCTGGAGAGGAAGGGAAGAACAAACACAGATTAAGCTTCCTCCTAGAATTTTTGACCTTAGCTAACACTGGTGAGTGAAGAAATACAATTTCCTTGGTTAAAGAGAGATAAGTCATGAAAAGCACCACATCATATAAGTTGAAAGGCTATAATGTCTAATAGACTTTCAAACATCTTTATTGAGATATAATTTTCATACAACAAACTGTATGTATATAAAGTGTACTGTGTGATAAGTTTTGAAACACGTACAAATCCCTAAAGCTCTTACCGCATCAAATATGAACACATCCATCATCCCCATAAATTTTCCTTGTTTCTTTAAAAAATAATCCATGCTCCCACCCACCACCTCTCCCACAACATCCCAGGAACCACTGGTTAAGCGTTGGACTCTTGGTTTTGGCTCAAGTCATGATCTCGTGATTTGTGGGTCCGAGCCTCACATCAGGCTCCAAGGTGACAGCACGGAGTCTCCTTGGGATTCTTTCTCGCCCTCTCTCTGACCCTCCTCTGCTCACACAGGCACTCTCTCTCTCTCTCTCTCAAAATAAATAAAGTTAAAAAAATAGAATCCTGCAGTATACACTGTTTGGTGAAGGGGGTCTGGCCTCTTCATTTCACAGTATAATTATTTTGGAGTTTACTAGTATTTTATTATTTATCAATTATTTATTCTTATGGCTGAGTAGTATTCCATTGTGTAAATACAGCACAGGTTGATTTGCCATTCATCTGGACAGGAATATGGGTTGTTTCAAGGTTTTGGGCTACTATAAATACATCAGCAATCAGTTTTATGTGTAAGTCTTTATATAGACACGTGTTGTCTTTTCTCTTTGGTAAAGATATCAAAGTGGAAAGGCTAGGTGATAGGTTAGGTGTACGATTAACTTTTCAAGCAATCGGTAAGCTGTTTTCCAAACTAAATATACAGTTTTGGTTTCTGTCAAGTTTGCTACTTCTTTTTCTCTACCAACACTCCTATGGTTGGTATTTTTACTTTTAGCCATTTCGGTAGGGTTGTATTTGTATTATATTGTGTCTATTTGAATTTCTCTTATAATGAATAATGTCAAACAGCAAATTATGTGCTTCTCTGCCACCCGTTTATCTTTTTAAAGCATCTGTCCAAATATTTTGCCTATATTAGATTGGATTTTGTTGTCTTGTTGATTTTTTAGGGGTATACATATATGTATTTTTTCATATATATTTTTCTTTATGTCTTTTTAACTCACAGGGTCTTTCACGAGGCAGAAGTTTTCAGTTCTGGAAAAATCCAGCGCATTAGTGTGTTAATTATTGCCATATCAAATAAGTATTTGGCTAATCCAAATACTTAGGAACTTCCCCTATGTTATTGACTAGAAGTTCTATAGTTGTAGGTGTTTCATTTAAGTCTATGATCCATTTCAACTTAATTTTTGTATATAGTTTGCCATGGTTTGAATGTGCTCACCCCTGCACCCAAATTCATATGTTGAAATCCCAGTGTCCAAGGTGATAGCATTAAAAGCTGAAGTATTTGGGAGGTGACTGGGTCGTAAGGGTGGACTTCTAATGAAAGGGGTTATGCTGTGATGAAAGGGACCTCACAGAGTTCCCTAGCCCCTTTGCTCTTTGAGGATACATGGAGAAAATGACAGTCTGCAAACCTGAAGAGGGCCTTCAGAACAGAAGTGTGGGAAATACATTTCTGCTATTTAAAAGCCATCTGTTTTATGCTATTTTGTTATAGCAGCCCAAATGTGCTAAGACGTGGGCCCAGGTATAAAGTGAAGACCGTTTTTAATGCACCTGAACACTCCGTTGTCCTAGCAACATCCTTAAAAAGAGAGCCTTACTCCACGGCACTTCTGTCAAAATCAGTTATCCATATTAAGTGTTAGCCTATTCCTGAATTTCCTGTTCTGTTCCATTGAACTAAACGTGTATTTTGATACCAGTTTCTTACTGTCATGATTAATACAGGATTATACATCTTGAAGTCAGGTAGTATTCTTCTTCAATTATTATTTTTTAATTTTTGAACTCCTTAGAAAACTTATTTTTGCCAATCTTGATCCTTTGCATTCTCATGCAGATCGTTATAATCAGTTAGTCAATACCTACAAAGACAAAAACAAACAATCAAAAAACATCCTGCTGATTTTTATTGCGTTGAAGTGCAGGTTAATGTGGAAAA
Organism: Herpailurus yagouaroundi; assembly: GCF_014898765.1. Classification (NCBI taxonomy): domain Eukaryota; kingdom Metazoa; phylum Chordata; class Mammalia; order Carnivora; family Felidae; genus Herpailurus; species Herpailurus yagouaroundi. The sequence goes on along the minus strand of NW_024412397.1, from coordinate 6,627,151 downwards.
GATTGACATCTTTATTATAGTAAAAATTATAAACCATATAATATCAGTTCTTTAATTTCTCTCAGCAATCATACAGGCCTCCAAATCGAGGGGGGATTTACCTTTATTTCCATATTTTTTATGCTATGCTGAATGTTAACTTTATTTTAATTTTTGGTTGAATGTTGCTGATACATGGAAATACAATCGCTATATTCACCGAATCTTGTCAAATACATTTATCATTTACAGTAGCTTTTTTGTAAATGCCATCATATTTTTGATATCTATGAACCGGTTATCAGTGAACCAAAACTTTCTTCTTACTCAGCTCCTTACTTACTGTTTGGCAACACAATGTTGAATAGCAGTGATCGCTGTGGACATCTGGACCTTGTTCTTGACTTCAAGTGAATAGCACTCTGTCCTTAAGCATTAGGTGTGATTTACCTGTAGGATTTTTACAGATACCCTTTATCAGTTTGAGGAAGACTCTGTCTATACCTACTTTTCTTAAAGCTTTTAGTAAGGATTAATATTGGATGTATTCATTTTTTTGTTTGTTTCTAAGTTGACATTAGATGGAATATGTGTAAGGCGATGAGGGTTTGGAATTGTCTATTATAGCAGAATAATCCAGCCTAAATGGGCTAATGTAGCAGATGTTTTATGTATTTATCATTTCAAAAATATTGCTCATAAATGTTTTGCTCTACCAGATTCAGTGTATATCCCCTTTCTTGCCCTGTGGATTAAAACTCAGTTAATACTGGTCTGCGTATGCCATTAGAGTGTTTTCTCTCTTAAGCCAAATTGTTTTTTTAAAGTATGTTCCTTCTACTGTGCCTGTTAATTATGTTTAAACACGAAGCCATACTGTAATAGACACTATTTATTTTCCTTTATATCCTTAGTATTATAGTTTTCAGGTTTGAAGAAGCTGAGGAAAATATCCAAATAATGTTAGTAATCAATATAATACTAGCAGTTGTAACAAACCTGAAATGTACCAAGTCAAAATGTACGGTCTGTTTACTTTGGCTGAATCTGCTAATAATTCCTAGACAATGATAGACATATAGTTAAGTTTTTCCCTGCTAGTAAGAAGGATAATTCAGTACAGTATTATTCTATAGACTTTAAATAAAGCTATAAAAGTTGAATTTAAATGCACAAAAGTCACCAAATCTATTGATGACATAAGGTAGTAAAAATGAATTGTATTGATGCTATCAGTTTTCAAAATTATGGATCATGAACCCTTAGAAAGAAAGAAACGTTGACTTTTTAAAAGATACCCCCAGGGGCGCCTGGGTGGCGCAGTCGGTTAAGCGTCCGACTTCAGCCAGGTCACGATCTCGCGGTCCCTGAGTTCGAGCCCCGCGTCAGGCTCTGGGCTGACGTCTCAGAGCCTGGAGCCGGTTTCCGATTCTGTGTCTCCCTCTCTCTCTGCCCCTCCCCCGTTCATGCTCTGTCTCTCTCTGTCCCAAAAATAAATAAACGTTGAAAAAAAAAAATTAAAAAAATAAATAAATAAATAAAAGATACCCCCAGTCTGATTGAAAAAGAAACAGCAGCTTTTTGTGTGATGCTGTATTGGTACCAACTTATCATTCCCTAAGGCTCCTGCTTCTCCAGGAAAAGAAAATGATAAGAAAAGATTGTTACTTTGGGGCCTTCTGAAAATTGCAGATAAAGGTCAGAGAGTTCATTGTACTGTCCAATCAGACCCATCGGATATACGTGCAGAGACTATGCTTTCCCCCCCATCTGTCCCCTTTATCAGAAGCAAACAGACCTGGAGATAAGAACCCACCACCACCTATTAGGTGTCTATGAACAACCAATCACATCTTGTTAACATAATGTAAAATATTTGGTCTTTTAGTCAGAAGTGACACTGTTTTAATAGCATCACTATTTGCTCCAGACGCTTTGGTCTTTCAGTAATAAGACATTGTAAAAGACGATAGTGAGTTAACTCTCTGTCTTTGGGAAATTGAGTGAAAAGCAGTTCACAGCTGCCCTCCTCTGCATAAAGACTCAGAGAAAGCAAAAGAGTTCACATATAACCTCATTAAATAAGACAGCAAGTCTAAGTGGCATCCAAAGCTATTAAACAAACTAGATTGGTACATAATAATAAGAAACATATTTCACATCTGTTGCACAGCACAGGGCTTTTAACAAGTAATAGGCATAACATGCTGGAAAATAGTTGCTATTCCCCATCAGTATATCATTGTCAATGGTAGTGCTGTCTCAAAAGGAGCACTTATCTCCTACATGTTATTGCTTGATAGCTTGCTGATTGCTTCTACAAAGCAATAAATTGATGGCCTGATTCAGTACTGACATTAGGTTATGTTCATTTTCAGTGATTGATGTCTTGAATTAGAACTCTCGTATTCTTCTCTGTTTAGGAATATGAAATTCTAAACGGGCTTGTCTGATGTCACAAATAAAGCAGTATAACTGATGCCAAATGAGCTATGTTTATTCATTTAAATAACTAAATGGTTTCTCCCTTTAATAAAATTTTCATAATTTATGTTTTAATGTCCCTATTTCCAATTAAATTGTCTAGCCAAATTAAAAAAAAAAGATACTTGAAAAAATAAGGTGTTTTTTTTTAAATTTGCAATTTCAAAGCAGATGCAGGAAAGCATACAGAATCAGACTATATGAGTTATTAGTATAAGTACCTCATGCTAACTGATCGTGCCACTAGAGGTCCAATTATTAGTAAATCAATTAGAAAAAATTAATAATCTACCTTTCTACAAATTTTTAAAAAAACCTATTATTTTCTATTAACTGGGGTTATTTGATTTTGTAGCTTTAAAATAACAATGAAACTAGAAAAGTAAAAAATAAGTAATACAGTGGAAAAGCAAAGTTATTGTTTCTGTTTTATATAATTTCTACTTTTTTGGAAAATTCAGTATGGCACCTTGATTAAAATGATGTTAATATTAATCATATTCCTATAGATACTAGCAAATTTAGCGAATTCAGTGTTAAGACTTCTAATAGTTTAAGAAAATCAAATAAGTATATTTTCAACCCACTATATCAAATGGCAAGCAATCTGATACATAATTAAGTAATCTCTCTAAGCCAGTGCTTCTCAATTTGACATGATCTTATTACCCCCAGGGAACATTTAGAAACATTTGGAGACATATTTGATTGTCACAACTGGGTCATTACTACCGACACTTAGTGGGTATTGACTAGGGATGGTACCACAATGCAGAGGACATTCCCTACAACAAAGAATTATCAGGTTGTTCTAGATTCTTTAAGGGAGCAAGGATATATATTGTGGGACTCCTTGTTCATCAGTTCCTTATCCTGTTAAAATAAAATACCTCAACATGATAGATATACATTGTCTGTCTAGCTGTGCTCTAGCCTGTATATCTCAATGCTTCGCGCCTTTAATGGAATAGAACTGTGGCCTCTGACCATGGATATATAACAGGTAGGGGGAATAGGAAATGCATCAAAGGGAATGGTCTCGGTCATGTTAAATCTGGCAAATTAATATTGCTTAGCTGCAAAATGGAATCAGATAAGTAAAAAAAAAAAAAAAAAAGATGGTTACTGGGAGTAAATGAAGAGTTCTAACGATGCCAATTTGATGATGAGGACTGGGCTATGTGGACAAGAGGAACTATCTTATTCTTTAGACAAAGCTTTTAAGTCCATAATAAATATATGTTTCCCTGCAACTAATTGCAAAAGCACTAACTATAATGCCATCTTCAAAAATTGTTATTGTATTATTTTTATGTCTTTATGCTAGTATGGGTATAAAGCAAGTTCCGTATATGAGTGTGTGTGAGAGAGGGAGAGAAAGAGAGAGAATGTGGCCAGACATATAGCATTATTTGTGCTGGATTTATGTCTATTTTAGTATTTATGGAGGTAGAACGTAGAAGAGAACTAAAAATTGAACTAACATGGGGTTGCTAATACGGCAAAGTCAAATAACATTTTCTTTTAAATAAGGACTGAAATAACAACTCAGTGGACACACAGTGGAGATGATGAGGTCTTTATTACATATATGTGGCAGGGGATTTAGATCACATAACAAGACGCAGCAAAATTCTGAAAGAAAAAAATGCTCAGCCATGGCAAATTTAACAATGAAAGCTACCTTTGACATGTCTAATATTTTTGCTTAGATTCTCTTTATTTGCATGGTTCTTAATTCTAACCACATAGGTATTTTATGTGCATATGCACACATTTTTGCAGAATAAATTCTGAGGAACTGAGCTGAGAAAAAAATAGGACACTTAATTATTAATAAAAAACCACTAAAATACCTTCTCCAAATCCATTTTCATTCTTACTCCTTGCAACTACATTTATATTGATAATATTTCAGGGTAGGTGATGAGCTGATTAGTTAATAAAAAGTCATTGATTGTTTAACAATTATTCACTTTTATTCCTTTCAATTTGCTAAGTTATATAGTTTTTCACATTAAGATGTTAAAAGGCCAGATAATGAAGTGGGTTTTTTTTTTCTTGCTTATCTTATCTCATTCTTCCAACATCTGGAAAAAGTGGGTGTTCCGTGAAATCTACTGTAGTTAAGGGTTAAGGAGGATATGTGTTTGTATGACTACATTGTGATAGTGTAGAATACTGAGCAGAGAATGTTTTGTAGAGAAAATAAAACCAGAGGGGCGTTATCAATGGTTGACGTTTGTAGTTTTTATGAAAATGTTATGTATATTTTCTGAATCAAAGTGCGTAAATATTAATACTAAAACCTTTTACATGCAGGGATTCTGAACAAAACAAAATTCTGAACGCATATTCTTGGGGGTCAGGTTTACCTTACAGTAAGCTATCCCGTAGTGATTGAACATCCAGCCCCCAGCTAAGTTCCCTTTGAAACAAGTAGTTTAACTTAGATACAGACCGGTGGCAACATCATTTTGAAACTGGCGCTTAGGCAGCTCTGTTCCCAGGGGTAGCAAAATCACTCCATTGAGGCATTCTCTGTGGCATGCACCACAAAACAAATGCCATATAAATTATGCAAATAAACGAGAGAAAACTCCACCGAGTCGGCATGAAAAGAGGCCATGGAGTTACAGGCACACCGACCTGGGCAGAGAAGAAAGTGAGAGCCCCAGGTGGCAGGGAACCCACCGCCTTTGCGCCTGCGCGCACCCCATCTGCAGGCTGTGAGCCTCGTGCCTGCCCCACACAGCCCATCAATACTGCACCTGACCTTCAACATCGGCCCTCACACAGCTGCCTCCGAGGATGCGCAAGACGGGGGCTGACTGTTCAGGTCTCTAAATGCTCTTATCACTTCCACCTTTCTTGTGTCACATACCACATCAGTCTCACGGCTGCTTTGTACGTTTGGCTATCATCTTGCTTAGATTGCTGTCTCTAGGAGGGCAGCCTTTGGATTTTTCATCCTTTTCTTATTCCCTCAGTCCTTGGCGGGGCACTTTGGCCGCCGTGGGTTCTGAAACGGCACTGGTTGAATAAGCGAATGATAAGGAAGAATTGAGTAGATAGGATTTGCTCATGAACCATTTTCAATGCGAGAAGAAGCTGGGAAGTTTGCTTTAAAGTCTTGGACATTATACGTGGTGTGATAGGCCGCTTCCATTCCTCATCCCTCGTAGAGCTATTGCTTAACTCCACGTGGTGAGGAGATTACGAATTAGGTTTCCAAACGCTTTTAAAAAATTAATGTCAATAACAGGGAAATACTGTATCTTGACTTGTGGGCACGGTATACATTTGAACCCAGTTGTTTATAGGCGGATAAATAAGAAACACAATCGGGTGAAGGAAGTTGACAGGTCGATTGGTAGTCTTTGAACCTCTCTATTCGGTCAGATTTATGACGCTATTAGCATGATGTTAATGCGTCTTAAAAATATTTCATTGCTGTTCCATAATCCCACATCTATTTAAGTTTTAAATAAAGATCTGTAACAGTCAAGAAAAATACTGTAACATCGTTGTGTTCAATTATTATGTGTAATATATGGAATGCACCAGGTTTATAAAAGTTTGATGGGTATGCTACAAATGTATGGAGAACATGCTGCAAACATTCTGATATTAAAAAAGCCAGTGTCAAGTGTGCATGAGAGCAAAACGGAACTCATTCTAGAAAGATCAGAGGTGGCGTGTAAAATGCAAAGATGTGTCTCTTTATGAAATCTTAACACGGTCACTTGAACTTATTTTAGTCAGCAGATATTTGGAAAACATTACAAGTTGCTCTGTGTAATCACATTTGTCAAATTATTAGTAAATACAATGAAACATGAAGGAATGGGCTTCCGCGTTTTTCTTAGGGAATGACAACTGTTTAGTCTATTTTTAAAAAAAATTTTTTTTCAACGTTTTATTTATTTTTGGGACACAGAGAGAGAGACAGAGCATGAACGGGGGAGGGGCAGAGAGAGAGGGAGACACAGAATCGGAAACAGGCTCCAGGCTCTGAGCCATCAGCCCAGAGCCCGACGCGGGGCTCGGACTCACGGACCGCGAGATCGTGACCTGGCTGAAGTCGGACGCTTAACCGACTGCGCCACCCAGGCGCCCCTGTTTAGTCTATTTTTTAGGAATAACACTTTGTAACTCATGAGTGGATATTCATTACTAGCTCAAAGCTAGCATAAAGAGGAAATACATTTTTTTCCACAAAGAAAGAGCACTTTCTTTGTCTGAGTTCACCCCTATATATACACATTTTATGTTAATAATATGACATTTAGTCTTAAAATCGTTAGTAAGTCACGTATCAAGTCAACAGAATAAATCCAAAAAGGTACAAGTTTTTTGGCATAAATTGTTAGAAAATGCTACATCAAATGAAAAGCACGTGCTACTTAGATAGCTCTTTAATGAAGTTTCTATTTCAGTGTCCTCAATGAACAAAATTTTAAAAGGGAAGAGGGGGCGCCTGGGTGGCGCAGTCGGTTAGGCGTCCGACTTCAGCCAGGTCACGATCTCACGGTCCGTGAGTTCGAGCCCCGCGTCAGGCTCTGGGCTGATGGCTCGGAGCCTGGAGCCTGTTTCCGATTCTGTGTCTCCCTCTCTCTCTGCCCCTCCCCCGTTCATGCTCTGTCTCTGTCTGTCCCATAAATAAATAAAAACGTTGAAAAAAAAAATTTAAAAAATAAAAAAAAAGGGAAGAGAAATCAGAGAAAATGTGACAAAAATTGAAATTTCCAGAGAATGTGACACAAAAATATGGAAATGGCCCCATATTTTATAAGATTGGTAGTGTTTCTCATTATGGAACCCACAATAAGAACAATATGCAATAAATTCACTCAGCTCTTCATAAATATTTGTGCTCCTGTTATTCTGTTAGTTTTGAAAGTTTATTCAGGTGTCCATTAATTATTGTAAAAGTTTTATTCATTTATTTTGAGAGAGGGAGTGGGGGAGGGGCAGAGAGAGACTCCCAAGCAGATTTCACACTGCCAGCACAGAGCGGGATGTGGGGCTCAAGCTCACAAACCATCATATCATGACCTGAGCTGAAACCAAGAGTCCGATGCTTAACCAACTGAGCTACCCAGGCGGCCCCAACTTTCTATTAATTTTTGACACCCAATCTTCCTCTTTCAAACTCATGTCCTGTCCCTTTGAGTTTTAACCTCTTAGTTCGCTTCGGACCATTCATTTGTTCTCTTAAGGATAAAAGACAAGCTATCTTTGAGTTTATTTTTCATATTTTGGGTTCAGTGCTTTTGTTTCAGTATATGTTTGACTACACACATATAAATAAATGCTTTCCATTTTATAACTCATTTAGAAGTGGGTTTTGGGATACATCTACTCTGTCTATTTTTTACTGTTTAATAAATTATTGAATAAGTGAAGGATATTTTGAGTTATTTCCATAATTAGGAAGAATGCTAATCTTATTTCTTAAGTCCCTTTATGTTCCTCTGTCTTAACTTGTCTCGTCCTACAAAACATACATGTGTGTGAATGCACGTGCACACGCGCGCACACACACACACACACACACACACACACCATAAAAAAAAGTTAGCATTTAAGGGCTTATGTAAACAGTCCTCTATGTCAGACTGAAGGGTGAGAGACTGAATCATGCATTTGTCCCTGAAGCCACAGTAAAAATAATTAAAGAAGTAGAAAGCATGCAAAGATTTAGGGAAGATATTGTGACTCAGTTAGGAAGTGGCTTTTCCCAGTTTAGAAGAAACTTTTTCCAAATTTAAAAGAAATGTTCATTTCCATTGGGCTTTGGGCTGAGCAGCAAGAGATTTTTTCTTACACCTGTTATTCAATATTTTTCAGAAAGTCAATAAGACAAAAGTAAATTATATGTTTTTATTTTCCTTTTTTCAGAATTGCCTCTGAGCTTAAAGGAAAATCATCATCAGATGTCTAGAATGATTTATATAAAATCACTGAACAAAAATCTATAGTGAGCTCTGGCAATAATAAGACAGAATGTATCGTCGTGCAAAAAAAGCTCTCAAACTATCACCAAAATTATTTTTATATTTTTAATACTGAATTATAATTTTTTTGAACTTCTGGAAAAAGTGTGAATACATTTAACATGTACAACTCTAAAACCCATCTTATCTTTGTAAATGTTAAATAATGAAATATCTATTGCAGATATGAGTGATTAAATTACTTTCTCTTTTGGACTTAAAATTATGGTATATATGCTGGATTCATCTAAAAAGGAAATAATGTATACCAAACAAAATAAACTTCAAAATCAAGAAATTTTTCTTTTTAATTTTTTTAATGTTTGTTATTTTTGAGAGCGAGAGAGAGACAGAACATGAGCAGGGGAGGGGCAGGAAGAGTGAGGGAGACACAGAATCCGTAGCAGGATCCAGGCTCCAAGCTGTCAGCACAGAGCCTGATGTGGGGCTCGAACTCATGGACCGTGAGATCATGACCTGAGCCGAAGTCGGATGCTTAACTGCTGGAGCCACCCAGGCGCCCCGAGAAATTTTGGTCTTTTTAAAATAAATTTTGTCCAGTAATTTTCTGAGACCTAATATGGCAAGCCCTTTGATGTTTAAGACTCCAGTCATTGAGTTGGTTTTAAAGGGATGACAGCCAAGAGCGCCCCCTAATATCCGAGGTGGGAACACGAGGTACTGAAAAAGTTAGTTGTCCTTCCTCCATTTTCCCTTTTAGGGCCGACTTCATCACAAGTAGCCTAAGAGAACCAGGCATGAGAGGGGTGGGTCGTTTCTGTTGTTCAGTAGACTTGTCCAAACCAAAGATAGGGCTTTTCCTATATTCTCACAAAGGTATGGGTTCACAGTAATTATTTCCATGAGGTAAAGGTAGTAAAAAGCATCAGAAATGAATACGTTTTTTAAGTATCTACTTGTGGAACTTCTTTCTCTTTTCTCATTTCCCTTTTATTTCGGATACTTTGCAAAATTCATCGGCAGAAAGAGGGGGGAAGGGTTCGAGGTTATTTATAACACTCATGTTGCAATTAGAAAAAAATGAGGTTCAAAGTTCATAAGCTTCTCCAGGGATAAGAAATGATTTTAATACATTCCTTAAGAACTGAAAATGTCTCCAAGGTGTACAATGTGTCCTACTTCTTCCAAATCCATTATTTTCTCTCTGATCAGCATACATAACAATTAATTACTCCTCTCACATCTAACACAAAATGCCCTGTTTCTGCATTTTACCAGAATGAAATACCAGACAAAATGAGATTCTGGACTGAAGTGGTAGGAACAACCAAGCAAATTCAATCCAATTATGCCTCTGTTTTCCATCTCCTAAATAACCGCAAGTAAATAAATAAATAAAACACTCACCTCTGCCCTCTGAGAATGGGTAAGGAAATAATATGCCTCTCAGTCTCCTTGAAAGCATTGCCACTATAAAACGCATGGATCGATCCATTCTGAGCTTTCCCTTTGGGACAGGGATCTGTTCATAAGAGTGCGTTTAAATACTCCCTTTTGTATATAATTCTTCAAATTTTGTCTCCCTTTACCCCCCACCCCCCGCATGCATACTCACACACATTCAATGAGCTTGAGTCTCAATAGGCAAGCAAGAAATGGAAACTTTAATACAATCTAACAAGATGCCTTCATGCAAAGGTTAAAATAAAGCAGTTTCCTTTTCTTACAAATGTTTTGCATTTCCTCACAATGCATTTATCAAAATGCATGCATTTAAAACTACCCTGGGACATCTGTTAAAAGATGATTGAGGAATTGTCTTGCAGTTGCATAGGCTCAAAGCATTTCCTTTTATACAACTAAGACATTACCCAAAGGGCACTAGGTTTAGTAAAAGGAAAAACAAATTTTGAGTCTCTCGCCAAGTAGTGGCAAATAATGACTTCCTAGCTTATGGGCTTTACTACACCAGTGATAGTGACTGTCATTCACCCATTGGTTCTTTCCTCAACCCCAGCCTCCACACACTCACCTCAAGGCTTCTGATGAAAAACTGCACTGAGTAAACCTGAAAATCCCCCCTAAGCTGGCCGGAAACTCAAAGCAACTGAAAGATGATTCATTGCTCAGAACATCATTTTTTTTATTTGCAAGAGACTGGAGAGCCATGGCTGAAATCACAGCTGTGTAAGAGAAAGAAAAGAAAGAAGAGGAAGAACAGATTATATGATTATATTCTCTCCTTCCTTCCTTCCTTCCTTCCTTCCTTCCTTCCTTCCTTAACAATTTTCCTAGGGGTAAAGTTTTGATTATATCTTAGTGGAACGGAAGTCTTACTTCATTGCTGGATGTCTGATTGCTGAAGGATTCTACTAAGCCTCACCTCATTCTCTGCCTTTTGTGTCCCACTTCTGGGCAGCACAAGACATAGCCTGAGTGCTCTCTATTTTGGCCTCATTGGGAGATTCAAATTGCAAGCCCTTTCCCATGGGAAAGACCTCTCATCCCCCAGAACCATCTGTAACCACCAGAAAATTTCCAAACCATGTCTTCTCTACCACCATATTCAGGCAAGCTTGAGAGGCCTGCCTTACTTTCCCCAAATTATCTTAACCAAATTTTGAGTGGGAGCCCATCCTGTTTCCTGTTCAGATTGTTTAAAATTTAGTAAATTAATTGTATCTGCATTGTAGAGGATACAAATTTAAGGATATCAATCAAATTTTAAATTAGTAATATCCTATCTGAAGCATTCTCTGGAGCCTAAAACCTAGTTTTAAAATATTGCACAGATACTATATAAGTTTGTGCATAAACTGAAGTAAATGCTTTTCCAAGAGTACAGGTGTGGCCTTATAAAATAGAAGCTACTCACAGTTACATATAAGCAGTGATTTTGAAAAAGAAAGTTAGAAATAGACCAGACTTCACTAAGTTTGCAAAATAGCCATAAATCAGCCCAATCCTTGATTGAGCCAAACCCCTGAGAGAAAAAAAAATCTGTTCTGTAAGAAGACAATCTTTTCCAGAGCCTAAATTGTGTATACATTCTTTCATATACATAGTCTAACATATAATCAAAACATTACCCACAACATGAGATGATGAAATGAGATAACTAAAGATTAAGTTAAAAAATCAGTCATAGAGTCACTGGATAGTCCAGCTACATGTTATTAGATACAGATATTAGATGTAGTTATTAGATATAGATAAACTGAGGTAAATATATTCAGGAAAATAGAGAACAGTCTAACATTTAGGTAGATTTTTGAATAAAATTCAAATGGAAATATTCCAAATAGAAAGTTCAGTAAGTTAAATGAAAAAAATAAATGGAATTAACTAAATATTAGGTCTAGCTGAAGAGAAAGTTAGTGAACTCAAAAGCATATCTATAGAAATTATCCAGACTGAGGAATAGAGAAAGAGAGGGAAAACTAGAACAATGTTGAAAGAATCAAGGTGTAATGAATATGTCCTTCTAGTCTTAAAAGGAAAAGAGAAAGAGAATGGGGAAGAAGCAGTATTTGGAAAGTTAGTTGATAAATTTTTCTGAAAACTAATGAAAGACTTTAATCTCCAGATACAAAGTGCCATAGGCTTCGTTAGGATAATTGTGAAGAAATGAATATACACAGACACTTTCTGGTAAATGTTCTCGAAACTAGTGACAAGAAGAAAACTGAAGAGAACTCGAGGAAAAGGAATGCATTGTGTTCACATGTGTGATGATGGAATAAATGCTTAAAATTCCACCAAGAACTATAGAAAATAGAAGACAATAGAATGTCAGCTTCAGGGTGCTGAAAGTAATCTGTGCCAATATAAAATGGGGCAACCCCATCTTTCAAAAATGAATGCATAATAAATTAATTTTCAGAAAATAGAACAAAGGTTTCTCTCCAACAAAACCATAGCAAGAGGAATGTAAAAGGGGATTGTCAAGACACAATGAAAATCATCCATATGGCAATAAAGAAATGCGTAAGATGGACATCATAAGGATAAAAATGTGAGGAAATCAAAATAAATATAAGGAATGAAGATTCATTGGTAAATTTTACAGAATAAGAGAATGAAAATACATTACAATGGTAGAAGGGAAATTTAGAAGGTGATAAATGGATTTGACATTCCTTAAAGTTCATGCATTGTCAATAAAGTAAAAAATACCAAGTTGTAACAATTTTTAGTACGTCAAAAATGACTTCCATTATGGGGGGGGGGAAAGTGCAAACTTATTCCAGTTTATTCTGTAAATTACACCTAAAAATCAAGACAAAACACATAAAACAACTATCAAAACATTCTGAAAAATAAAGGGGAAAAAAAGCAGACTGATTAAAAACCTCAGTATTTGAGGTATGAATCACTGGTGAACTGTTTTGTTTTGTTTCACCACTTAGAGATATTCCCCTGAGTGATAGAGCTTTCCATAACCTATTAAATGATAGCAGGGAGAAGTTGTGACCTCCCTATCAGTCCTGCAGTCAACAAAAATGAGAAGTGGATCTCTATTGAGTATCGCCAGTCCAGACTAAGAGCAAATGCTCTTTACCACTCCCCCACTCCTGCCCTTTCCCAACTAGACAATTGGTGAAGGATCACAGAGAGGAAGGAGCTGGATAAATTGAAATACTGGGCTCACTCCAATTTTGCTTATAGGTGAAACTAACCAGAGTGAACAGAGCCAAATCTCTGAGAATGGAACTCTATTGTGGAATGTGGCCAAAACTTCAGATTGGCCTCTGTGTATAATATAAGCTATATACTCCAGAATACCACTGCAAAGACTTAGGGCTGTATCAACTTTCAAATCACAGCCCAAAGTGGTGTGGACTCTGACCATAAATGGGCTGATGGCTCGCTGAAGTAGAAAATTTAAAACATGGATGGAGCTAGTGTGTATTATGCTAAGTGAAACAAGTCAGTCAGAGAAAGACAAATATGACATGAGGTGACTCATATGTGGAATTTAAGAAACAAAACAGATGAACATAGGAGGAGGGAAGGAAAAATAAGATCAAAACAGGGAGACAGACCATAAGGGACTCTTAAATACAGAGAAGAAACTGAGGGTTGATGGAAGGAGGTGAGAGGGGGATGGGCTAAATGGGTGATGGAAATTAAGGAGGGCACTTGTTGGGATGAGCACTGGGTGTTACAAGTAAGTGATGAATCACTAAATTTGACTCCTGAAGCCATATTACAATATATGTTATGTATGTTAAATAACTACAAGTTAAATAAAAATTCAAACAAAAATGAAAACAAAACAATTTAGATAAGAACTATTGTCTCCTAACATTATTTTGAAAATGTCCAGGATTCAAAAAAAACAAAACAAAACAAAAACAAAAAACGAAACAAAAACACATTGGTATAATAAGAACCAGGGAAACTGAAAGTCCAGTGATAAAAGACAACCAACAGGAATCAACACCAGTAAGACAAAGATGTCACAAGTATTTGACAAGTTTCATAAAAAATGCAATGATAAGCAATTATCAAACTCTTGAAACAAATGAAAAATTAAATATATATATATATATATATATATATATATATATATATATATATTTGCAAAGCAAGAAACTCCAAAGAAGAGCCACATGGAAACTCTAGATCTCACAAATACAGGCTTCACTGTATGGGCTCAATAAGAAGCCACATATGACAGAGGAAAGAAGCAGTGAATTTAGAGTGGATCCATAGATTTTGTCAATTTCAAACAGCAGAGAAGTTAAGAAAAACAATCTTCAGGAGTCTATTGGACTGTATATATACATCGTCATCAGAGTCCCAGAAGGACTGGAAAGTTACTTGTGGAGTTGGAAAATTACCTAAAAAAAATAGTGACTGTACACTTCCCAAATTTATCGATAGACATAAACGTAGAGATTCGAGAAGCTCAGTGATCCTCAACAGTGATAAACCTAAAAATGTCTACAGGCAAATATGTCACACATTTGGATTTCTGAGAAGTAAATACAAGGATCTTTAGAACAGTGTGAGGGAAGCAATGAATTACCTTCAGGGGAACAGTGATTCAAGTAGGAGAACGAAGATTCCAATATTCATGTAAGAAGGTGGCACAACCTTTTCTAGAAGTCAAAAGAAAGTGGCACAACGTATTTAAAATAGGGAAAGAAAAGGACGGTCAATCCTAGATTCTGTACACAGTGAAAATAAGGACATTCCACAAAGACCTTTACAATTGCAGGATAACTCAGATGTTTCAACACTAGCAGACCTGACCCAAAAGAATCAGTAACATAATTCTTCATACATAAAGAAATTGTAACATAAGAAAACTTGGAATATCAAGGATGAAATAAATAGCAAAGATAGATAATTCTTCTCCTTTTGTGATTTTAAATTCCCTTTGATGGTTGAAGGCCAAAATTATAATATTCACTGATAGGATTTATGTCGTAGATAGAGGTACAGTGCGCCACTGTATTTATTAGCTGGAAACAGGATTATGAAAACTGAAATTGTAAAATATTAATATTAGTAGACTGATATATATTCTGTAAGTATGTATGCTGTAAATCATTCAACTACTAAAAAATTATACAAAAATATACTTAAAACCATAATAGATGAAGCAAAAGGAATACAAAAATATTCAAACAAAACAAACAAAGAGAGAGGGAACATTTAATCTGGGCTTTTAGATAAAAAGATTGCTCTGTGGTGTCTGGGTGGTTCAGTCAGTTAAGCATCTGATTTCGGCTTAGGTCATGATCTCATGGTTCGTGCGGTCGAGCCCCGCGTCAGGCTCTGTGCTGACAGCTCAGAGCCTGGAGCCTGCTTCGGATTCAGTGTCTCCCTCTCTCTCTGCTCCTCCCTCACTCACACTTTGTCTCTCTCTCTCTCTCTCTCAAAAAATAAATAAACATTAAAAAATAATAAATAAGTAAAGAAATAAAAAGATTGTTCTACCTTGTTCTGGGCATGGGCCCACATCCGGAACACATGGATAGGTGCTCCCACTCAGACACTTATCTGCTCTATGACTTGGGGCAAATTACTTGAGCTTTCTGTACCTAGGTTTTCTTATCAGTCATTGGAGATTATGGAACATCTTAATTCTAAATTGAAACAAGTGCTTAGAATAGTGCCTGGCACACATTAAATGCTATAAAATGACAATAATTGTAACTGTACTACAGTTGGAAACAGGAACATCCACAAAGGGCAGCACCACTCTCTCATCAGTGACCACCTTTTTTTGATCCCTTACTATATATAATGGCTGTCATTACACCATGGCTATCATTACAGCAAAGCATATCACTCACTGCGGCTTGGAGTAAGATCTCCTTTTCAATTGTTTTTCTTCCCACTAGAAAAAACATTGGCAGAACTTCTCAGAATTTGGGATTGTATTTTCACCATCCCTCTTGTAATATTGCTTTTAGTTTTTGCCATGTTGACTTTATAATATCCATACATTTCTTTATTAAATTCGTAGGAAAAAAACCCAATGATGTTGGTCAATAATATTTTTCTGAATATTTATCATATTAATTCACATGTAAGTATTGCTATAGGAAAATTAATCTCAAGTAAAGACCTATGGAAAACTTTTCTTGTATATATACTCTTTCTGAAGCATCAAATGTTTTATTTTTTATTTTATTTATTTTTAGAGAGAGTGTGTTTGTGTGTGAAAGGAAGAGAGAATTCCAAGCAGGCTCCACACTGTCAATGCAGAGCCTGTTGTGGGGCTCAAACTCACAAACCGTGAGATCATGAGCTCAGCCAAAATCAAGACTTGGAGCCTTAACCAACTGAGCCACCCAAGTGCCCCCAAAACATCATATATTTTAAAAGAAATATTTTTGTGGACAAATTTTTAAAAGGCGGTGAAAAAGTAAATTTAGAATCATACACGATAAAATTTCGAATGAAGGAAATGGATTATGTTAAACTACAAAACAACTAGTAGAAAGCTAGAGACCATTTTAATGGCCTTGACATAAGACAGGCATTTCTGACCGTAAAATACTTAATGGGCATAGATTAATAAGCCATATGGTTAATACTGAAATAATACAATAAGCTTATCAACTGGTGAAATAGTACTTGTAATTCTGTTATGGATCTAGATTGGTATCTATCATGTTCCCAACCCTTTACTGTTTGTGGTATTTTCTTTATGTTACTTCACCCCATTTTTTCCTCTCCTGTCTGAGTTAGTTGAGCATCATATATGATCCCATTTTATTTTCTTAGTGTAATAATTATGTTTTATTTTAAAACAAGAGTTGGGTTCCCTAGATTTTGTGATGTATATTTAATTTTTTTTTTTTACGTCATGCCTCGAGATCAAGATGTGAAGTGAGATCTAGAGTCAGATGCTTAACTGACTGAGTGACCAAGGCACCCGTATTTTTTGCTTTTGAGGAATAGTTTTGTAGGGTATAAAAATCTAGGTTTTTTGGAGAGAAAGAAAGAAAGGGAAAGGGACAGAGAAAGAGATTTAATAGGGATTGGCTCACACAGTTATGGAGGTTGAGAAGCCTTACAATCTGCCATCTTCAAACTGGAGAAACAGGAGAGATGATGGTGTAGTTCAGTCTGACTCTAAAGGCTTGAGGACCTGGTGACTGGTGGTGTAAGACCTGATCTGATTCTGAAAGTCCAATAACCCAGAGTACCTGTGTCTGAGTGCAGGAGAAGACGAATGTCTCAGTTCAAGCAGACAGTGTGAATTCACCCTTCCTTCACCTTCTTATTCGATTTTAGTGCTCAACAGATTAGATGATGCCCACCCACATTGGGGAGGACCATGGGTTTTAGTTTACTCGGATCACTGATTCAAATGTTAATCTCTTTTAGAAACATCCTCATAGACACAAGTAGAAATCATGTTTTGCCAGTCATCTGGGTATCCATTAGCCCAGTGAAGTTGGCACGTAGAATTAACCATCACAATATCCAAATATTTTTTAAATAACCCAAACAGCTGGATTTTTTAGCCATTTAGACTCTGCTTGCTCTGCATACTCCATTAAACCTCAGCCAGCATCTGTTGACCATTGATAAAATAAAGTGTAAGATGCCAAGCTGATAGGCCCTTTGGTCATGGAGACTCCACACCATGTTGCTGTGCAACATCACCTTGACATGTAAGCCCTCTTTTCTCTCCCCTTCTTTTCTAGGATTTCCCTTGTTCTCCTCCCTTCTGAAGGAGGACTCCCTTTCCATAAGTCTTTCATACTGTGAGAGGCTTCTTCTCTCAACCAACTGTGTCAGGTGAGGCCCAAATAAAACCTGTTGTGTGTTATAATGTTGCCCCTATGGTCATATCTTTTTTTATTGATCATGTCCAAAATGTCTTTAGCTCCCAAGAAGGAGTTACACTGTTTTCAGTGTTTGCTGTAGTTATAAGTTTCAGAACCTTTGCATTCATTCATAGTCCTTGTTTTTGTCTTCTTTCTTGACTTTGGCCTTCTCTAAATAATCCACCTCAGAGAGAGACTTACAACTATTTCAACTTTAATCCACTGAAGAACTTTGGTGTAGACCTAAGGTGTGGAGAAGTGGGGTCATTCTATAATCTCCTAAAGAAATCCTAGCCTTTTAGTGAGCCTGTATCTTGGGAATGTAACTTTTACCTGTTTCTCTATTGGTGAAACTATGTTTTCTGCTCCTATCTCCTTCTCTGCCTGTAGCATCCCTACCCTATAACTTGAATCCCTTCTCTTACATCCCCCACACATAGGAGAGATAGGGAAATTTAGAGGGCTTCAGTAAAAGGAATATTCCTCATCATTTATAATCACACTTCAATGATGCGTTTTCCCCTGTGAAAACAGGCTCTTGTTATGAGGAGGGCTATGCATATTTCAAAATGATTATTTCATTATTCCACCTGTCATAGCCAGGAGGGGATCTATCTTGGGTCTTCATTATGAGGGCATGTTGGAGTCATGGAGGTGGAGTCCAGACATGTGTGCAGCTCTTGAAGACTTGGCCAAGGAGTTTCCCCCTCTTATGCGAGTCCAATCAGACTTTAGCTACTACCAGAGTATTCCTTTTATTTCCCGCTCCTAAACCTTCTGTCCCGGGTAAGCAGATCTTGGCTGTGACTCTGGGTATGCCTTTCTTTACAACATTGTATGTAAATTGGAGAATAGAATGATGACTACAGATTTTATACAGAGATCAGGTAATATAATGTTTCCACTGTATAATGTTACTACTCTCAGGAATTACCTGATTAATAAGAGATATGTACGAATAACTATACTCAGGCAGTACCATTTTCTATTGATGGTTATGGTTCCACAAATCATTCTGAGAAGAAGTCAGGAAAGACTGTCTTAAGAATTTTAAGGATTTCGGGGCGCCTTGGTGGCGCAGTCGGTTAAGCGTCCGACTTCAGCCAGGTCACGATCTCGCGGTCCGGAGTTCGAGCCCCGCGTCAGGCTCTGGGCTGATGGCTCAGAGCCTGGAGCCTGTTTCCGATTCTGTGTCTCCCTCTCTCTCTGCCCCTCCCCTGTTCATGCTCTGTCTCTCTCTGTCCCAAAAATAAATAAACGTTGAAAAAAAAATTAAAAAAAAATCTATAAAAAAAAAGAATTTTAAGGATTTCAAAATTTTCAATTAAATTTTAAGAATTTATAATTAAAATAAAAATTTTAATAAGAGAGAGAGAATGAGAGAGAAAATCACATATCCCCTCACATTTAGATAATATCATCAGAGAGGTGATCACTTTAAGGCCTGGGTACATAAAATTATTCCATGGGCAGAAAATCTTTTCCATCAAATAATCCATTTTGGTGTAAGAGAATGAGAGGACGTCTCATCAAAATACCTCTAGCAAACTTGCTTGGTAGAGTTAGCAATGTCTTCCAAATAAAGAAAAATCAAACAGCCAGAATGTATAAAGAACACAAATCTCCCAAGTATTCAGCCATAAATTGCTAAAAACCTCTTGTGGGGTTACAAAACAAAGATTGCTTTGTAACAACTCTTTGTTAATGTCAACCTTCTGTAAAGCAAGTATATTGTACATAAAATCCAGGTGAGGAAATCTAGGTATGGTTTACACTAGATTATTAAGACAAAATCTGTATCTCAAGGAATGTTAATCTACTTGGAGACACAGCCAAGAAAACATGCGGACATAACACTCAAGATTAATAACCTTTGTATGAGTTAATTTAAAGTTGGTTTACTTAAAGACTTGAAAAGTAACTTCTGGGAAGCCTAGGTGGCTCAGTCAGTTAAGCATCTGACTCTTAATTTCAGCTCAGGTCATGATCTCATGGTTTGTGAGACTGAGCCCCATGCTGGGCTCTGTGTTGACAGTGTAGATCCTGCTTGGGATTCTCTCTCTCCCTCCCTCTGCCTCTCCCCCATTTTCTCTTTCTCACTCATAAGTAAATTCACTTAGTTTAAAGGAAAGAATTTAAAAGTAACTCCTTTATGGAAAATATAAATGTGTACAAAAGTTTCTGAAGAAAGTTTTTAAAAAATGGCTACTTTGGGGATGATTTAAGTATTAAGTGTTTGGATTCTTATTTTTATTTCTTGAGAGTTTATTAAGTGCTTGGTATGGAATCGTGATCTCATGAGTTTTCTAATGACCATCCTGTGCCATTGTATCCAATGATAATGGCATCTTCTAACTTATTTGTTAGTGATCCATTCTAGAAATAGTCAGTGAAATTGCTTTATACTCTACAACCACTATCTAGTTAAAAATACAATTTAGAAGTTCAGAGGCAGACACACACCCTCTAAATGTCTTTAAAATTCTTAATACAGAAGAGACACTCATAATAGCAATTTCAGTCATTCATTATGTACTGACTACATGGAAGACATTGTGCTTTCAATTCAGTATCTCACGTAGACGTCATGACAGACTGACAAACTTCACATTCTCGTGTCAGAGTCGGTATGTCTGAGAACAGGTGAGTCATCCAAAGTCAGTTAGCTGAGGAATATAAGACGTGAAGTTGAACATCTAAATATATCAAACTCCAGGGGCGCCTGGGTGGCGCAGTCGGTAAGCGTCCGACTTCAGCCAGGTCACGATCTCGTGGTCCGTGAGTTCGAGCCCCGCGTCGGGCTCTGGGCTGATGGCTCAGATCCTGGAGCCTGTTTCCGATTCTGTGTCTCCCTCTCTCTCTGCCCCTCCCCTGTTCATTCTCTGTCTCTCTCTGTCCCAAAAATAAATAAAAACGTTGAAAAAAAATTAAAAAAAAAATAAATAAATAAATATATCAAACTCCAGATTCACGTCTTAACCAAAATGTTATGCTGCCCTTTGGAGGGAACGAAAGGAAATGCTGGCAGTTTTTCTTTAATTTTTTTTATTAAAATTTTTTTGTAATGTTTATTTATTTTTTAGAGACAGAGACAGAGCACGAACGGGAGAGGCGCAGAAAGAGAGAGGGGGAGACGCAGAATTGGAAGCAGGCTCCAGGCTCTGAACTGTCAGCACAGAGCCTGATGCAGGGCTTGAACTCACAAACTGTGACATAATGACCTGAGCCAAAGTCAGATACTTAACCTGAGCCACGTCGGACACTTAACCTACAGAGCCACCCAGGCGCCCCAAGCTGGCAGTTCTTCTACTTGTAATAACTGTGGAGAGCACCACAAGTCAGTTCTGGAATGTGGTCCCTTTTTCTTCCCTTTTGCCTGATAGTTTTTTTCTTTTGTACCACTTACTTAAACTTGACATTAATTCCTAAGTACTAAAGGAACCCTTTTTTTCTCCTGTTCTCTTTTGCTGCCTCATGCAGATGACATCCATTCACGTATCTTTTATCTTACGGAAGATCCTTTTTCTGAGGTTTCACAAGAGCACGCAAATAACATTTTTAAACCAATGAACCTTTATCAGAGGAATTTCATATATTGTGTGGTGAACTTTTTTGTTACAGAAAAGCAGATATTTTGCAATAAAAACTTAGGCTATAAGCATAAATCCATAACTTGTTTGAAAACAATATGTACTGGAGTGCCTGGGTGGCTCAGTTGGTTGAGTGTCTGATGTTGGCTCAGGTCATGATCTCATGGGTAGTGAGTTCGAGCCCCACGTCAGGCTCTGTGCTTACAGCTCAGAGCCTGGAGCCTGCTTTGGATTCTGTGTCTCCCTCTCTCTCTGCCCCTCCCCTGTTCACACTTTGTCTCTGGAAAATGAATTAACATTAAAAAAAAACACAAATACATACTAAGAATTGTCTGTTAATCCAATATACTTAATTTGAGAGAAGAACAAATGACATATGACAGTAACAGAAGTATCCCAGGATTTTTCTAGAGAATTTCCCCAAGATATATATTTTTTGAACCTCTTAATGTTTTGAAACTTCCCAGCCTTCAATGAAGACAGTATGTGAGGCAGTCACATATTTAGTCAAAGATGGGCAGTGAACGCACGTTTTTTGTGCATGAGTCGCTAATTTCCTCAGGTTGAGTGCTTTTTCCTCTTCCACTTAGTGTCAGCAGCCAGGGTATAACTCTCTCCAGACCAAGATGGTGCACCTTCTGTTCCTAACAGGAGGCAAACACTTGCTGGTTGATGCCTGTCTCAAACTGGTAGACGATACGCAGGCTTTTCAAGATCAGTTTCCTGATCTACTTGTAGACCTTGACCCTGGGTCACTTTCTTCCCTGGCATCCACCATGTCTGGCCCTAAATTCTCCCATGTCTTTGGCCCTGTGTGTGTTCTTGAGTTGTGGCTTTCTTCTTCAAGCTAACCCTGTGTTGCCTCCATCTTTCAGCGATTCCTCCTAGCTTTGGTGTACCAGAGACTTTCCATTTTTGCAACATAGCCCATGCATCATTCCATATGTGTGCGACCATCCCTGGGTTTGGAACAGATGCTGGAGATGACCCCACCTTAACTTAACTATCAGCTCTTTTCTGCCTGATTAATTCCCATGCCTCCTTTCAAGATTCATGGTAGCTGCGATGTATTTTGAAATCTGCTTAATTAATTTCTGGTACTCAGTGCTCTTCCTGCACTCTGTTTATCTCTATTAACTGTACTTATCACTTTATAATAAAACCACTTCTCCCTGTCTGCTTTGAGCTTCTGGTTCAGAGAACGTAGTTGTTTATTTTCTTATCTAAAGCCCAGTCTTGAATAAAAAATTGTTATTAATAAATAACTTTTGAACTCTTAATACCAAAAAGATTGAACATGAAATATTGAAACAATTAACATTTATGCAGTTAAAAGATTAATTAAAGTAAAATAATGGGCATCCATAATACTTTAATATTCATATTTTAAATGCTTTTCAGTTGAATATTTTAATTATAAAATAAGTAGTGATGGGTAAATAAAATTTGACTCTTTGCCCTGGAACTAATTGAAGTCAATGCCTAGAGTCCTTTAACGTTATAAAGCTTTCAGCAACAGCTATTTTATCTTGTGGTTTAGACTTACTCTTACAAATAAAGAAAAAACAAACAAACTTACCAATCTCTCCCTTCCCAAAGGGACAATTAAAGAGCAGTATATTCAGCAATACTGATAGAAAATATCTTCTCTACATGGATGTAGGGCAGGAAACACTGGTAATTACCAGTCTGGAGGTGAGTTAGACAATCACTGATATAATAAGATACAATTGAACTCCACCTTTGGGACAGAAATTACTTCTGAACACAAAATCAAAAGCTCTCTGGGCAGAAATAAACAATCAAGTCACAGATCCTAAGTTGGAATGTCACGCTATCAGAATAAAAGCCTGTGCATTGAGCATACCCTGAAGGTAACATACTATTTCTTGCTTTGTTGGCGAGTTTTTCCTTATCGGAACTGTTACTTACTTTTAGGACTCCAATAACCAGATTTTTTTAAACCTCCAAGTTACATTAGAGTTCTTCTAGTCCTGTGATTTCACGAGTCAGAAAGCTGAGACGAAAGGCCAGCAATAGCACTAAAGTCCAATTCCAGTCCGACGTCTTTTCTTCTAGCCCCATCTAGGAGTTTCTCTGCGATCATCTTTAAAGGGAACCTTTAACAGCATCAGCATCATCCTTACATCTTTATGTTTACTTCTAAAAATACGCTTAAAAAATATACTTTAACAAATACTGATCCAACCGCTTGAAATACTACTTTTCCAAGGTGACCAAAGAAAGAGGAATAGAATCCAGAATATACCCCAAAGAGCCAGAGTATTTCTTGTATGAAGACAAAAGATGATGTGCATTACTGGCCCAGAAAAGGAAGAGGTCAGGGTACTTTTCAACATGGTAGAGGGTGCTTCAACTTTAAAAACTCAGGTAGCTGTCCAAAATGGACTTGTGACAAATGCCAGGAAGATGGGGTTATTGAAGACGAATAAAAGGACATGAGATTAAAATGAAGAAGGGAAGGACAGACACAAAGAAGAAAAAGAATAGTGAAATACAAGTAAGATTACAGCGGAGGGCAGGGGTTTATACTCACAATTATTTTTCTACCACATTTTTGTTCTCACGGGAGAATGTAAGCATTTTACTTACATTTGCTGCTTGCAAGGAGACCGTAGAAAGTTGGTTTTACATCGTTAAATATCTTGAAAAATGGTGAGTTTTTTGTTGGGAATTGTACTGAGATAAAATAGAAAAATGTTACATAACAAAAATAAATAAATAAAAATTTAAATCATTTTAGGGTCTCTAACTACATGAAACTAATAAACACTAGAGAACATGCTGTGTACTACTTACTACTATGTGTTACCTGGAATGAAATCATGGTAACACAGATATGTAATATCTAGATTTGCATTGTTCTATAAGGGACTTGTAAAAATGCATAGATACTACTCTGCAAGTGACTTTGACTTCCATTGCTCTGAATCTAAGAGGATAGTCTTTGTTTTTGTTTTTGTTTTTGTTTTTTTGTTAACGTTTTTTTCTTTATTTTGAGAGAGAGAGAGAGACCAGGGGAGGGGCAGAGAGAGAGAGAGAGAGAGAGAGAATCCCAAGCAGGCTCCCACGTCATCAGCACAGAGCCTGCCATGGGGTTTGGTTCTATGAACCCTGAAATCATGACCTGAGCCAAAATCAAGTCAGAAACTCAATCAACTGAGGCACCCAAGCGTCCTGAAGAGGATAATCTTAGAATTAAGTGGATACGTTGCCTGAGAAACATCAGCGGAAGCAGAAAATATCAATGTCGCCTTAGGCATTGAATCGGATTTGTCTTGAAAGTTTTACAAAAGGGGGAAGGAAAATCCACTGGGGATTAATGGACAGCTGAAACCAATATTTACTTCTACTGTGTGAGCCGGGCACGGAGCAAGAAGATCGTCTATATGTGTAGAAACACACACGTGTGCAGTAAGGAACAGGGAGGAGAGACGAAGGACAAAGTGTGGTAAGTGGCCTGATGCAAAGTGTCGTGACATTTCACACTTCACACTCCACCCGGAGATGGCTTAGCAGAGAGTTTCAAGTGGTCAGTATTTTCCAGCTGTGATGAAGGTAACTGAAACTAACCACTGAGTCTAAGATACGAGTAACTCTGTTTCACTCCAGCTCCTATCAAAACCTTATAACTAAAGGAAGCGCCTAAAGATTCATTCACAAACAATATTCAATTGCTACAACTGCATGGTTTTCCTTGCTAACAATATTCCTAAAGCTGTAAGTCTACTTTACCTTGTCCAGAAGCATGAGGAAAATCAGAGTTCATGTAGGGAAGCCCAGCATTTCCAAAACCTTTATATTAAAATAACTTTAAATAAGTTCAAATATTGGAATGTTGGTTTCCCAGAACTTTCCTCTATGCCACAGACTAAACTTCAAATAAAAAAGTGTTATTGACATAATTGACTATGTTTAATTTTTTAGAAAAATCTCAAAAACTTTGGCAAGTTTAACAAATATTACGGCAGTGTTCCCTTAAACTGACAACAGCTGACAATTCAAAAATGTTGTTAAAGCCTAAGTCTTGTGTATTTAGAAATTATGCCCCTACACTTTTATCTCTTCTGATACTTCATTTGTATTATGGAAGGAATTTTATTAATATTTCACATTGTTTGAATAGAAATGTTCTGTGACTGTCAGGTATATTTGACAGGAAAATTCATTAGAGTTTAAAATTTTTGTTTATTTAACTGTGAGTATTGTCAGGCAAAGTGTAATTCATCTGTGAAATTTCAATCTCTACTGTTTTGAGGGATGAATGTATGTATCTGTTGTTCTAGTTCTTAGTCCTGGTTTCCAACAAGTATAGTGGTTCTGACTCCACAGATCTCAATGCTCTATATTTATTAGATTACTTAAATGCCAGCTTTCACTTAAAAGATCGGCTTAAAAGATCAACTTAAAAGATCTCGGCTTAAAAGATCAAGGCTGAAAACATTATACTCTTATTTTTCTTAACAAAATAAATGGATATTTCTTCCAATACAAAGATTGAACATTTTTATATTAGTTTGGTAATATGTTTATTGATAAACAAGGCACTACATCTGTAAGTCTTATAAACGTTGCTGAAAGACATTCTTTTACCCTGTTTTTAAAAGTCTTTTAAATTAGTAGATGTAAACCTTTTCTGGATGTACTAATTTATTCAATTAACTCTTCTAGCAGATCATTAAAAATCATAGAATTAGATCCTGCGATATTCATATACTAGGTATATCCTAGGCTATTAGAATCCCACCATTATAATAACTGAGCCTATTTACATGAATTATTCATTCGAATAGTGAAATTCTCAATGCAGGAAAAAAACAGTTTTCCGCTTACATTGTCTTCTGCCTTCGGACAAGTGACCTTTGAAAAACAAACAAATCATTTATCTCAAAAGTTATTTTCCTGAGCTAAAACATAACCTTTCGGTTGGAACTATGTTATAATTAATGGAATATTTTTAATTTATTTTTTAGCCTCAAAATGATGTTGACAAATCAGCGAGTATGTGTGTGCATATGTGTGTGTGTGTTTCCATGCACACGTGTATGTGCATGTGGGTCTACGAATGGCTCTGTGACAATTTTCTACAGATTTTTTTTCTAAACATGGAGATCTTTCCTGATTTCAATGGCTCAATATTTTCTAAATTTGGACAAACTTACCAATAAAAATTTGTTTCTTTATCCTAGGTATCTACATAATTAATTCTTATATTTAACATTTATAAATTGCAGGGCTACAGCAGTACTTACATAGCATAAAATTAAATGAATGTTAAAGTATAAATCTCTATTTAAATGTAAATTGAATTAAAAGCTAACCTTCTTGAGGCACTTGATAAGCTTTGAATTATGCGTTTAAAAGTCTATAGTGAGGTATGAAGTATTATGATATACTCAGAAGGATGACCATATTTTATAATAATAATGATAAATAAAGTCAATTATACAGTTAAGCCTGGAAAAGTGAATTCTGTATTTGGAAATGAATCATATTCAAAATATTGAACAGAGTATCCAATGCTGTGCTTATATGCTATAAGCCATATTAAAAAAAGTTAGGTGACAAGTTTGACTTCTCTGTTAAGAACCAGAAGTGTAAGAAAATTGTAGAACTTTTTCAAACCACACATTCAAGAATGACAGCTGTATAGACCAGCTATCTTGACAACCATTACAAGTATCTGTCCATTATGCTGCACCCTGTCATAACCTAAATGGTATATGTAACTGAGAGATACATATATACACACACACACACAAACATGATGTATGGATATATATACATGATATACACATGCATCCATATGTACGTATATATTGTTAAAAGAAGAATTTTGTCAAAGAATAATTGCACTGGATGGAGTTAAATAGACAAGGAAGATTTTATTCAGTACTATCATAATGAAGAGATAGATTGAATTTAACTTCACTGAAACAAAAGGAAGGAGGTTTCTTATGCAATGGAGTAAGCTAATGCCAGAATACTGGAGGGTGGTAGGGGGAAGGTGGTCAATGTGATTAGGTCATCTGTGTTTGCGGATTGGCCTTCACCAAGGCTAGGCTTCTACCCTCCCATAGATTTGGAGGTTTGGGCCTTATCTTTCTTGGTGATGAGTCTGCAAAGGGATAGCTCTGAGGTCCTGAGAAAGCCATTCCTGGATTATAAAACTGGTAAGAGGCTGAGAGATTTATATCAAAAAAGCAAAGAAAGAATGTTTAATTGCAGATTTTCTAATGTAAATGATCGAAGAACAGAAAAGTCAGGGGAATAAAGATAGGAAGAAACCTATCTAAACTTCATTCAAACTGAGGGGAACACTAAGGCCATCTTGGTCAATATCTGTATATATTAATTATATCTGGAAATGCTTATTTCATCACATGAAAGGCAGGAGTATTCATAAATATAATGATACCATAGCTGAGTATTTTTAACATTCAAAGTATTATTTGCTGCCAAAATGTAAATTGTTTTTGAAGTTGAAGGATATGACTTGCACTGCCACGCCTCTGCTAATTTCCAAAATCATCTAAATTTCAAAATGTCTTCTGGACATGTCTGGTCGATCGTTCTCTGGTACTTCCCAGTCAATATAGCCAGAACTAAACTTGTTTTTACTACTATTGTTTTGCTACTGTGGCTACGACATTGTTTACTATTTTGATTAATATCATCACCATCATTACATTGATAAGAATGAAATTGTTCATGTTCATTACAGCATGTACATGTCTGCGTTCCTTCTTCCTTCAGTGCTCTCAGTTACCACATTCTATCAATTCTCTTTCCACGATATTGCCGATATATAGCATGCGACTTCTTGGAATCCATCTTTTCTCTCTTTGTCAAGGGACATAGCTTTGTCCATGATCTCTTCTGCATTGTTAATTTTTCTTGTGTCTTATATTTTGCAGCTATTTTTTAAATAAATAAATTTTATACATAGATGTCCTTTCTTTTAGAAATATTCCCTATACTACACATTTTACTTCAGTTATAGCTCCATTTTTAGGCTCATATTTATAGCAAAAGTTCATAAGAAGGTGTATTTGTCACCAATATAGAATCCTTTTTTTTTTTTTTTTACATTTTATTTACTTTTGATAGGGAGAGAGAGACAGAGCACAGGTGGGGGAGGGGCAGAGAGAGAGGGAGACACAGAATCCAAAGCAGGCTCCTGGCTCTGAGCTGTCAGGCCAGAGCCCCACGTGGGGCTCGAACTCACAAACCATGAGATCATGACCTGAGCCAAAGTTGGACGCTTAACCGACTCAGACACCCAGGCGCCCTCCATTTTCTTAATTATACTTTTCTTCTCAATATAGTCCAATTTGTCCTTTACTCTTCATATCAATGTTCAGTTGAGACTGATCCTCACATAAAAATGAATCTTTCTTCCTGATTTACATATCTGCCTTAATGACAGAATAGCACTTTTTCAATTCTACTCAGATTTCAAAAATATCATACATTTCGATCATTTTTTTCCTAAAAACACAAATTTAAAATACCCACTCCACTTCAATTTTTTGTCTCTGGGCAAAATTTAACATTGTATGTCTGTTGAATACTTGTCTCCTATCTCTACATAAACTCCATAGGTGGACTCATAATGATGAGGTTCATCATAGCAGCCCTAGTGCCTAGAAGATGGCGAGAAAATAATCTCTCAACAAGTAGCCATTAGGTGAACAATGGATGAAGGATGGAATGATGTCTGTTTTCATCTATTATCGGTAGTAAACAAACTGCAGCTGTATTTCATGTCTATTACACATACTGGCATGTCACAAATTAAGAGACTATCACATATCAAGTATTATTGAATGCTTACTCATACATGCGTTTCCTGGGGCTGGGGGAAGGAGAAGTCAAAGAAGAAAGTCCTGATATCTTCAACAGTTTATTTAATAAACTTTTAGAAAGAGCTGTAATGACCCAAATTAATGACCCAAATTAATGACCCAAATTAATGACCCAAAAAATGACCCAAATTTTAGATCTTCTGGATGTGTAGAAAAATAAGGGAAGCCATTTTTGACAATACATTTCATATTAAAAAAAAAAAAAAAGAAAAAGAAGGGAAGCCCAATAGGTTTCCTGTTTCAGATCTAGATACTTCTCTCTGATGGAACTCTTTGAATTGAGTTTCCTGTCACCTGCCACCTTTTGCCTGATATGTTCTTTCTTCTCTTATAGATTTATACGGATGATGTCTTCAGAGTCAGAGGCTTCATTTTGTCTTCTTCACTATCACTCTTAGACATCCTCTTGTGATCTCTTTGATAATATCAAGAGAGAGAACCTGCTCCTTGCTAACTTTGCTTTCATTTTTGGTATGATCTCTTAGAGATAAAGGGAAACAAGGGAAACAACAGGAGGAAGCAAAAAGCTGTCCTTTGTCTGAGCCCAGAGAATCAACTACAATTTTCATTGACTTCTTCCTTATGAGAACATCTTTTTTCTTAAGTCAAAAATGTCTGCTGTGAAACCTTAAGAGTCTGTAGAATTTCAGGGGTCTTAAGTTATTCTCTACGTTTTGTTCAGCAAAATATGTGGTGAGCATGACCACATCTCCTAAACTTTACCAGAGGGCCATTATTCCAGTTCAAGAATAACACTATGAAAAATGGACTTTCCAACAACATCTCTGGTTTCAGCTAATTTATATAACACTTTTAATGATCATTAATCATTTCTAGTGTTCTTCCACATGTTTTTATACTCTCTGCTGGCAAGAATTTTACTATTGCTCATTTTATCCTACGCCAAAGAAGGAAGTTTTGTGTACCGAATGTCACTTCTGAAACAATTACTTATATATTCTTGGAACATAAAAGTAAATTATTATTTTTTGGAAAATAAGATAATTTGGGTCATCAAGATTAGAATTCAAATTTCCTTTTCCTTATGCAACACTGGTCTACATAGTTGATAGCACAGAATTCTTTGACTGTAAAAAATGAAAGATCCTTGCCAAAAATATTCCTTACTAATAACCTTACTAATGATCACAGATAAACCATGATAGATTTTCATAATCAGTGTCTTTATTATAATATTTGTTTTTCTAATGTAATTACTCCTAAAAAAATTGTTCTGCTTGCTCATGCTTCACAATTTCCATCCTTAGTTTCAATATAGAATTTTTTATTGTGGCCACAGGGCCAAAAAAAAATACTAGACTAATTTATCCAGAAACACAGAAAACATACTGTCAAAGAACTTGAATTTTGAGTTAGAATTCATGGATTTACATCCTATTTCTTAGCTTATGTGACCTTGTATGAATGATTTAATCTTTGTATACCAGATTTCTTATTAATAAAATGTGAATGATTATAATCTTCCGTTGTAGGGTTGTGTGGATAAACGTGGATTTTAACTTATGTAAAACACACTTACAGAATGGTCGGAGCAAAGTTAGCACTCAATGAATATTACCAGTTATTAATATAGGACTCTCCTTAAGCTCTGTTATATTTTGGCAAATTTCTAAAATAATTTCAAAGTTTGAAAAAATCTATAAGAGTATTGACATTTAAATAAAATCCATAAAATTAATAGATCCTAAGTTAGAGTGACTCAAATATTTATAAGTACTTTAATTTTGCTGCTAATTCAGGTTTAATTCACCCCAGTATTTTTCCAGGCTTTAATGTGAATTTTTTATTTCAAACTAGTCAAAATCCTAGAAAATTTTTCAAGAAGGGGACAGAACTATTTAGCCAAGACAAAAGAAAAAGTTGTGTTTGCAGTTTTCACCGGATCTAATCAGAAGACTTTCTGATGTGAAGTTTAAAACTCAGATTTATTGCTTGATATGATGAAACAAAATGGCCAAGATGTAAAATAAGTTATACTCCTTTTTATGGTCTAAACCATTTTAAGCATATAGCTTATGTGCAAGGTGCACTGGAATATAGAGATGCCATTTATTTTAATTCAATCTGAAAGCTAAGTAATGCAATATTCTTGAAGACATTTAGTGAAATGAGTCTTAAACTCAAGTACCTTCCCATTCTAGAATGGAAGGCCTTAAAAGCCTACATTTATCTCTTACACCCATCCTTTTTACCAGACCTACCTCCTACATTTATTATAATATCATCTGAGGATGGAGAGGTCTCCACAAGCTCTCAGATGCCCATGATGAAACCCGATCCCTCTTACCCTCATGGACAGTGGAAGTGCTACATTTCCACAGCTTTCCATGCGGGGATGTATTTAAAGATTGATCCAGAATGACATCGCCATTAAAATTGGTGAGGGCTTCATTTCCCAAATACTGTATCATAGTAATATGTTGGACTAGCCCATGGTGGTCACTTGCCTTAGGGCCCCAATCTGCCCTCTCCTGTCCTATGTTTGGTTAGAAGAACAGGGCTTGCAAATGTGTCTCCTAGTCTCCTTTGTCAACTAGTCTCCTTCTGTCAACTAGGTCTTCCACCAGGAGTACTGGCAGGTGATTAAAGGTCAGAGGAGACAGGGCTGGTAAGCAACGCTGCTCTTTCTGCCTTCTGGAAGCATCCCTCCAGCAACAGTTCAGGACCCATGGCTCAGAGCTTGATTTCAGTCCCAGGGCGAACTTTACTGCCCCTGCATCCCCCACGCTTTTCCTTGCCATATTGTGTGCCAGGTCTCCGAGTCCCTGTGGTGATACCCCTATTCTCAGCAGGGAACACAGGCTTCCGTTCTGGGCTGGAGACCATTTCCTTGTTTCGGAGGAACAGCTTACTGCTTCTTTTCCTTCTCTAGGACACTTTGCCTGTTTTTATCTCCAGCACATCTGACATCTTTAAAAGTAAATAAACTCCTTAAATTAAATCTCCCTCCGTTTGATATCCTAGAATAGCCTCTGTTTTCATAGATATATTACTGATATATTCTTATATCATATATGATGATATCTTATATGATATATTCTGATATACTGGTATATTCTGATATATCTTGCTGATATATTCCCCTAGATGATAGAATGACAGTTACTTTTGAACATAATTGAAACAATGCTTAAATAATTCATTGTCTTTGAAATTCTATGAGAAAAATCACAATTTCTGTCATTCTGGTGGGAATAAATTTACAAAAAAATTTTCATAAAATAAGTTAAGAATTCAGTCTCAGAGGAATCATGGCATAAACTATATACCAAAAAGCAAACTAAAATTTATAAGAAATATAATATATTTTATATTTTTATCATAGAAAGTATTTTATAAGTAGCTTTTTTCGATGTAACAAAATAATCTGTACACGTTCATTTTGTTTTTTTAATTAATTAATTATTTATTTGAAAGAGACAGAGAGAATAAGAGGGGAGGGGCAGAGAGAGGTGGCGAGAGTGAGAATCCCAAGTAGGCTCCACACTATCAGTGAAGAGCCCGATGCGGGGCTTGAGCTCACAAACCCGTGAGATCATTACCTGAGCTGAAACCAAGAGCCAGAGGCTTAACCGACTGAGCCACTCAGGTGCCCTTGTACACATCCATTTTCATTCTTTCTTGTGCTTAGGCAGTAAATCAGCAAATAAATAATTATCTAACATTAATAATATGTCAAACACTGTTCTAGATATTGTAAACAAGACCATTGCTGGCCGTTAATAGCTTGCCATTTAGCTGTGAAGACAGGTTATAAACCATTAAGACAATAACAGAATGATAATTTCAAATAATGATGAGTGTTATAGAATAAATAAACATGGGATATACATAAACAACGTAGCAAATGAAATATGAAGTAAATTAGGATAGCCAGATAAAAATGGCTATCGCCAGCATGTAATCGTCGTGGTCATAAAAGGCTTTTTGCAGTGGCTAACATTTGAGCTGAAGCTTGAATGTCAAAGTGGAAAGAAGATATTGGTTTCCAGGAGACGTGCAAAGGAGCTAGAAACAGGAGGGTTTGGAAGACGTCTTGTAAGTAGTGAACACAGTCTTGGAGAACTAAGATGTAAGCGTGAGGGTAACAGGCATTGTGAGCGTTTCGACCTGAGCAATTCTATGAATAAAATCGTCATTTTCCTAGTGTCTGCATAAATCGGTAAATATTTTTAAACAAGTAAATGATAGATTACAGAATAGAAACCACGCACATGAATTCCTTACTTCTGTATGATATTGTGGAGAAAACTTTACATGTCTAAGGGAAAGCAATGGGCAGACTGCAAGGACAAAGGATAACATTATAATACTCTGTCAAATGACACTTTTTGGAATGATACTCATTTCCGAAGTGTCTAAGAAACACGGTTGGCCGCTCTGGTAACCATACCCTCTGCTTCTTTTCCACATTAGTAGTGACATGATCTGCGTGACTTTAACTGACACCATCTTTATATTACAAAGCATCCTGTCAGGGACAATTCAGTGTCATTGTTCCAGTCTGTACGAAATTTGCCTTCAGGCCTTTGGGGGTAGACAATAACTCTGACAAATATACTATTTTTTAAAATCCAAGATGATGCAAACATTTAATAGTTGAAAGTATTCATTGTGCAGTTGGACTAACTTACATAGATAGAGCTAATGAAAGTCGCTTCATGTATCTATAATTATCCATCACTGCATTTCTAGCTTTGGTGTATTATGTGTGTATATATAATACAGCATCACTAATGACTATACACGTGATCTGTTATATGCTAATCATAGTCTTGCCGCAATTTTGGTATCAATATTTTATTAATAAAATAGCAGATCTATTCTTCCACCAGTAGTAGAACTGACCTGAGGAATTAAACATAAGCTAAGAGATCAGTCTAGCTCATAAATAATTTGCCATTTATTTCTTACTAATTGCAAAACGAATATATTTAAGTAAAAATGTACATAGCATTAAAATAATTCTTACCCTCTGGTCTTCTTATTGCTTTAGCTTTTTTTATTCTTGAGATTTTTCCTAAGTTAGCTCTTTGTGGAGGTTTGCTTGCAATTCATTTTGATGTTTATGTAACATAATACAAGAAAGTAGAATTTTTGAATGATAGTTTTATCCACGTCTCTTACACATATTCTTGATATTCCTAGACCCTTCTATATATATTGCATACTGAGATATGACAGTTTGTATCGCAAACTGGTTAATACCAGTTAATAGCAATTAATAAGTATTAATTCTCTTTTTCTCTCTGGAAAGTATAAGGTGGTTAATAGTCCCATTATGGCTTCTTTTAAGAAATTTTAATAGTTAGGCAATTCAGACAACCTTCGATATACAATTAAAATTTTCATGGATGTGATTGAATCAGAGCTCTTTGGTTATTATTATTTTTTAATTTGAATCTGACTGACCCACAATGTTACATTAGTTTCAGGTGTACGACGTAGTTATTCAACATCCCTATGCATGATACCATACTTACCACAAGTGTAGCTACCTACGGTCACCATACAACACTATTAAAATATTATTGAAAATAGGCTGTTTCTCATGACTTATTCAGGCCATAACCGGAAGCCTGTATCTCCCATTCTCTTTCACTCATTTTGCTCATCTCCCCATCCCCATTTCCTTCCGGCAATCTTCAGTTTGTTCTCTGTATTTATAAGTCCAATTCCGCTTTTGCTCGTTTATTCATTTTTTTTTATTCCACACGAGTGAAATCATATGGTATTTCTCTTTCAGCCTGACTTATTTCATTTACCATAATGCCTTCTAGGTCCACACATGTCATCGCAAATAGCAAGACCTCATTCTTTTCTATGGCTGTGTAATATTCTGTGAGATAGATATAGATGTAGATAGATATACATATACATATACATATGGATATAGGTAGATATACATATACATGTATCACATCTTTTTTATCCATTCATCTCTTGATGCATACTTGGGTTGCTTCCATATCTGGGCTACTGCAAATAATGCTGCAATAAATATAGGAGTACAGGGGCGCCTGGGTGGCGCAGTCGGTTAAGCGTCCGACTTCAGCCAGGTCACGATCTCGTGGTCTGTGAGTTCGAGCCCCGCGTTGGGCTCTGGGCTGATGGCTCGGAGCCTGGAGCCTGTTTCCGATTCTGTGTCTCCCTCTCTCTCTGCCCCCCCCCCCCCGTTCATGTTCTGTCTCTCTCTGTCCCAAAAATAAATAAACGTTGAAAAAAAAATTTTTTAATATAGGAGTACATATATCTTTTCAAATTTGTGCTTCTGTTTTCTTTGGGTAAATATCTAGTAGTGGAATTATTGTATTATACGGTATTTTTATTTTTAATTTTTTGAGAGGCTCCATTCTGTTTTCCATAATGGCTACACCAACTTACTTTCCCAGCAACACTGCACAAGGATTTTTTTCTACATCCTCACCAACACTTGTTATGTCTTTTCATTTTTTAATTTTTAAAAATTTTTTAATGTGAGCCATTCTGACAAGTGTAAGGTGATATCTCATTGTGGTTTTGAAGTGTATTTCCCTGATGCTGAAAAGATGATTAAACATCTTTTCTTGTACCTGTTGGCCAGCAGATCTTCGGTTATAAATTCACACATTTTGGTGCACCTACAATGTATCATACACTTACAATGTGTCAAAATTTGAAAATATCAGTGTTAAGAAAAAAAAAGTCACTATCCTTATAGAGCATATGGCCTATGTAGAAAGGAGACAGAAAATCAACTGGTTAACTGCACCAGGCAATTTTAGAAAGGATAGGATAGGGAGAATCTTTACAAGGAATGAAAGGGAAAAGGCTTTATGAGGAGATATTTGAGTTGAGGAAGTAAACATTAATGTAGACTCAATGCAATTCCAATCAAAATCACAGCAGGTTACTTTATGGATATCAATATATGATATTATGTGCGGAGAGGCAAAAGATCCATAGTAGCCAATCCAATATGGAAGGGGAAATTGTTGGACTGACACTTACCTGACTTTAAGACATACTATGAGGTTATAGTAATTGAGACAGTGTGATACTGTTGAAGAACAAAGAGATCAATGGAACAGAGTCCAGAAATAGACTCTCGTAAATATAATCAAACGATATTTGACAAAGGAGCAAAGGCAGTGTCTTCAACAAATGGTGTTGAGACAGCTGGATGCCATGTGTTGATAATGGGGGAGGCTGTGCACATGTGGGGAAGAGTTATATGAAAAGTCTTTGTGCCTGCATCTCAATTTTATTATACACTTAAACTGCTCTAAAACATAATGTGTGTGTGTGTGTGTGTGTGTGTGTGTGTGTGTGTGTGTTTTAAGCATTGATGCGGTAATCTGAAAATACTTTGCACAGTGAGAAAAGCAAGAACAATCATGGGAAGCAAATGGGCATTGCCACTTAAAGACAGAAAGAAAGTCACTGTGGCTGGAACATATTAAGTGATGAGAAAGTGGAAAGTGTTAAGGTCATCAAGGATTTTGTAGGTCATACTAACACTTTGCATTTTTTCAAAGTTTATGAAAAATCCATTGGTGTGTTCGAAACAGTGAAAGTGCACTATCTGTTTTACATTTTGAAAGCACAAGCTTAGTACACATGTAGAGGGAAGACTTCAGGAGACCAAGAATGAAACGAGGAAAAATGGTTTAAAGTTTATTGTAGTAGTTTAGATAGACAGTGAACAGAAGAGACACATAGTATTTAAGAAATAAACTCTCAAAGAACCATTTAATAGTACAAAATACATTAGGGTGTCCAAGGCACAAAATAATTATGTACTTATGGATATGAGCATCATTTCTCTCTCTCTCTCTCTCTCTCTCTCTCTCTCTCTCTCTCTCTCTCTTCCCATCCTGAGGGCATTTCCTGTTTTCTACTTATCTCCTTCATTACTTACTTTTCCCTGAAAACTCCCTTCTGTAAAAAGGCTTAGTTCTCGTCCTCACCAAAACTGACAATCTCATGTCTCTGTGATAACAGATTTTTCCAAAATCTGGCTTTATAGTTGGCAAATACACTCTAATTCAATCTTTAGGTGTTATGCATCAACACTTGAGATGGAACATATAATTGTATTGTAAGGGTTTGGACTCTCTCTTGATCTAATTATATTTGGTCCAAAAAAGAAAAACCCTATACTCTAAACACAAAAGTATATGATGGAGAAGAGATGATGGGGCCCATCTATATCATAAGTTCCAGAACATGCTAGAAAATATCTCATACAAATATTGCAGAGTGAAATGGTGGCCAGAGTTTCTGCTGAGGCGTTTCTGATCATAGTTTTGACTTTGGATAGGTAGGTGTGTTCGTTTTTTGTAGTGGTAACAAATCATCAGAGATGTAGTGGATTAAAACAACACCTATTTATTCTCTCACTGTTGTGTAAGCCAGAAGTACAGGCACAATGTGGCTGGTTCTCTTCTTTGGGGTTATAACAAGAGCAAACTCAAGGGGTTTGCAGGATTGTATTGCTTTCTGGGAGCTTGGGGGATAAATCTATTTTCAAGCTCATTCAGGTTTTTGAAAAATTTAGTTCCATACTATAAAAACGAAAGTGTCTTTCCCTCCTTCCTTCCTTCATCCCTTCTTTTAATTCATGATCTCAAGGAAAGGACATCTTTAGCTCAAATATTGATTGATAGACACTTTGAATAAATTTGTGTCAGGTTCCTACTGTAATAGACTCTTGCTTCTTAACATTTGAAGAATGAATCTTGATGTAAAGCAAACTAAAATCTGGGAAAGCACGATTTCTATTATTCACTTGAAGGCATATATTTGCCTTTGTCATTTTAAGCCAAGCCACTTTAAATCTTATACCCATTTTCTATACACATGTTTTAAAATGTATATAGGTATGCAAATTTGCACACATGTTAATGGCTGGTGCCACCAGATAACAGCAGCCAGATGCAGAGCACAATTATGGCTGAATGTAGAAAGTTGTATAGAATTCAATAATGTATATGAAACTCATTCCTTAGTTTGGCCAGATGCTGTAACTGGGGGTATTAATCCAGAAGTATCCCACACTTTTGCCGAAAAAAAAATCTCATGAGATCTTCTACATTCATGAAAATTCAACGATTGCCTGTCTGTCTGGAGATTCTTACTTCATTTCTAGAATTCAGTAACCTCAGATCTTCCTAATACCCATTTTCATTATGATAGTCCCCTTGATTGAACCTTAGATATGGGTATCGTTAGGCATTTAAAATGTGTTTTAAAAATCTGTTACTAGTTTGGGGCGCCTGGGTGGCTCAGTTGGTTAGCGCCAGACTCGTGATCTCAGTTCAGATCTTGATCTCGGTCGTGTGTTCAAACCCTGCACTGGGCTCCATTCAGGGTGTGAACCTATTAAAAAAAATCTGATACTAGTTCAACTAGAATCATTATCAACTTTGTATGCTATTAGCCAAATTATGTGTGTGTGAATGATTCGTTCCAATCCTATTTTTACTGTCTGCCCTTTATTTTATTATGAAATTTTGTAAAATAGGAGATTATTTTAAATAAAATGCTACAGTATGTCAGAAATATAAAATCTATTTATAATTTTGTTCTGAGTTCCTTATGAACTTAGCACTAACCCTTCCATATTCATACCACCACTCTTGTAGTGGCTCTTTGGGATTAAAAAAAATGACAGAGAAAGTTACAAAAAATACTGACATATAATATAAATGAATGAGATAGGTAGATATATATCTACATAAGTATATATATATATATTATATGTATCTCCAACATATATCCTTATGATATATATATGATATGATATATATATGATATATATATGATACATATATATATGATGGAAACAAACATTGCAAACATTGAAGTTTTATATAAAGGTGATACAAAATTTTTAATAACAGCTTAATTCAGCAACATCTAAATAAATAAATAAATAAATAAATGCCACTGACTTGGGTCGATTTTGACTGTCTCAACTTGTTGCCATCTGTACATCAGTAGCTTTCAGTGGAGATAACAGAGATATATCTTGTAGACAAAACATTTGTATCAACTATTAAGGAAGGATCTAGAAATATATAACTAATGAAGTTTACAGTCCAAAACAATAATCATAAATTTAGGGGGGTAAGCTATATGAATGAAAAAAAATACTACAAGTGACTGCTATTTAGAAATAAAATGTGTTTCAAAGAGAGCGGTATACATTGAAGATTTCAGGAAGGAGGGAAAATTTGATCAAAGTTAAATATTTCCATCAATGTGAAAAAGTATCCTCATGAATAAGTAAAAATAATGTTATTTATAGATTTAGTACATACTTAAATATTTACATCCTCCTTGGAACGGAATAATTTTTGCAAATGTCATTAACTGAACGTCTGCTATTCTTTTATACAGATTAGCCCCAATTACTTGGAAATTACCATATTATAGATATGAGGGTAAAGAATCCTTACTTACTGACTGTTTAATACTTTTTTTTTAAGTTTATTTATTTATCTCGAGAGAGAGACAGCGTGTGCATGCGGGAGGGGCAGAGAGAGAGGGAGAGAGGATCCCAAGCAGGCTCCACACTGTCAGCATAGAGCCCAATGTGGGGCTTGAACTCATGAACCATGAGATCATGACCTGAGATAGACCAAGAGTCATATGCTTTACAGACTGAGCCACCCAGGCGCCCCACTAAGTAATGTTTTCAAACAAAATTGCAAGATTATGTCATCAGCACAAAAAAAAGTTGACCCTCTTCTTTGTTTTTGGCTAAAAATTACCTTTCCCTTTCACTTGAATGATGCAATATATTTCTTTCCATCATAGCTTGAAGGAGGATCAGTGAAAAACCATGTGGGAGTTGGAATCTGTGTTCCTTTAAACATTTAATGAATATCATGCTCCTTATACAATCAAAGACCTTCCCAGAAGTACAGATGCTGTTTCGTTGATTTGATCATTGTGTATAATCTGAAATTATACCTCAACCTCTTCTGGTTTGTATGGAGTATATAAATATAAAAGATGCTTTTTTGCAAATTGATTAGGAAAAATAAAATGCTGGATTTTGAGGAAACGTGTCAGTTTCTAGTGCTTATCATACTCTGTTCTATGGTCTTTTTCTTGATGCAATCCTTGCACAGCGTCAGACCCTGTAGAAGGGAGTGTTAGAATAGAACTCTGAATCCTGGAGTTTATTAAACTACTCAGTGACCTTACGGCCCAGCACTTTTTTGCAGTGTTTCTATTAGTGTCATCTTATTTCTGTTGCTGTTATGTCATACTCAAAAGTTATGACTGGTGGAATCTTGGGGGGCTCAGTCAGTTAACCAACTGACTACTTTGGCTCAGGTCATGAACTCAGGGTGAAGGGATTGAGCGCCACAACAGGTTCTGTGCTGACAGCATGGAGCTTGCTTGGGATTCTCTCTCTCCCTCCCTTCCTGCCCCTCCCCCAGTCTCTCTCTCTCTCTCTCTCTCTCTCTCTCTCTCTCTCTCTCTCTGTCTCTCACTGTCCCTCTCAAGAATAAATAAACATTAAAAAGTGATCATTGGCACAGAGTTGTGCTCAAACAGATTTACTACATTTTATTTTGAAGCTTTAGAAGATACCCACTGTTTTATAAGTGATGCTAAATCTTTGCTAATATTTTAGGAATTTCTTTGCAAGCATTAGATCTGTCACTGGAGAAGAACTTTACGCTTTCTGATAGCACAACATTTCATAAAGATGATTTCCCTGATTCCAACTTAAGAAGGGGTTTATGTTTGCTAAAAACAGTTCCTGTATAAATGTTAGTGGAATTTATTTCTATGGGACGATGGATAGAATGAGATGAATTAGCCGATAGTGGAAACTGAGGATGACACACGGAAAACAGTAAGAAAGGTGTGGGACAGAAGTCAGATAGAAGACTTCTGCGGCAGAGTTGGAAAGTGTGACTTTATTTCTTGCACCACCTTTTGTCTGAAAACCTTAGTGTGGTGTTAGCATAACCACCGCAGCGCCCTCCTGGGTATGTTCACATCGTGCATCTTCTTCTCCCCGTCATTTAACTTGCCAACGATTTTTGTCTTTGAATTTTAAGATTCTGGTTGCTTCAGTGATATGGCTGGACTAGTTCAGGGCTGGTTCTGATGTCCCTGTTCAAATTACTCCCCTGGGGTAGGACCATTCAGGAGACAGTCACTGACTGTGCTTAAGGAGCCCAAACCACATTAGATCTATGTGTGCTCCAGAGACTCCCTTCCCAGTTCTGGGAGTTGAGGCACCTGCTCCTTATTCAGTCAGGATGAGAGAACCAGAGGCCCTTTCCTCAGAGGACACAGTGCTGGGAATGTGCACGGTCTTCGTGACTTTCGAAGGCAGTAGTCTTAGGCGCACTCCCTGAATATTTCCTCTGAGTTCAGAAGCAGGAGCTTCTGAGCTGCCTGAGTCTATTGGCCTCACACACAGCTGACACATTGGCCTGAGTCTATTGGCCTCCACTGTCAGCTGACATATTGTTTCCACAACATCCAGGACGTACATTGTCCCTGAGCCTGACCCAAACAGAGGTTGGCTCGCCTAGCAGGGACAGACTGTTGTCAGGCTTTGTAGCTTGCTTTAACTCTCCTGTTTCCCTTGTCAAATCCTTGGATTCACTTTGCCCTAGTCCTGTGGCTTGTTTTTGTCGTTTTGTTTGGTCATTTAAATATCTGTTGAGTTACTTGGCTGTGAAATCTATTTTTCGTACAGTTTGTACTTTCTGATGTCTCTGCTCAGATTTTTTGCCTCATTTTTATCTTTTATCCTGGCTTCTTAAACATCATCAACATAAGCCACTTCTGGGTCAAGGGTGATAATTAAGCCCCCTTAGCCAGCTTCATTTCTCCCATTGGACATTGGGCATACGTGTGTTTGGGGATTGCTTTCACAGTTCAGCATTTAACCCTGCATTCAGCCAGGGTCTGGTAGCTTGGAGTTTCTGTCTCTGGTCCCTTCTTCCAGGATGTAGCCTAGGGCATACGCAGACTTCCAGACCACCAGGAATGAGTGTGATTTATTCACACACCCAGTTTTCCAGACATTGCATTTGGCTCGGAGCAGCTTATTGTTCAGCCAATGTTCTGTTGGTTCTCTTTCTCTGGAGAACACCGACTGATACAAGGGCTATGAGCCAAGGACTGAAGGAAGCTTTCGAGCCTGGAAAAGTCAAGGGAGCGAGTGGTCTAGAGTTTCCAGGGAGGGGCATATCCCTGCCAACACCGTATGTGCAGCCTAGTGTAATTTGATTCAGTCTGATTATCCACAGAACGGTGAGATAATACATGTGTACCGCTGTCAGGTACTAAATTTATGTTAATTTATCATGGCAGCAAAAGTACACTGATACATGAAACTAGACAAATCTTTGCTGTCAGTGGTTCAGATTCCTATTACCTCCGATGTGAATGAATGAATAGTGATTGGAAGGTGTAGAACTGGACATTTTCTTGTCATTGTCATTTTTTATCTATTTATGACGTTAAGGTTACACAGGTTTGTCCAATTTATGATGCACCATGAGGCTATATGCTTATGATTTGGGCAATCTTCAGATAATTGAATTAATGATGTGGAAGACAGCTTTAAGATAGTCATAAGTATTGGGGTGCCTGGGTGGCTCAGTCAGTTAAGCCTGCGACTTTGGCTCAGGTCATGAACTCACGGTCTTTGAGTTCGAGCCCGGCGTCGGGCTCTGTGCTGACAACCTGGAGCCTGCTTCGGATTCTGTGTCTCCCTCTCTCTCTGCCCCTCCCCTGCTCATGCTCTGTCTCTCTCTGT
>NW_024412397.1:6526946-6579146 GCF_014898765.1 Herpailurus yagouaroundi | reverse complement strand
TCTGGTTTAGGAATCAAAGTAATACTGGCTTCATAGAATGAGTCTGGAAGTTTTCCTTCCCTTTCTATTTCTTGGAATAGCTTGAGAAGGATAGGTATTATCTCTGCTTTAAACGTCTGGTAGAACTCCCCTGGGAAGCCATCTGGTCCTGGACTCTTATTTGTTGGGAGATTTTGATAACCGATTCAATTTCTTCGCTGGTGATGGGTCTGTTCAAGCTTTCTATTTCCTCCTGATTGAGTTTTGGAAGAGTGTGGGTGTTCAGGAATTTGTCCATTTCTTCCAGGTTGTCCAATTTGTTGGCATATAATTTTTCATAGTATTCCCTGATAATTGTTTGTATCTCTGAGGGATTGGTTGTAATCATTCCATTTTCATTCATGATTTTATCTGTTTGGGTCATCTCCCTTTTCTTTTTGAGAAGCCTGGCTAGAGGTTCGTCAATTTTGTTTATTTTTTCAAAAAACCAACTCTTGGTTTCGTTGATCTGCTCTACAGTTTTTTTAGATTCTATATTGTTTATTTCTGCTCTGATCTTTATTATTTCTCTTCTTCTGCTGGGTTTAGGCTGCCTTTGCTGTTCTGCTTCTATTTCCTTTAGGCGTGCTGTTAGATTTTGTATTTGGGATTTTTCTTGTTTCTTGAGATAGGCCTGGATTGCAATGTATTTTCCTCTCAGGACTGCCTTCGCTGCGTCCCAAAGCGTTTGGATTGTTGTATTTTCATTTTCGTTTGTTTCCATATATTTTTTAATTTCTTCTCAAATTGCCTGGTTGATCCACTCATTCGTTAGTAGGGTGTTCTTTAACCTCCATGCTTTTGGAGGTTTTCCAGACTGTTTTCTGTGGTTGATTTCAAGCTTCATAGCATTGTGGTCTGAAAGTATGCATGGTATGATTTCAATTCTTGTAAACTTATGAAGGGCTGTTTTGTGACCCAGTATATGATCTATCTTGGAGAATGTTCCATGTGCACTCGAGAAGAAAGTATATTCTGTTGCTTTGGGATGCAGAGTTCTAAATATATCTGTCAAGTCCATCTGCTCCAATGTCTCATTCAGGGCCCTTGTTTCTTTATTGACCGTGTGTCTAGATGATCT
The DNA here is from genome assembly GCF_014898765.1 of Herpailurus yagouaroundi. Lineage (NCBI taxonomy): Eukaryota > Metazoa > Chordata > Mammalia > Carnivora > Felidae > Herpailurus > Herpailurus yagouaroundi. The sequence goes on along the minus strand of NW_024412397.1, from coordinate 6,578,047 downwards.
ATCCATTTCTGTAAGTGGGGTGTTAAAGTCCCCTGCAATTACCACATTCTTCTCAATAAGGTTGCTTATGTTTATGAGTAATTGTTTTATATATTTGGGCGCTCCGGTATTCGGCGCATAGACATTTATAATTGTTAGCCCTCCTGATGGATAGACCCTGTCACTATTATATAATGTCCTTCTTCATCTCTTGTTATAGCCTTTAATTTAAAGTCTAGTTTGTCTGATATAAGTATGGCTACTCCAGCTTTCTTTTGGCTTCCAGTAGCATGATAAATAGTTCTCCATCCCCTCACTCTCAATCTAAAGGTGTCCTCAGGTCTAAAATGAGTCTCTTGTAGACAGCAAATAGATGGGTCTTGTTTTTTTATCCATTCTGATACCCTATGTCTTTTGGTTGGCGCATTTAATCCATTTACATTCAGTGTGATTATAGAAAGATATGGGTTTAGAGTCATTGTGATGTCTGTATGTTTTATGCTTGTAGTGATGTCTCTGGTACTTTGTCTCACAGGGTCCCCCTTAGGATCTCTTGTAGGGCTGGTTTAGTGGTGACAAATTCCTTCAGTTTTTGTTTGTTTGGGAAGACCTTTATCTCTCCTTCTATTCTAAATGACAGACTTGCTGGATAAAGGATTCTCGGCTGCATATTTTTTCTGTCTAGCACACTGAAAATCTCGTGCCAATTCTTTCTGGCCTGCCAAGTTTCAAAAGAGAGATCAGTCACGAGTCTTATAGGTCTCCCTTTATATGTGAGGGCACGTTTACCTCTTGCTGCTTTCAGAATTTTCTCTTTATCCTTGTATTTTGCCAGTTTCACTATGATATGTCATGCAGAAGATCGATTCAAGTTACGTCTGAAGGGAGTTCTCTGTGCCTCTTGGATTTCAATGCCTTTTTCCTTCCCCACTTCAGGGAAGTTCTCAGCTATTATTTCTTCAAGTACCCCTTCAGCACCTTTCCCTCTCTCTTCCTCCTCTGGGATACCAATTATGCGTATATTATTTCTTTTTAGTGTATCACTTAGTTCTCTAATTTTCCCCTCATACTCCTGGATTTTTTTTATCTCTCTTTTTCTCAGCTTCCTCTTTTTCCATAACTTTATCTTCTAGTTCACCTATTCTCTCCTCTGCCTCTTCAATCCGAGCCGTGGTGGTTTCCATTTTGTTATGCATTTCGTTTAAAGCGTTTTTCAGCTCCTTGTGACTGTTCCTTAGTCCCTTGATCTCTGTAGCAAGAGATTCTCTGCTGTCAGCTATACTGTTTTCAAGCCCAGCGATTAATTTTATGACTATTATTCTAAATTCACTTTCTGTTATTTAAATCCTTTTTGATCAGCTCATTAGCTGTTGTTATTTCCTGGAGATTCTTCTGAGGGGAATTCTTCCGCTTGGTCATTTTGGATAGTCCCTGGTGTGGTGAGGACCTGCAGGGCACTTCCCCTGTGCTGTGGTGTATAACTGGAGTTGGTGGGCAGAGCCGCAATCAGACCTGATGTCTGCCCCCAGCCCACCGCTGTGTCCACAGTCAGACTGGTGTGTGCCTTCTCTTCCCCTCTCCTAGGGGCGGGATTCACTGTGGGGTGGGGTGGCCTGTCTGGGCTACTTGCACACTGCCAGGCTTGTGATGCTGGGGATCTGGCGTCTTAGCTGGGGTGGGTAGGCAAGGTGCACGGGGGCAGGAGGGGCAGACTTAGCTTGCTTCTCCTTAGGTGATCCACTTCAGGAGGGGCCTTGTGGCAGCAGGAGGGAGTCAGATCCGCTGCCGGAGGTTTGGCTCCGCAGAAGCGCAGAGTTGGGTGTTTGCGCGGAGTGAGCAAGTTCCCTGGCAGGAACTGGTTCTCTTTGGAATTTTGGCTGGGGGATGGGCAGGGGAGATGGCGCTGGCGAGCGCCTTTGTTCCCCACCAAACTGAGCTCTGTTGTCCGGGGGCTCAGCAGCTCTCCTTCCCTTTGTCCTCCAGCCTTCCCGCTTTCTGAGCAGAGCTGTTAACTTATGACCTCCCAGACGCTATGTCGCGCTTGCTGTCGGAACACAGTCCGTCAGGCCCCTCCGCTTTTTGCAAGCCAGACTCGGGGGCTCTGCTTGGCCGGCGAGCCGCCCCTCCGCCCCGGCTCCCTCCCGCCGGTCCATGGAGCGCCACCGCCTCGCCGCCCTTCCTACCCTCTTCCGTGGGCCTCTCGTCTGCGCTTGGCTCCGGCGCGGAGTCCGCCACTCTAAGAAGGAAGCGCTTTCATTTGCTTTATGAAATTCATGACTTTTTTCCAAATTTCGAGGGAATATCTATTAAGAGGTAATATTTATTACCACATTAATTTAAGGTAAATTCATAATTTCAAAAATACATAATATTAAGAAAGATTTACTCTTTCAAAAATATGATTGTTTTCAGTGTTATATGTACACAGAGATGACCTATATACTAGCTTTTAAGAGTGTGTACTTTCTGAAAATTAATTTAATACTGAAAGTAATACAAACTAATATTGAGGATTATTTCCATACAGAGAATGGTCATCTACTGATAAATGTATTATTTATAAAATAAGGTTTCTCAGTGGATATAAAGCACAAAAAAAACTTCCTTTAATAATTTGACAGTATAATTTATTTATCATGAATTTAATTAAACAGAAGCAAGATTGCCAAAAAAATATTGAAAACCTGATCCTTAAATATAAAAATAATAATAAAAATAATTAATCAATTCTTCACGTACTTTCGTATGAAGGTTTTCTTATCCTCCCTGTTCCTTTTTTTTTGGCTAATTTCAACTAAAAAAAAAAAAAACCTATGGTATGATTTATTTATGGCTTTTGTCTTGGAAAAAAGTCAAAAAGTCACACATTGAGGAGAGCAATAACTTCTCCACCTAAATTCAAATGTATCCTCTTTCCCCTCTAAGTTTTACTATTTGAATAGCTATATAATCACGTTCTTGCCAAAACTATTATGAATAAATTTTTCCAGCCTCATTTAAAAAATACATAGTTTTTGTGTAAGCAATTGAGTGCAAAATAGAATTAACATCACTATGCTAAGTACTCTATTTCATAAAACTTAAGTTGCCATTAATTGAAGATGCATAATATTTTGCATCTAAAGAAAAAAGGCTACTAATTAAAGTGTAATGTATCAGTAGGGTTCTGGGGAAAGACAGAAACCACAGCAGTTATTTGAACAGAGAGAATTTAAGGTGTCATAGAAGTGTTAAAAAGTACAACTTGTATTATCATTGGAAAGGTAGATAGATACATAGATAAATAGAAAGATAGATGGTAGATAGGTAGATAGATGATAGATACATAGAGTGATAGAGATAGACAGACAGACAGATAGATAGATGATAGATAGGTAGAGATAGATGAAAAAATAGCTGAGAAACAATAGGGAGAAATTGAAATTACTAAAATCTAGAAGACGGTACTCACAGGAATGAGACACACGTCTGAGAAGACACACTGTTTTCTCTGAGGTAAGGCCTTTGATCAGAAGAAAATGTTGCACAAGACTGTACATTAGACATCCGCCATGTCTGTGGATGATGGATGCTGGCAGAAAGAATCATGGAAAGGGAAGCAATTCCATATACAGAATACCTGTCTATCCCAGTGAAGACAAATTCCTACCTCCACCAACATGGAAGTGACCCAGTGTAATTAACTGCCATATGTTGGTTGCTGTCCTCCAAAACATGATGTCACCTTGGAACTCTATGGGTGTTAGCTATTGATAGATTAAGGACTCAGTGCTGGAAATACCCAGATAATCCTCAATGGGAGAGTTGTTGCTGTTGACCCCATGCATGGTTTTCTTTCCACCACCACAGCCACTGAGTAGTACATGGACTCTTTAAGCAAAAACAATGAAGTGGCTGATGGTAGAGGCTTCCACATCTATAGAACATGCATCTTGCCAACCTGGTTGTTGAGAGCCTCCTCTGTAATGGATGCCTTTGCTGACCTTTCAGCAAACGTGGCTCACACGGCTGGCTCTCATTGGGCATGCCGATGTACCATGCTCTCTGCTCTCTGTTGTGCTGATACCACGCTAAGGCGACGCCAGATTTCTTGGTTGCCAATGAATTCTGATTATTTTCAAGTCGCAGAACACGGAGCCTGAAAATTAACAACCTAAGAGACATCCATGTAGATTATCGCTTCCGCTCATTTCTAAGTCCAGAACAACCAGACACGAAAATATACCACCCCGAATCCTTCCTACCTGGAGAATGTACGTTAACCACTGTCTTTCAATACCACTGTTCAATCATGCTGTAAAGGTCCAGCTTTTCTTTTTTTAATGTCAGTATATTTTGCTCAGCTCTCTCTTAATTACACCACAGTTTTTTGTTTGTTTGTTTGTTTGTTTGTTTCCCTCCTATATCAACTGTGTGTAAGGAATGGCTCTTCAGTCAACAGATGAATATTTAGAGGAGACAAAGCATCAAGAATCATTGAGCAACCTGGTCACGTAACTTACTTGTACCTCTAGATGTTCTTGAGGCCAATGTATTATATACTATTTCCGTTAATAATAGAATCCTTCTTATACTATGTAATATGATTTTGTGGGTCAGGTAAACATAATTCATGATATAAATTTAAGTCACTTAATGTCCAGAGGTGTCCATCAATGTTTTTCAGAAAAACGTATTGATCTTTTGTAGAGAGCATACATTTGCTCCAAAACCCCGGAGTCCCTCTCCGGGGCCGTATTGGCAAAGTCCAGCCAGACGCAAGCTGTGTGGCCACAGTGTAGTTGAGAAAGTCCCAGCTCTGATGCTGTCAGCCAGGTAGAGAAGACCGGGTTTGGAGCTGACAGCCACTGACTTAACGACTGGCCACCTTCCATGTCATCTGTTGTAAGCCCACCCTGATTTCAGATATGTTAAATACGAAATAATTTATTATTATAAACAATAATTTATTAAGTATGCATTCACTTATTTATTTGCTTACCTGTTTATTCAGCTACTTATTTTAATACTTCTCTGAATAGCCTAAAATAAACTGAAAGCACAATATTTCAAGTTTGACATATCTATACGTTTGCAACACCATCACGAAATGAAAACAAGGAACATTCCCCCCACCCTCAAAAGTATTCCACCCTCCCCCTATCCCCAGGCCCCAGGTGACCACTGATCTACTTCCTGTCTAATACAATATATTTTATTTCCTAGAATTTTATAAAACTCACAGCATGTGGTATGGAAACTCTTTGCTTGGCTTCTTTCTCTCACCATATTTACTTTCATTCATGTTGTATCTTGTATAAATACCTAATTCTTTTTATTGTTATGTAGTATTGAATGTATAACTGTAAAGCCGTGTACATTGATGGATTTTTGAGTGGCATCCAGGTTTGACTAGTCCGTGACTTGCTTCTATCATCTTGGGAAAATACCTAGGAGCGTAATCCCTGAATGTTATACTTCATTTTCATCCAGGCCAAATATTTTAATAACTTTGCTTTAAACTTCTTCTTTGATCCATAGTTTACTTAAAAGTGTCTGGTTTAATTTCCATATTTTTGGAGCTTTCCCAGCTATCTTACCAGCATTCATTTTTCGTTAAATGCCTTTATGCTTTGAGCATATAACTAACATTATTTCTGTTCTTTTAAATTTGTCTTTTTCTTATGGCCAAAATATGTTTTATCTTGCATGTTCCCAACGTACTTGAGAGAATGGGTGTTTTCTGTTATTGACTGACTCATTTAAATGACCCTTTTGGCAAGTTTGCTGATGCTGTTTATAGGTCATTACATACTTACACATATTTGGCCTAATTGCTCTATCGATTATCGAGACCCACATATTGGAAATTATAATTGGAGCTGTGGATTTCTTATTTCTCCTTTCAGTTCAATTATCCTAGTATTTGGTTTAAGTGCTTCAAATCTCTGTTGTTCGATGCATAGCTGGGCTTCTTATGTCTTCTTTGAGAGTCGCTAGCTTTCTCATTATAAAATATCTGCCTTTATTACTAATAACATTGTTTGTTCTGAAGTCTATTTTGTCAAATAGTAATGCAACGACTCCAACTTTCTTAAAGTCAGTGTTGGTGTGTTCGCTTTGCCCTCCACGGACTGTAATCTATCTCTATATTTGCAGCATGTTTCTCATAGACACCATATTCAATCTTCCACCTTACTTATTGTGTATTTTACCACTTGTGCCTTGTTTCCACTTTCTTCTTTTGCTGGTTTCTCTTGGTTAATTGAGCATCTTGCTGTTAAGAGAAAACTCTGTGTCTCTTACATTTGTGCGTATTTTCTGAACAGAGCCTTTGACAGCTTTTGTTCCGTGCCATCCTTTCAAATATGTCTGTGCAACAAATCGTCCTGGAAGATAGTATCCTTTCCTGTGGGACACTTTATCCAAGATAGTAAAAATATTGTCTCCTTCTGGGCACATGGGGGGCTCAGGTGGTTGTGCATCTGACTCTTGATTTCAGCTCAGTTCATGATTTCGGGATTGTGGGATCAAGCACTGTATTTTGCTCCAGGCTGAGTGTGGAGCCTGCTTAAGATTCTCTCTTTCTCCCTCTGCCCCTCTCCTCTGCTCACACCCACTTTCTTTCAAATATATATATATATATATATATATATATATATATATATATATATATACTTATACACACACACACACACACACACACACACACACATATTGTCTCCTTCCAACACAGTTTGGGTAGTTTTGAGGACAGCCCTCTTCTAACAGATTGGGGTTTCTTACATTCATATTTCTTCTCCTTACCACAGCCCACCATGTGAGTGCATGTTCAGTGACATTTGACACATTGCCCTGTGGGACTTGGGGATTGAAGGACATGCATTGTGGACTGAATGTTTGTGTCTCCCTAAAATCCGTGCGTTGAAATCCTATCCCCAATGTGATAATACTTGGAGATGGGGTTTTTGGAAGGTAATTAGGGTGGAGACCTTATGATGAGATTCATGTCCTTATAAAAAGAGACCTCAGAAAATTAAAGAAAAAAGATGTGCTTGAGTTCTCCTTAAGGTAAAATACTAAGGAGATCGTTCCTTGGGAGACAGTTATTACAGTTACTGATCATAATTATTTTAAATAATGCTGTCGTAGAGAGTGTCATGAAAAATGATTCAATATAAAGACAGGTACAGGTTGGGCCAGTGGCTAACAGTTTGGCTGTTAGCATTCATTTTCCTCACAGACATTTTTCACCCGCAAGATGAATGGCGTTCACTGAAATCTGGCTCCTGGAAATGGATACGTGAGGTCCTGCACAGTGGGCCGTGTAGGGTTTGAGATCCTGTTCCCAAAAGGGGCGCATTCTGGCTAGTGCTACAGGAAGGGTCTCAAAGATTACGGCTGCTGCCAGGAGACTCTTGACTCCCAATGCCCAGAGATTACCAGGCTGGCTGGGGTAACTCACCATGACCAGCAGCTGGAGGTAGGGTTTCTTACAAATAATAGGAGCAATGAGAGATAAACAGAGCCTGAGTCTTCAATCTGGGTAATATCGTGTGCTCCCATGCCCTCATGCTGGTAATGAACCTTCCCATATAGCCACACGAGGCTGAAAATAGCAAGGTCATCGAGAACTCAGATGCCTCATGAATGGAGGGTTTGAACATCCCACCGGGCAAGCCACCAGGCCTGCTGAGCTGACAGTTGTAGGAAAGGGGAACTTAGAAGGGAGAATGCAGAAGGAGGAGATGATAGAAACCAACCCCATGATCACTGGAAGCAAAGGTTCTGTAGTTTGGACTAAGTTCTCTCTGCTCAGGGTTCCCTCACCAACCAGGGGCCAGGGACTATGGAGAAGGTGTTTTCTGAACCTGTGTGGTGAGGGCACTCTGCGTGTAATAACGAGTCATCTGTGGTGGCCATGAGAATGTGCCTCAAAGACCTCCAAATATCGAGACTGTGGCTCTGCTACTGCCCTCTGAAATCTACCGTTGCATTTTCACTGAGGCCGTTCTTCCACAGGGCTGCTTCCAGTCAATAACTGAGTGTCATTACGGAATGGACTAAAGGAGACCCATCCTTGTAAGGTAGGTCTGTTCTTTTAATGGGTGGCCTTGGCTCAGAGATAACCTCCTGCGTGTACTAAATTTTCCTTAGGCGACACTGATCCGTGTTTCCATAAAAAATTCCTCCCTCTTTGGAGCATTTGAGGTAGGACTTGAATCACAGTATGACAGCCCTGGACCCCAAATAAAATCTCTTTACTTCTAATTTAACCTGAACATCTGATTTTCAGATTTTGCTGCCAATCAATAAATTCTTCAGTTCTCTCTCCTACTATGCCATGGGTCACTCCTCTTTATTTATGATCATTTGAATCTAATGAATAACACTCTTAATGTCACAGTTCCTTATGGTATCAATGTCCTTATTGATGATCTTTGAAATAATCTAGCTTCTTAGATCTTTGAATTTCTCTTCTAATTACCTTATTGTGTGTCTTATTATCAGCCGCTAATTCTCATTGTCATGTACTAGAGCTCTTTGTCACCTGTAACTTCAATGCCTCCATAATTCCAGTTTCAGATTCCCTGCTCTCTCGCTCTCCTTCTGCTGTATTTCCATCTGTTACAACACTTGAACCTAACTAAGACCCACCACCATTGGGGCTATCTCATTTTGCATGACGGCATGCATTTGATATCTTCACTTTTTTTTTTTTTTTTTTGGTATCTTTACTTTTCAACACAAATTCCATGAGCCTTTATTGTATCCACTCCCATGCTGAGAACTTCTCATCTTTGCTTGGTTAACTCTAACTCCTAACCCTAACCTGAACTTTCTATGTTGTTTGCTAATTGAACTTTGCCAGAAAGAACTAAAACATCTTTGGCGATTAAACTCACTTTAAATTATAGGTAATGTGGATCTCTCAAGGATCAACCTAAAGGACTACATCTAAGAGAATCTAGCAAAAATCAAAGTGATAAAGTTTGTATTGTAACCAGAGAAAGGTTAAGAGTGGGAGAATGACAAGTATGTTAAGAAGCTGCCGTGCTCACTCTCAGGTGGAGCTTTAGGAGATGATGTGAGTGAAACTGGAAAGTGAACTAGATCTGCAGAAGGTAGTTGCATGAACAGGGGGAGGTTATTAGAAGCCTGGACATCCTGAGGGTATATTAAGTAATGGATCAGATCAAGTCAGAAACTAAAACAAATTAGCAAGCAAAACAAGGGTAGGGCTTATAAGGAGAGGCAGGAACTAAAGTTACAGATGGCCAGGTGTTAAATTCTTTTAAGGGAGGTCATCACAAGCTGTGAGGTCGTCTGATGACCTGCCAGCTGAACCCCAGCAATGAGGCTCTCCACCCCTTCCCCGTCCTTGGAACATACTGTCTGCTTGCCTTCCCAGCTCCCAGATACTGTCCCAGGGATGCAGCCTTGAGATCAAATGAGGTGTTGAGACCATCTGGGTAGTATACATGACTGAATCTGCAAAGGTTCTCCATACACTTTTAAGATTGTGGCTGGTGGGTACAAGAATCTATTGGTCTTGTGTCCACCCAAGACCAGCTTCATACTTACCTTCCCTTGCCCATTACACCTGCCACTTAACAACCTGGAGAGTCCTCCTTCTCTCCTCCTTCTGTTCCTCCCCTCCATGCACGAAGACTGTTTCAGATTACTCCAAGAAAGCTCCAGAGGAGCTTGCTAACAATTCCCCTTCTGAATTCACTGTACAGTTTGAACCGTAGACTCCTTTTCTACTGGGAAAGGAATTCCCCACACATTGACATTCAGTGCTCTATTGACAAGTCTATCGTTAGCCCAAGCAAAAATTTGAATGTCTGAACATTGGCAGCAAGATCATGCTTGGATCCTGCCCTTAAGGTAAAGAATTAATCATTATTCATTCATTCACTCACTCGTTCATTCATTCACTCATTCATTCATATGTTCCCTGTATAGTTATTGAATCTCTGCCACATTTGTGGTGCTATGTTACCCTTTTGGATATGAAGGGTAAGAGAGATTCCTGCTCTATTTCTGAGGAGAGCAGAAGCATACAAGCATAAATTATGTTTATTTAAAACTTTGTGACAACACAGCTATCTGTTCGTCTTTCCCAAAAGCTAATTTTGCATAAGAGCGACACAAAAATGGGCTTTGATACACATGCATATGCCATTTATCAACCTATAAACAAAGCCTTTAACATAAAACAAAAACCCTTTATTTGGACGCACACATTGCCAAAAATCTCATAGACTATTGTAAGATTTATGACAGCTGTCACCGTCTTCTTTTTTCAGGCATCCACTTGAGTGCATTAACTTTGAAGAGAAACTGTTTGGCTTGAATTGTGAATATGAGTTCAAACAATGAGAGCAGAGGAACCTATAGTGTAGCTCCTTCCTTTTATATCAATACACAAATTTATACATATTGAGCCCTGTGTTGGTGCTTTTAGGTAGCTACAGGTTCCCTTTACGTTCGAGGAAAACATGAAGAGGGTTGCCCGTCAAATGCAGGTGTGAGTAAATTGTGAGATATTGGTTGACGCAGTGTCAGGAACGGGAACAAGGGCCCACTGTTGCATCTTTATTGCTTTAAAAAATATATATAATGTGAGTTCTAAATCTGGCGAGAACGATTTTGCAGAGTGCGAACAATTATATAGGGATGACCAGAAAGCTCAGTATACGATTTTCAAAGAGACAGTTAACGCAGGTATTCCAAAAACAATTAAAGCAGGCATTCGGGTGTAGCTGAAAGAAATACTTGTGAGGGAACGTGGACACCTGAACTCTAGGTTGGATCCTGCAATAGCATTGTACCACACATGGCATTTTCATGCCACGGTCAAGTGTAAGCCTCTAAAAATAGACAATTTTCCATCGTCTCTGACTGTTCCATAGTGTTACTTTCTCATTCTTTCAACAAATGTAGGAGGAGGAAAAAAGAAAAAAAATGGACTTATTTATGCATTACTTCCTATAAATGGGTCCATTGTTAGAGCTTGATGTTTAATCCTAAAATAATTAGGAAGTTTAGAATAAGTCATTTGGCCTAATTACTGTTCAGTGGTATAGTTGACTCTAACCCTAAAATATAATTATTTATCTTTATAATAATTCCATCAGGTAGGTCCTGTGTTCTCTCCATTTTTCAGATGTGAAAGACAAGTGTAGGGTTAAGTATGTTAATCAGGGTCGTACTAACATAGGACCTTAGCTTATATTAGTTTATATACCCAGCATTAGGTACAAAACGTGAATCTGTTTGATATCTGGAAACATGAGCTTAAACAACATGATATGTAATTGTTCTTAAATTACAATTTTGAGGCGGTAAAAGAATTGGGTGGATTAGAAGAAAGAAGAGGTTTTCATCCTGTATAGGCAGATCGTTAAAATGTATCGAGGGTATTTTACTGGAGCACATTAACCGAGAGCTTTGGCGGAAGAAGATTTTAAAAATAACATAGTCTCTGGCTTGGTATTAAGAATATTTAGCTAATCTTGCTGAGAAAATTAAATCACTTAATTAAACCTAATTTAACAAAATACACTCCTGTTTCAGTTTTGCCACACTGAACGCACACTTCATAAAACAGCATTGTCTTACCTTCTAACATTATAAGCTTAGTGGAGAAGGTGTCGTATCGCATTTACCTCCTTATGTCCATGGTCTTGTACAATTTCTGCAGTATAGTAATTGCTCAACAAATGTTAAAATCAACCGAGCTGACTCCATACTTGGAGAATGTTCCTGTACATAAAGCTAAATTATTCCTGTTTCGGTTTACCTTTTGTTTGGTGGCTGTAATTTTAACATTTACTACCCCCTCTTTAAGATATAATTCATTGAGAGGTAGTCAAACGTAAATATCCTCTAGATAACAATCTACCACTACTTTGATGCTATGTAGTTAATGTTTGCTAATGAATATCATTTTTATTTTGAGTTTTCCTATCAAATGCATTTGACTCTATTAGAGCTGGGACGTTAGTAAGTTATGATTAAAGGGAAATGTGAAAATGCTCTGAAATTGTATATGCATATTATGTGAAAATTGAAGTCTGGGAAATTCAGACTAACATCTGTCAATAAAGGAATTCTAAAAAGGTACTTCCTAGAACCCTAACCTTATTTCTGTGATTCAATTAAATTAAATCATACGGAATTGAAGGTTTTCAATAAAAATGGATCACTACCATGAGAAAAACTTTTTGGGGGACAAAAATGCTCCGAAGTAACACTAAGCAGTAATTCATCTTCCAAAATCTGCACTAATACAAAATTATAAATTTATGTTGTTCTATTGTTGGAGGTTTTTTTACATGTACCTCTGAACCGAATAAAAAAAAGTCAATAATGAAGTTCAACTATTCCTCACCATCACTGCAGGATGGGTATCATGGTTTTATTACAGAAATCAAATGTATCCGGGTGAGATGGAAAGACTCATATTTTTTATGAGGTATATGAAGTTTGAGTCATTTCCTTGGAAGTGCCTAAAATCAATAGTTTTAAATTTAAGATTTAAAAAAAGCAGAGTGCTTAATTTCCATAAAATAATGTATTTTCCTTTTTTTTTTTTTTAATTTATTTTAGAGAGAGAGAGAGAGCACGAGCAAGGGAGAGGATCAGAGGGAGAGAGAGAATCCCAAGTAGGCTCCATGCTCAGTGCAGGGCTTGATTCCACCACCCTGGGATCATGGGATCATGACCGGAGCTGAAGTCAAGAGTTGGACTCTCAAGTGACTGAGCCACTCAGGAGCCCCATCATATATTTTTCTGATGCACTTTTTCTGCTATCCGATCCTTGTTGCCTCCTCCCTAACTGCTTTGGCCTGCTGAGCGACAACTATTGTCCTGAATTTTGAAAGGAAATGATTAGTAGTGTTTTACTAACTAAAAACACTAATCCATTTTTTAAACGCCATTATTTAATGAAAAAGAAACCAGGCTCCAAAGTCCTTGGAGAAATGGCCAGAGACGGGAGAAGAGCTGCAAATACGAAAGACGAACCTGGAATATATTTTAAGCAGCAGAATGTAAGAAGTATTCAAAACAGAAAAAAACCAGAATTGGTTTATTCAAACGAATAAAAACATTGATGAGGATATATCAAAGGACACAGGACCCACATGAAAGAGCTCTTGATGACCAAAGCTAGAATGATTTGAGAAACAAAATAAATACAGTTGTTTTGGATTACAACTTAAAGTATGACATAAATTTATCCATGGGTACAGCTGGCATAGATGTTTGAATAATTAAATGGGGGAGTGAGAGGAATCTGTGCAGAAGGATTTCAAGTAACTTATGTAGATACTCCATCCCTAAGAAGATAGAGCATAAGTCAAATTACCCCATTGCTTAACTCTGAGCAGCACATCATGATTTCCTTGAAAAAGGCACAATATGGGAAAGGAAGACAGAGACCAACTCTGCAGTAGGGAACGCCGACAAACCCTAGGTGAGTGACACTAAGGTGAGGGTAACAGGTGAGTGAGGGTAACAGCAGCCGTGATAACTCATGTCGACACTATGCCCTTCTGATCGGTAGTGATGCAAATGACACTTAGCTCTGTGGTCTTTCTCCCCAGAACCCATATCCACTGTCTAATCATGAGAAAATCAGCAGGCTAATCCCAACTGGGGACATCCTACAGAATACTGCACCAGCTCTTCTCAAAATGGTCAAGTTCATCAAAAACAAGGAAAATGTGTAAAATCCTCAAAGCGAGAGGGGCCTAAGGAAACATGACAGCTAAATGTAATGTGGTATCCTAGATGAGATCTTGGCACAGAAAAAGGACAACGGGTAAAAATCAGAGGAAATCTGATTAGAACCTGGACCTACCTGGGGCGCCTGGGTGGCGCAGTCGGTTAAGCGTCCGACTTCAGCCAGGTCACGATCTCGCGGTCCGTGAGTCCGAGCCCCGCGTCGGGCTCTGGGCTGATGGCTCAGAGCCTGGAGCCTGTTTCCGATTCTGTGTCTCCCTCTCTCTCTGCCCCTCCTCCGTTCATGCTCTGTTTCTCTCTGTCCCCCAAAAATAAATAAACGTTGAAAAAAAAAATTTAAAAAAAAAAAAAAAAAAAAAAAGAACCTGGACCTACCTTAGGAGATATAATAAGATATCGATAGATCTTCATCACTGGTGATAAATGTACGGTACTCTTGTAAGATGTTTTAATTTTTTTCCTTAAAGTCTATTTATTATTGAGAGACAGAGAGACACAGAGCATGGGAGGGGCAGAGAGAGGGGGAGACACAGAATCCGAAGCAGGTTCCAGGCTCCCAGCTGTCAGCACAGAGCCCGATGCGGGGCTCGAACCCACAAACCACGAAATCATGACCTGAGCCAAAGTCAGAGGTTTAACCGTCTAAACCACCCAGGCATCCCTATACTATTGTAAGAGGTTACTGATGGAAATTGGATGTGGGGTATATGGGAATTTTATGGTCTCCTGGCAATTTTTCTGTAAACCTAAGAATATTTTTTAAGAGTTTGTTAAAAAACCTAGTCATCCTAGATTTTTTATCCTAAATTTTTAAAGAGATGCACAAGATTGTGCTGAAACTTCTATGTAGTGGCAAAGTATCTAGAACAACTAAAATAATTTTGAAGAAAAAAAAAAGAATTAAGTGGAGGAATGAGTCTACCTGATTTCAAGCCTTAATATACAGCCAGAGCAATACAAACAATTTCCACAGGGGACAGACACATAGATCAATGCAGCAGAATGGAGACCTCAGAAATAGAACCACAAAAATATGCCCAATTGATTTTGGGCAGAATTGCAAAAGCACTTTAATGGAGGAAATCCAGCCTCTTCGAGAAATGGTACTGGAGCAGTTAGATATCCATAGCCAAAATAATACATTTCAACCTGTGTGCAGTACACTTCGTACAAAAATTAACACAAAGGTGTCATGGATTTAAATATAAAGTAATAAAGTATAAAACCTTTAGGGGAAAAAATGGAAGACAATCTCAAACTCTTGGGCTAGATGAAGCGTTATTAGATTTGACACCAAAAGCACAATTCATAACGCAGTTGATATACTGGACATTATCAAACATTTTTTAATTGCTCAGCAAAGACCTTCAGAAGATGAAAATACAAGCTGCAGAAAAGGACAAAATAGTTGAATCCACATAGCCAACAGGGGATTAGTATCTAGGAAAAAACAAAAAGAAGTCTCAAAATTCAACAGTAAAAAAGCAAACACTCAAATTGGAAAGTGAGCAAAAAACATGAGACCTGTTACTAAAGAGGATGTGCAGATGACAAATAAACACATGAAAAGATGTTCAACGCCATTAACCACTATTCCTGTTTTCACTATACGTCATTTTGTGTGAAAGATACACTTAATTCAAGTGATAGAAACATGTGTTTCTAAAATAATGGTGAGCAACATTGTCATATACTCATCAAACTGAAATCTTTAAGATATTTAATAAAGTTAGCAATATTTTAATGTATTGACTTGCATATTTAGAACATGATATAGGAAGATCACGTATGAATTGATATCAATATTCTCCCTAGGAAAACCCAAGAAGATAAACATGTTTCGGAGTGAATGCATAGGATCAGATTGTCCAATGTGATGATACACATCAGAGAACTTAGTATCAGGCTTTACTAAATAGGTTCAAAGACATAGGCAATAACAGACCATCCTTCTGAAGTCCAAGGTCAATTAGAGAAAACTAATAAGACCATAGATGCAATTATTTCCATGTCTTAGTTTTGGGTTAGCATATATTGTCACTTCTGTGTCTCCTCTCTATAAACCGCCTCTCTATCTGGAAAATGAATGACAGATTTCTCTCTTCCTCACCATGGCTGTTTTACTTAAGATGAGAAACTCAGTCTCAACAATTTGTTTATTTCTAGGGAACTGGCGTTCAAAATAGAGCTTCATTCAGTACTAAAAATTTTAAAGTAGGATTTTAAAAGATACACTAGGTAAAATTTGTGCCATGTTGTTAGTAGCATGGGCACTGTTATGTCCATAGAAACTATCTTGACATTTATAACTTGGACCTCATTTTACCCTCTTCCCTGGTGCATAGCACCATAATAATTGGTTATTGGTGGTCAGTAACCCATGATGGAATGAACATTTGTTTCCCACATGTCTCAATTGTGGTGCTATAATGGACATGAAAATAGTTATTTATCATGGAATTAAAATGCAATTATTAACATAACGATGAACATATTTGCTTTAACTACCAGGCTTGTTCTTAGTTCAAGATTGCTAAAACTTTATAGTAAATGCCAGAACTCCCCCTGAATCAGTTGGAAGAACCAAGAAATTGACTCATATCAGAGGATTTCAGTGACTTATCACCAAAACTTTAAAGGTGTTATGTTTCTTCAGAATGAAGCACTGGGAGATGATAACGGTTTAATTTCAATACTTCTTAGTTTGCATAACCATAACCTTGACCTATATTTGTGGTATACACGTGAGATGGAACCTGCAGTTATAGAAGGGAGAAAGGAGAGAGAGAACAGAGGGAGGAGGTAGAGGACATGAGAAGTTCCCAAGTTGATTGCATTTAAAACAAAGATAAATGCTGTTTCAGCAATTAGAATCTTGGGGAAGAGTTTATAAAATTTTTTAAGATCTGGAAATCACTCTTGCCTGTGCTGACATGATTTTGGACTTAAAGGGAACACCGACTCACAAGGAAGGTGTTTCAAAACATAAAGGCTGGTGATGGAGTATAAAAAGAGCCAAGGAAAATCACACATCATGGACATTTATTTGGGTAAGCAGGTGTGAACACTACCCCAGGGAGCTGAGTGCTGGTATGTAGAAATATCTCACACTCTGAGCCCTTGTAATTATGCAGTCTTTCCCTGGGGGCTTACTCGTTTATTTGTCTGTTGGTGGTTGCCTGAACTTTCTAAATTAAAATTTTGATGAAAAGAAAGTTCCTGCCTTAAAACCGTACTTTACCATCCTACAAAGGACTCCAGAGAGCAATTTTAAGGTTTTATGAAGATGTTTTTAAAAATCAGCTTTATTTTTATTGTACATTTCATTTTTCTCTTTGCTCTGGTTAGGAGAAAATTAATTTAGAAAATAAAAGCAAGTGGCCCCCATCGTCTTCCAAATTATTTTCCTTGTACTTTATACAAATTAAATCTGGTAAACTTGACTGTGGTAGAAATTTAGTGGTGCTTAAAGACCACTTAGGACTGGAAGGATATATTGAATTTTTCTCCTTATATAAGAGTAGTATATCAATTGTTTTAAGAATACCTTTTATTCATTAAGAGAGTTTTTTTTGCTATAAGTGCAGTTTTTATGAGCAGGGAATTTGTAAGGAAAAAAGAAAAATAAGATTCTTTGTGTGCTAAAGTAACAGTAAAAAGTGATATTTTTTTTAGTTTGTATATATTTGAATATGTAAAAAACAGTACAGAAAAATGTATGGAAAAGGAAAACACAACTTACATAAAAAGTGGAAAGAAACTCCATAAAAATGGGAGATACAGATGACGGAAAGAAAGCATTGCTAATATGGTATTTTCATTTCCAATCTTGTCTGGCAAGATTCAAACTCCTTTGCTGCAAATACCAAATATTTCCAAATATCCACTTATTAATTTTCATGGTCAGTTTTTTAATGCATCAGTGAATAGATAGCCATAATTTTATCAGCAGAATTGGAGAGATAATTATGCCTTTTAATTCACCACCCTGAAACAAATGAAAGGATATTTGCCATAAGATCTTTAAGCTCTAGAACAACATGGACTCATGAAATTGAGAAAGAAAAAAGTCAACTTTTAAGAATACATGATGACATTAAGAGGGAGGTTACAAACCTAAAGAAATGAAGCAAGTTAAAAAATGATCTTATTTAATTAATAATGTAAAATACAGAAAAGTGTAAGAAGACAGGAAAAGCTTAAATCTGTCCCAGAGGACACAAAGGAAGAAGACAAAGCAGGGAAAACAATATGGAGGAAGTTATCAGACAAGGTGCAGATACAAATTATCTGAGGTAAAGATAACTATTTCATCATAATTTAAAAAACATGTCAGCAGGGGTGCCTCTGTGGCTCAGTAGGTTAAGCATCCAACTTCGGCTTAAGTCATGATCTCACAGTTCATGAGTTTGAGCCCCGCGTCGGTCTCTGTGCTGATAGCTCAGAGCCTGGAGCCTGTTCTGATTCTGTGTCTCCCTCTCTCTCTGCCCCTCCCCTGCTCACACTGTCACTCTCTGTCTCTGTCTCAAAAACAAATAAACGTTAAAAAAAATTTTAAACATAAAAAAAATAAAAAACACGTCAGCAAAACTAAAGACAGTTTCTCTGTTAAAACATATCCACACAAAAGGACTTGCAGCTAACATTATATTACATGGTGAAAGCTTCAATATTTTCCTCTTAAAGTGAATAACAATCCAAAGTTATCAGTTCTCATCACTGCCATCAACACCATACTGGAAGAAAGAGCCACGTAAACAAGTAGGGGAATTAAAACATAAATAAATAATACATATTGCAAAGGAAAAAAAAATAATGACTCGCTTCACTTGCAAAAGACGTGTTGGTATAGCCAGTCATCTACAATAAAGCTAATGTAGCTGCTACATGACTTTAGGCACATTTCAGGACATAACATCCGTAAAAACATTTGTATTTCTTTTTTTTTTATAATTTTTAAATGTTTATTTATCTTTGACAGAGAGAGAGACAGAGCATGAGTGTGGGAGGGGCAGAGAGAGAGGGAGACACAGAATCCGAAGCAGGCTCCAGGCTCCAAGCTCTCCACACGGCCCTCGATGCGGGGCTCGAACTCACAGACCGTGAGATCATGACCTGAGCCAAAGTCAGACACTCAACCGACTGAGCCACCCAGGCACCCCAAAACATTTGTATTTCTATGTATTAGTAATGAACAATTGACAATTGAAATATACGAAAGATAATACCATTTCAAATCAAACAAAGGCATGACATACTAAGGGATAAACCTATAAAATATATATCCTTTAAAAATTTTTAAATAATAAAATAAATTCACTAAGACCTGAAGTAATGGAGAAATATACTATGTTCAAGAATTTAAGGCTAAATATTCTCAAGACATCAATTATCCTGAAGTGATCTATAGATTCAAAGTGATCTAAGTCAAAAAGTATTTAGAAGTTTTCAAGCAAGTTTTACAATTTTTGTGAAAATACAAAGGACCTAAATAACAAAAATAATTCTGGGAAAAAAATATGGATGGGCGTCTGGGTGGCTCAGCTCATTAAGTGTCCAACTTTGACTCAGCTCATGATCTCATGGTTCATGAATTGGAGCCCCACATCAGGCTGTGTGCTGTCAGCCCAGAGCCCACTTTGGATCTCTGTCTCATCTCTCTCTGCCCTTCCTCCACTCCCTCCTTCCTTTCTCTGTCTCTCTCTTTGTCTCTAAAAGCATTAAAAAAATATGGAGGCCTTGCCCCAGTTAGTTTCGAGACCAGAAGCCACAGCAATCACTGTAGTTATATAGTGTGGTATTTGAGTAAGAATGATCATATAAACGAATAAAAATAAACCGAACACAGAAATAAACCCACATAAATGGGATTAATTGATTTTCAAGAAATGTATTTCAATGTTGAATACAGTATTTTTTTTAATTAAAAATTTTTTTTAATGTTTACTTATTTTTGAGACAGAGGGAGACAGAGCGCGAGTGGGGGAGGGGCAGAGAGAGAGGGAGACACAGAATCTGAAACAGGCTCCAGGCTCTGAGCTGTCAGCACAGAGCCCGATGCGGGGCTCGAACCCACAAACTGTGAGATCATGACCTGAGCCGAAGTTGGACGCTTAACCGACTGAGACACCCAAGTGCCTCTGAAGACAGTATTTTCAACAAAATAGACTTTCACATGCAAATGACTATAGCTCCATCCATACCTCATATTATACAAAAATCAACTTGAAATCTATCATAGACCAAAATCAAATCCTGATGTGATATATATTCTGTAAGAACACATAGAATACAGTGTGATCTTAGGATATGCAAAGATTGTCTCCAGCATGTATAAAAAGCAGAGTCCCTTAAAATCAGGTAACGGGACTTCATGAGAAGACACTGAAATTTCAGAAGATAAAAACACAAACCAGAGACTGGGAGACATGTTTGTAAATGCATCATAAAAGATTTGTACCAATAATATACAAAGAACTAAAAAATTCATTAAAATATTTGGACAGGTACATTATCAAATAAATTATTTGGATATCAAACAAGCTATACCACATAGAAAGAGGTTTTCCATCACTGTTCATTAGGAAACTTCATCTTAAAGTCACCATCCGAAATCACAACACAGCTACTAAGGTTGCTAATGTCAAACAAGCAAACAAAAATGGACGAAAGCAAATGCTTAACAGTAGGCAGAGCAACTGGAAGAATACATCGCTGAAGGAAATGCAATGCAACAATCTCTTTGAATATTCTTAGATATTCACCCAAGAGAAATATAAAATATGTCCGTACAGAGATCTGTAAATGGATGTTTAGAACAGCTTTATTCATAATGGCCCAAACTAGAAACAACCCAAATATTTGCCAGTGTATGAAGGGATAGACAAACTGGGGCATGTTGGATTAGAGGTATATGTACCAGTAATGCAATGGAATGGACTCCTGTCATATGAAACAAATGGATTAATCTCAAAAAAGTTTTGGTATGTGAAAAAACCATGCCACTTAAAAGATGTTATAGAAAGCAGAACTGTGGCTACAGAAAGGAAATCAGCAGTTGCCAGGGCCTGGTCAGGAAGGCGGGATCTACTGGAAAGGGCACGAGGGAAGTTTTCGGAGTTGCACAAATGTCTGTATCTCAGCTGTGGTGGCAAACATCCTTCAAATTTGTCACTACTCATCAAGCGTCATGTTCAAAATGGGTGAATTTTACTGTTTGTAAATGTCATCTCATCCCATACTTTGTAGAGACATTCAGAAAATTAAACGCATTTCCCCCTGCTTGGGAAAGTGCTTTGAATTGTTTCGTTAACTTTCTCTTCATTCTTATAAATGTCCTATTTCCTTGACGCTTGCCTTACATGTAATTTAAGTTTGGCTCTTTCCATTTGCCGTAAAATAAAACTCATCTGTTCGATGCCGGGCTTGTGCCTGAAAGTGAAGCTACTGGGTCTCCGTATCTGCAAGAACACAGCCAGCGTCTCCAACCTTCTTACCACCGGAGGCCACGTTTGATGCCTCTTCCTCCCCACAGCAGGTGTGAGCTGGAGAGGCTGAGAGTGGAGTACCGCCAAGTTCTAACAGCTGGACTTTCCACAGAGGTAGCCTTTGAGGTCTGTGGTTGCCATGGTTACTGGCATGACCAAATTTGAGTACAC
Organism: Herpailurus yagouaroundi; assembly: GCF_014898765.1. NCBI lineage: Eukaryota > Metazoa > Chordata > Mammalia > Carnivora > Felidae > Herpailurus > Herpailurus yagouaroundi. The sequence goes on along the minus strand of NW_024412397.1, from coordinate 6,556,676 downwards.
CGCTGCTTTACAACAGTCGAAGAATTTTAAAATAAGGTTGATCTTATTCGAGCAGAACGTGGATTATAAGCAGTCTTGACATAAGAGAAGGAGACATTTTCTCTGTGCCATGGATTTTATGTAGATAGAACAAATGTGTTTAAGTCTATGACAATTTTTAAATTGTCTTTCATTGACCTGAGATTGAGATGAAGAAAAGTGACCCTAATAATGAAGTATTGACATTGGCTCACAGAGACCCAAAGGGTCAACACGGTTACCTCATTAAAGAGAGGACTAAGGGAACCGGGAGAAGTCGTGGCTGGAATGTGGCTCGCTGTAGCTCCACATGTCCATGGAGCTGCTCACTGGTTATTTGTCTCGTACTGTACATTGGGGACTGACATATTTAGCAGTTGCAGTAACCTCATTTTGGTTTCCAGTCCTGTGGGTAAGACCCATCAGTGTAAGAAAGCCCTGAAACTGCACCCAAGTCAACCTAGTAAATGAAAACCAATGATTACATCTGAGATGGGACAGTGGGAATTAGAGTCGCCATTAAAACTTAAGGGATGTAGAGTTGGTGGTCACCGTCATCTCTCTGTTCGATTTTTCCAGTCTGATCTCTGCAGAAACAGATGAAGCCCAGAGAATGACTATAGAAGACTGTCCAGTCCAGAAGAGTTGGGGTCCCTGAATGCAGGGGCGGACTTCTAAAGGCGTACCCAAGTGGTCAGTCCAGGGGCAATACTCTGAGTAGATGGGGTTCTGTCCTTCAGGGTGTCATATTTGTAATATATCAGAGATTTCTATACGGTGTTTGATGCTTCGCAAGAGGAAACATGGATTTGAGAACCAAGATGCGGACACACAAGTGGCTCTATTCACCATTGCTCCTGATGAACCACTGAGGGAATTTGTGCTCCCCATCCTCAAAAGGCTGGGCTTTGCAGAATTGAAATTTCCATGTCCCAAGGAAATGCATACTAAGGACTTCACTGAAGTTCAGGTTATAGCTGCTGCCAGAGAACTTTGGACTTCCCGTGCATGGGGACCAGGAGGTGAGTAAGAAGACACCATATTGGCAGTAGTTCTTGACCCTGATCAGAAGGAGCAGGTGGGGCTGACTTTACCCCATACACGTAGGGAGAAGTGCACTTAGAACTGAGATGATCTACTTAGGTGCTCCTGGTACCTCCTTTTCCTATCATAACTGTGAAAGTGGTAACACCAGGCAGAGGTAAATTATTCAAAGTTCAGATAAGTAAGTCCCTTTAATAGCTGAGGTCAAGGGACAATTATGAATAAATAGTGGAGGAGGGAGAGAATGGGTACCAGCTGTGGCCCCAAGGTCAGCTTCAAAGTGATGACTGTAGTCCTTTCCTCTACCCTCCCTCTTCTTAGTTCCCTGCCGTATAGGAGCTGCTCCCTGATCCTGTTTGGAGAAGCAGATACATGTGGTGCTGGAGGACATGGTGACTGAGAAAGCACTGCTCAGATCTCCTGCTTGATGAAGCATAACTGAGAGACGCTTTGCTCTGAGCCCACCACCATGTTAACACCAAAGGTCTGCTTCCTACAGGCTACTCTCAGCCACTGGCTCAGGGAGGCAGAAATTCTAAGGCCAGCTCCCTCCTGCAGTACAAAGTACTCCTTCGACGAGCTTGTTAAGCTCGGACACACTGCATCGGATTGGTAGACCCTATTGTTGTTGAGCCCCTGAGGTTCTAACTCCACAGATCTCTTTCCTGCCTGCCTGCCTGCCTTCTCGGGCTTCAGACACCACTGTCGTCTGAAGATGCCTCAGTACCTCTTATCGTCTTCTCTTTTTCCTTCCTTACATGTTCACCGCAAAAATCTCTCCTTGCACATCTTATCACATCTTGGTGTCTGCATCTTGAAGGACCTGAAACAGAGCAATCGTTTTGAGCATCAAATGCGTATTCCTTATTTTGATGTGTTACTTACAAATGATCATAGTGTTATTCCTACATGGGGACATATTATCAGTCTCCATATAAATTGTCCCATCACCAAAGAGCCTAAAAGCCAAGGGGGAACAGAGGCTACAGAGAATTTAAGTTAGAGGAAGGAACAAAAGCATTTCCCAGCTAGAGTAAATATCTGATGAACATATTTAAGGGCACATTTTAATTTATTTTCCCAATTTAATATAACCCTTTCCCCACTCAGACCCCAGTGGAGTTTGGAGAAGAGGAGATCAGCATTCTCCCAGAGCAAACTTCCAAGAAAGTTTATATAAGAATCTTTAACATTTGTTGAAACTCATAAAACCCTCAAGTTAGGATCCTGTTTGGGGGACTTCCTTTGAAATTCAAATTTAAAGAATATTGTAAACAAACCTATATGTCATGTCTTCCTTTGAGTCCCTTTAATTATATGCTATTATCACATTTTTGACAGAGGTTTTGAAAGAATATGTTTAATGTAGTCAATAACACACATTAATTATCGTTCAAAAACTAGGGGATTCCGTGGTATTTATGGATACTTAACACAAGCATGATGTTGTTCATGTTTTTCTTTTTTTAACTACATCCCTTGTATAGGAAATATCTACCCCCGTTGGAATATTACGTTCAAATCATAAACATCCTTTCTGCATTTTTCTCTTTAAACCTCAAGTCATATAAATACACCAGAAAGGAAATATGTAACCCCCCAGTTTATTGCGACATAATATTAATAACGCTTTATGTGTATTGAGTCGATGGGCACATAAACACGCGTGGCTCTCATTTTCAGAAGCTCAAGGGTGCCCACATGCAGGATTTTCCTAACTGCATTTTCACGGCGTGAAGCCCCCGACTTTAACGTGACCGTCATAACATTCGTGTTTGTGGGACTGTGACATAGCACTCCTCTCTCAACCCCCACCAGAGAAGAAGCTTCATTACCTGCACAAAATGATAATTATTGAAAGAGCAGAGGAGACTCATTATGATGTGTGTGATGCGGTTACCCTGCGTGGAGAATCTGCACATTTATAGATGAAATTTGCGGTAGAAAAAAACCAATTAGGCCATCATCATGTATCCTATAACATCACTAATTATAATGACTAAGTTTAGAATTGTAGCTCATCATTTTAGTTTTAAAGTAAATCCCATGTAATTGACAAAAAATAGATAAGCCACAATTTTCAGTGGCTCCGCTGGCCACAGCCAGCTAGGTTATATTGCATTTTCTAGCCTCGTTCAGTGTCTTGAAATAGATGCTGGGTGTTAATTAAAACCGCACATACCAAAGGATGGAAGAAAAGACTAGACCGATTTAATAAGGATAAAGTTAGGGGATTACATTTCAGCCTAATGATGTCACATACTCCAAATCTCTTTTAAGGACTGTTTGATGCCCCAAATTAACTGGTCATTAGTGACATCAATCCCCTGCCGGCTTTAATCAAGACTCAAACTTGCAGCACATAGAACACTAACTACTCTCCAAGGCACATAAATTACTTCAAAATTTCCCTCTTCAGGTAGAGACTGTGAAAGCCACTTAACAGTCCATTTTCTTGCTACACCCAAGAGAACAAACGGAGAGGTGTTCTGATGTCCAGAATTGCACTTCAGTACCTGGCAATTACCGAGGGATTTTTGTATCAGCTAAATTAAGTCAATTAAATTTAATGCAGATAATTCATTTTTATGTATTGAGAAATTAACTGTGGCCAGAGTGGGTAAATACAGGTGAAAAAAAAAATCACTGATCAGGTCACAGAGAAAAAAACAATACTGGTTCATTTTACCTTTCAGTATCTCTCAATAGGTGACAAGGAAAATAATAGATGTATCATCAGCGATGGGGGTTGTTCAGCTAGAGTAACCAAAACAGCAAAGGGGCTCTCATCACATACTTCTCATCCCAGAATTTTATATAGTTTGCACAATTTTGAGGCTCTTCCTACTTATTTATATTCACCAAAACAGAGTTTTCATAACAGGAGATGAATGAAATGATAAATCTTTAAATTCCAAAGCAATAGCTACGTGTACATCTAAAAGTGTTGTTTTTTCACTCAGTCTCCGTCCTGGCGTAAAAGCTTCCATTATGCATGGTTTTCCAGGCTTAAACATCAGCAGATCCCCTCTTATTCACCGTCTCACTAATTGATCATTGTTGCAAAATTCATCGAAGTGATGGGTATTGTCTTACAGCCACTTCTAGCTGTCAAGAGCTATGAAGGCTCCAAGATTTTACCTTTATTGTACGCTAACAAATGGGACTGCCATCGTTTTCTGGATGCTGGGAGAAGACACCACGACGCCCCGTTTAGAGGTCGGAGACTTGGTTACACACAGCAAAAGAAAAAGTTGCTGAAGTATCAGGGTGGCCACATCAGTTCCTTGTATTCCACTCGCCAGGTGGGCAATGCAGGTGGGTCAGGATGGATGCAGCGGCCACATCGCCTGAAACGTAGTCCAACCGGCTCTTGGTCTGGGCGGGGGGAAGGTCACCTCGTCCCTCGGGGCTGCTCATTGAAAACCGAGCTTTGGCCTCAACCACAGAGAGGTCACACTCTTGCCTCCTTGGCACGTGCAGCAACACGTGGAGGAGTACGTGGCATCCGTGGAAAGGCGTCCCCGACACTCGCTTCCCGTGACCTCCTGGCCCCAGCCCGAATGGAGAGGTCCTCTCCAGACTCCTTTGACAATCAGCGTCTGTGTGGCACACAAGCTGTGGGACTGCCTTCTAAAGAGGGATGGCCAGCAGATGCCCATCCGCCTTGAGATCACGGAAACGCATGAGAATTTCTGTGGCCGATTTCATACAGGGTGGTTTAACCACACTTTCTCATCTTATATCAGCATTTCATAAACGTTGAGTCTTTGTCTTCTGGACCTCCAAGCTAGAGAGCAGTATTTTTCCGTAAAAATAAGACATTGCACGTCATTTATAACACTATTTATTTAAAGCATATTTTCTGTATTTGTCAAGCAATACAGAAAAATGAAGATTTAGGACCTGATTTAAGGTGGACTTCTAAAGCTTCTGGGACCCATTGTAATACGGAGAGCCAGCAGCAGTCAGCCTGCACAGCACTTACCAGAAACTCCTGGGGTCATAGGACTGGGAGGGAGGGTGGGGTAGATCCTGTTCAGGTGGTGCTGAGAAGGGAACCTCTCAAATACATCATTGCCCTGCATCTTCAGAGTTCATAAGCGGACTCGGCATAGTTAAAAAACAAAGTACATTATTTTATTAACCAAAATACTCATTTATTAACAAAATAGTTTAAAATTTTTATTGTATAACCAATGTTGCACTATTATTATTAAAATAATTACTATTAAAATATCTTAAATAGAATAAAGGATCACATAGATCTGTATTAAATAATATAATAAAACAATTATTGAAATGATAAATATCAATGTTTTATATGATTATTAAATTTTATTTTATTAAGAAAATAGTAGTGTTACTGAATCAAAACTTTCTACTCTACTGATTTTTTTTTAAGTTTTTATTTTGAGAGAGAGAGAGGAGGAGAGAGTGCTAGCAGGGAATGGACAGAGAGAGCAGGAGAGAGAGAATCCCAAGCTCAGCCCGGAGCCCGACATGGGGCTCAGTCCCACCAACTGTGAGGTCAAGACCTGAGCTCAAATCAGGAGTCAGATGCTTAACTGACTGAGCCACCCAGGCACCTCTACTGAGTTTTAAATATGTTCCTTCTTGTTTAACACTCAAACAATCCTATGGACTTGATATTTTAATTGGTCCCATTTCAGCAGTAATTATATTTATCCATAACATGTGGTCATACTGGTGGATATCGTGACACTTCCTGCTGATTGATACTCCAGTACCCATGCTCCCCTGCACTGTCCCAGATTTTATGGGGGTACCTTATTCCCAGTTAGAAGCTGTAATATCTAGCCTCCATTGAGGTTAGATGTGGCCATATCACTAACTTTGTCCACTGGGGTGTGAGCAGAAATGTAGCCTTGGACTCGATCTTTTCTGCTTTCTACTGCTTGGAATGTGGACAGCTGCAGCCAACCCTGCAACCCGAAGAAGGGAGTCGAGCATGGGTAGTGGCCCAGCCAGCCATCAACTTGGGAAACCGAATGTCCTGAGAAGCAACATCTGAACCATTGCTGTGGTGGGAAAAATTCTGTTTTGTTTGAGCCACTGCATTTTGAGATCCTTTTATTGAACCAATTAATTCTAGGGGTGCCTGGGTGGCTCAGTCAGTTAAGCATCCGACTTCGGCTCAGGTCATGATCTCACCATTTGTGAGTTTGAGCCCCACATCGGGCTCTGTGCTGACAGCTCGGAGCCTGGAGCCTGCCTTGGATTCTGTGTCTCCCTCTCTGTCTCTGCCTCTTCCCCACTTGTGCTCTGTCTGCTTTTCTGTCTCTCAGAAATAAATAAACATTAAAAAAAAGAAACAACTAATTCTATACCATAATTAATACAGCCGATATTATAATTAGTTGTGATTGGTATTGTCATACTGTACGATAACTCGATCATACTCTTTCTCACCCGCGGCGGGCTGAGCTAGTAGATGCTACATTGTCGATAACTGGTACTGTCTACCTGTGAGAAGCTGGACAGGCACCATCCACGTTGTTTCCAAGTTTGCACAGAGCTGAGTAGCCCCACACCCAGCCTGTGGTCCCTATAGTTTCCTTGTCCTGTGACTGATGTCCCCATGCCTTCTCCTTGACTTCTTTATCCCTCATATCCAAAGTGTGCCCCAAGTTACAAAGCCCCCTAGACTCTCTCTAAATGCCCTTTTTTAACTGAATGTTTTCCTTATTATTGGTGATATGATCCTAAATAGTCAACTGCCATCATGCAATTTTATTCTATTTTCCATAAACATCCTTACATATTTACCATTTTCCCTAATAGTGTTAGTAACATGTTGCCTTAAAAAAAAAAAAAAAAAAAAGGCAACCCTCTGATGTCATGCAGCCTCTTAGAAATCCTTTAGATGATAAGGGTTATTTTGCTAATAAAATAATGTTTTGAGATGTTCTCTTTCTGAGTAGAAGACAAATTTGGAGGCAAAACAACTAAGAACCGAATCATTAACACCTGCAATCAGCCGCAACTATGCCGTTTGGAAGAACACACATCCTAGGTTATGATGTATGTTAATGGAACAAGTTTGTACAAATTACTTCTTGATTCAAAATGCTTATTACTGGACAGACCCAACTCTTTTTATTGAAACAAACTTATAATTTAAAAAAAGTTACATCGGTGGGTGCCTGGGTGGCTCAGTCGGTTAAGCCTCTGACTCTTGACTTCGGCTCAGGTCATGGTCTCAAGGTCGTGAGATGGAACACCACGTGGGGCTCTGAGCTGAGCGTGGAGCCTCCTTAGGATTCTCTCTCTTCCTCTCTCTGCCCCTCCCTTGCTCACACTCTCTCTCTCTCTCCAAAATAAATAAATGAACTTAAAAACGATGTTACATTTAGCTAAAACATAAGCTGGCTAAAACAGGCAGGTGAGTTTACCTCAAAGCCATTTTGACCAGACTCCATGTTTGTCACCATTTAACCCCAGGAGCATGTGTATTCTTAGCTCATAGAGTTCTACATTTGTTTTTGTTTTTGTTTTTAGTGGAATATCCTCTTCTTTTCTTTAAGATCTTTATTTTTTTAAGTAATCTCTCTACCCAACAGGGGCTTGAACTTACAACCCCAAGATCAAGAGTCACACATTCCCTGACTAAGCCAGCCACGTGCCCCCCTCTTCTCTCCTAATATGGCCTGGTGTCACCCATTATAATCTTAAATTATGAGAGCGTATCATCATGCCTCCACGTGTTATCCACCAACTTCCCTTGTCCTAAATGTTGTGACATATAAGCCTAGGTTGTCTTGGAGTAAGTGTTAGACGGTAATACGTCAGAAGTATACAGTCAGGAAAGAAAGTAGGAGTGAATAAAAGAATAAAAGCTAGGTGCAAGTCAGTAAAGACAGCCATTGATTTGGATTGATGCCATATTAAATGTAGGGTAAAGTTAGGGTGTTATCTTAATCAGTCATTGACAAAAACCTAGTAGTGGTGGAAGGCCAGAGAAGAGAAGGAGAATATGATTGATTTCAAGATAGTGTACATGTGAAGAAGAGTTTAGCTGATAAGGGGCTTTTTTTTGGCTGCTATCTCTTTGATTATGTTACCGATCTTGTCCAGTGTCTTTCCAATAGTCAATGACATTGATACTTACCACTGTTCTAGGGTAAAGAGGTACTTTATTCCTTGCGTTATGATCTCTCCTAGCATTAAACTTTCTTAAGAGTTCTCGGCATCTCCCCTCCCGGCTCCCTACTCCACCATCACCCAATATGCCAAGTTACTCTTCCCATGAGAAGCATAGTGTATTACTCTGATGGAGAAATCGGGGTACCCCAGAATGAGGATGCTCTCCTGGGCCTTTCTCTTTCAGGCATTTAGGAATGAATTGTACAGACACTTGGTTCTTTTGAAAGCCCTTCACTTAAGAGTCACCTTAACGGTAGTATTCCTGCCTCAACGTCCAATGTCAATTTTCTCACTTAATAATGGCACACTTATGCTATCCATTTGCTCACACTTTAATATATTCTTCATTGGTAAAGAATTTACCTGGGTGAGTGACATAATCTTTAGTGGGTTAAAATCTGGATTACTTTAAAAGTCTCTAGCTGGGGCACCTGGGTGGCTCAGTCAGTTAAGTGTCTGACTTCAGCTCAGGTGGTGATCTCACCCTTATGGGTTCGAGCCCCACGTTGGGCTCTGTGCTTGACAGTTCGGAGCCTGGAGCCTGCTGTGGATTGTGTCTCCCTCTCTCTCTGCTCCTCCCCTGCTCTCGCTCTGTCTCTCTCTCTCAAAAATAAATATAAAAAAATTTTTAAGTCTCTAGCTTCTAAATTACTTTCCACTTTCTAAATTGTGAATATTTACTCTAATTTTTCTTGTCGGTCACAGGCAGAGCCCTAGGATTGTGTTGATATAGTGTTTACTTAACACACAAAGTATGTCAGTATTTGTTCTAAGTGCACAACTTACATTCACTCTCAAACGGGGACTTGGAAGAGGAGAGACACTCTGCTTGGTTCCCAACATCATCCTGTCCCTAAGCAATAAAGCTGGAAATAGAAACCAGGTGGCCTGTTGCAAAGGGTTCGGTATTTTATCAACTACTCTCCCCACAGTGTATCCAAGGGCTTCGGTTCTACCACTTTGCTTTCCAACTGCCGCTATTTTATTTTTCATTCTCTCTTGCTACTGATACAATCGTCCTTTTCTTGCATCGATACCTCCTCATGTCTATTCTCTCGAAATATAACTTCCAATTACTGGGGATCTTAGCTCCAAAGCGAGACTGAAAAATTCACTTTATTTCTTCACATTCACATTTCCAACCTCTGCTCTCAAGGCCACCTAATGAAATTTCAAGAAGAAAGAAAAGATAACAAATGCCAGTCGTGGGCATTCAGTTTTGCTTTCTCCTCAGGGGATGCGTGTACTTTGTATGCACAAGGAGAAAGCGCTGTATACACAGATATACCCAGGGTCTCTGGCTTTTTGGAAGACAGAAGTGATGAGATTATTTAATAAGCTAACTCACAGTTGTGGCCATACGGAGCATTACAAACAAGTTCAAGAGTGGTTTAGCTGTAACCAGACCATGTTTCCATATAAGAATTCATGCATGTGCTATATTTTTCTGAAAATGCTTGAAGATAAAGCACCAATGCACACACACCCTAATCCTCTATAGAAGTAAAAGTCACTTGGGACACGTCTGCAAAATTGCTTACGTGTGACCTCTCATAGGTGAGGGTGACTATATCATTCATCCTGCAGATTGGGACCCTCCAGAGAATGAAAGGAGTTAGAATAAATATGACCCCAGGACAACTGTGTGCTTGGTATTGACCCAAGCAAACCACAACACATGGCATCCATTTATGTGAAGACTTAGAATTTTCATGTATTTCTAAAGTTTATTTTTTCCTTTACATGTAATATTTAGAAACTGAACTAACATATGAATCACAACTTATCTGTCATTGGCTTTTGTGGGGTGTAATATAATTTCACTTTTTTTAAAGTTTATTTCTTTTGAAAGAGAGAGAGAGAGAGTGAGCACATGAGCGGGGGAGGGGCCGAGAGGGAGGGAGAAAGAGAATCCCAAGCAGTCTCCCCGCTGTCAGTGCCGTTCTCAGGAACCTTGAGATGATGACCTTAGTTGAAATCAAGAGCTGGACACTCAACCGACTGAGAAACCTGGGTGCCCATGATATAACCTCACTTAGTGGTTTTAAGTATTATTTTACATCTGGACAGTTTCATTCAATTTTTTAAAAATTCTGCAATATTTGGCCCTATAATTCAATAATATATAAACTCATATTATTAAACATGTGTTCATTTAATTTTAATAGACTCACTTTCAGATTATCCTCTCGATACCTTTTAGTCTATATCGGTCTGTTTTTAAAATTTTACTCGCGTATCTTTCATTTTTTAAAGCAAATTTCTTGTTACGAGGTACAACGTAAAGTTGCGTGAATTCTAAATGTATATGTCAGTGGATTTTTCATAGTAAACACAGCCATTAAATCACCAGGAGGATCAATAAATAGATGCTTAGTAACACCCCAGAAATTCTCCACATTTCTGGGGAGAATTTTATCAACTGAAATCAGACGCTTAACACAATTACCATGGTTTGACTTCTGATGTTGACTATTTTTCTTAATGTTTATTTTTAAGAGAAAGAGTGCAATTGGGGGAGGGGCAGAGTGAGAGGGAGACAGAGGATCCAAAGCAGGCTCTGATTTGATGTGGGGCTTGAACCCCTGAGCCACGAGATCATGACCTGAGCTGAAGTCGAACCCTCAACCGACTGAGCCACCCGGGCGCCCCTGATGTTGACTATTTTTGTCTATTTGTGAGCCGTACATATGTAGAGTCTCATCATACACCAAATGTTTGTGTCTAGCTTCTTTTGCTCAACATGATGTTTGCATGACTATTTCATGTGAAAGCATGTAACTGTAGTTCATGTTTCTTTCCATTTTCAAAACCATATGCATTTCTGTGTATATGAAAAAAGTCACAATTTATTTTCCATTCCCTTGTTCATGGCAATATAGGATGTTTCTACTTTTCGTGATATATATCTTCCAATTTTTTCAAAGATACATTTGCAATGACGTTTCTTGAGCTGTTCACTTCAAGATAACGTTTAAGAAGTGAATGAGTAAAATGCTTTTTATTATATCATAAAACAAGCAAATTTACAATTTTTAAAATCCTATTGCATTCCTTACTAGAGCACACAGTGCAGTATTCCATTTATATAAGTTTCAAAATTGACAAACTAAGTTTTTCTGCATAAAATTACAATACAGTTTTTCTTTGAAGTGTAGAGAATAGAAGGGAATTTCTGGAATACTAATAGTTCTCTGTATCTTGAAACACGTTTTGACTATACCGTTTGTGAAAATTCATTATGATTTGTGTATTTTTCTGAGTGCATATCATACTTAACATATGATAAAAATTGGTTATATTGAGTGGATCGATTATAATTCACATGTATAAATCATAGGGCAGTTACATTTTTATTTTATTTTACATAGGGCAGATGCTTTTCTTAGTGGACACATCAAAATGATCTTTTTATACGTCACTGGAAAATAATTCAGAAGGGCGGTTGGAAATAAGGTAACACATGAACTCAAGATTCGGCACACTCATGTACACTCAAAACTCATGAACACATATATGATAATTCTCCAATTGATTCCCATACAATTTAATTTGTTGATTTACCTAATGTGTTTTTTTTTTGTTTTGTTTTTTGTTGTAGTAAGCACCTTAATATTTGCAATCAAATGAAATGGTCCTATAAAGAAAGCTATCAGAATTGGATTAGCTACAGATCATGATGCATAAGTAGATAAGCAACTTCTGACTTGTAAACAGCTTCTGAATTGCTGAGAATAACACAGAGAGAATTATAGAACCGAAGACAGTTAAAGCATTTATCATGTTGCTAATAAAGCCGTTGGTTGGAGCACTATTTGTAACAGCATTTAGAGAGTGCAATTTATATGCATTCATTGTTCATCAATATAAATAATTTATAGACCAAATTTTATTAGTTGGTTACGTATTTTAGTTCTTGATTCTCCTGAGGCGTATAACGTTATGTAATTTTGCTCATTAGAGTTTGCTCTTCCTGTGTCCTGAGGCCACTCACAGCAGCCAATTTACTCTTTCAGTTAAAGTCGGTACACTAGGTTCTTTAAACAGTCAACTTAAATGCGGATAAACATATACAGGAATTCATCCGTTATGGATTAAATGTTTCTGTTTCCCCAGAATTCATATATTGAAGACGTAAGCTCCCCCCATGGCTGTGATATTAGGAGATGGGGCATTTGGGGGAAAATTATGTCGAGAGGAGTTCTGGAAGGGTGGGATCCCATGATGGGATTCATGTCCTTACAAGAAGAGACCAGAGCGGTGTCTCCTTTTCTCTCTCTTTCCATATGCTCACAAACAGGAGGTCCTGAGAGGACATAATGAGCTGGTGGTGATCCACAAGCCAGAAGAGAGCCCGTGGCCCAGAACTGGATCTTTGGCCCCTTGGTTTTGGACTTCCCAGCCTCAGAACGGTGAGCAATAAATGTCCCTTGTTTAAGCCACACCGCCGATGGCCTTTTCTATAGCAGCCTGAACGGGCTATTGCCGCACTTGTCTTTCAAAATCCAAAAGAAGTACCTCGGTCCACGAGACCTGTTTTTAATTGAAAGACCAAAACGATTGATAAAGATTCTTTTATTTCCATTGAAAGCTACTTTCTTTTTATGAGTGAGAATTTTATTCCTGTAGTACAATACAATATGTCTTATTTATTACAATTATTTCTTCAAGCATGTATTTTAACAAATGATCGATGGATAACATGAATGAAAATCACTTACGTAGTTTCAACATGTAGTAAAAGTCAAAGCGGGAGATGAAAGAATGCTTGGCTTTTCAGCTCCATCCCAGAAATGTAGAAAGCTAGAAAGAGTTTTGCCTGCACCCACACAAAAAAGAGAAGATTTGGACAAAGGACAAATTATTATTATTTTTTCCTTAACTCATCAGAGAATTAAGAAAGCAGGCCAACCAGGAAACCTGAAATCCCGGGGGGGACGCGGTCAGCACCTGTTTGCACTATAGGGACCCAGATGTTTGATGCCAGACAGAGCAAAACAAAAATGCAGGGATCATGATCTGTAAAGCATTCAGAACATCAGGACGGCCACCGGAGAGGTGAAGTCACGCCCGAGTCTGTCTGAACAAGGGGGTACGGTAGCTGCAAGGTCACAAGACCATGAAGCTCGTCCAGCTGCCCGATACCATATAAACCAGTAAAAAGCTGACGGCAACCATTCTGGATGAATTGTCAATGGCTGTTTGTGGGACAGCCAAAGGGAGTATTCGGAGGTCGCGGATACAGGAGGCTGGTGTTCTTGTGTGTTTTCTCCCACACAGATCACGCCAGGTTCTCACAAGGAAGATGGAGAAGAATTCTCGAAAAACGAATTTTTTAATGATGCTGTGGAAGGAGAAGAAAGTTACAGGCGCTGGGGCAACTCCACCTCAACCTAGCTTCCTCTATTTCCCCGACAGAAGAAAATCTTTATCTCGGGGTGGGGAATAGGGACAGAGTCTGTCATCTGACGACACTGGGTCCCTGAACTTCGTCCACCCTTTCGCTGGATCTTGCATTTGCTCACGATGTTCTGGGTGGGCTTAGGGAGGACACTAAACCCTGGAAATTGTTGAGATGATGTCTCTTTTCATTCATGCTCACGTCTCATGTCTCATTCCTGTCCCCACATGATTTAAGATTGTATTTTCTTTATTTGAAGCCAATCATAGAAAAGCTTTTCAGCCCCCCCCATGGGATTGCCCACAGATGACACTGAATCACTACTTTAACTAAACAAACTACCTTTTCAACCTGATTCTTATCTTGATCTTTATAATCAGGTAACTCACTTTTCGCCACCCTTTTGGTAATCTATCTTGACTTGTCTACCTTCTAGTCACCATCATTATGTTAGTTAACAGGATTTAAGAAATGGCATGCAAGTCTTAACATTTTCCAATAAATAAAGTCTGAGTAGACCTTTTCGAATGAGTTATTTCGGTCTTCAGATAAATTAGGCCTCTTGAAAGATAATATTTCCGCCAAAAATGGATATTTTTCTGTCAGCAAAATAAAAAAAGAAAAGATGAGTACATCTAATGGCAGGCTTATTATGAATTCTCTAATATCTGTCAACTCTGAGGAATGAGGTAGCTGGAGTCTGTTTCAAACCCACAAGTCTCTTGAGTCTAAAAGTATTCAATAACTTACTCAGCTTGAACAATTTATTATTTTGCAACCCACTCTATAAGATGACAAGATTAAATTATTCAGTCAATATTGCAGTGTTGGCTTTTGTCATGAGTATATTTAATTTAATAAAAAACTTCGAATGACCCATTTATCATATAGTTACCATTTTATACATTGCTTTTGTTGACACCATCTTTTTTTTTTCTTCTTGGCATTAAGAACACTAATTAATTCATGACTGTGATGTATCATTCACAATAAATGCCCCTAGAGCTCTGGCAGGTTAAAAAACTGGTCAAATATACATCTATTAATAACATTTATCTTTGTACTTAAGGATATTACACGTGATAATCGAGAGATTCTCCAGTCGGAAGGGTCTATAGAACAATTTTGTCATGATTTATTCTTTAGTAGGCAGGTACTATTTGCCAGGTGTTTTACACACACCTCAAGTTCAAGTACATGCACAACACTGTGTTCAGGGAAAAATTCCTTCCAAATGTTAAGTTATAATATCTGATACAGAAATATGTGCATTAAGATTATTTTTCAAGACTTCTCTGCTTTTTAAAAAATATAAAGATTGGCTGTTTCGATATATCTTTTATTATTTAAATTGGTATATAATTCCTTCAATTTTTTTTCTTGCATTCCAGTTACTGTTTCAGTACTCTTAAAACAGACTCCTTTAGAATTTTCCAGATTCTTGTAAGTCTTTTTAAATTTTTAATGTTTATTTATTTGTGTGTGTGTGTGTGTGTGTGTGTGAGAGAGAGAGAGAGAGAGAGAGAGAGAGACTGAGTGGGGGAGGGGCAGAGAGGAGGGAGACAGAATCCAAAGCAAGTTCCAGGCTCCAAGCTGTCAGCACAGAGCTGATGCAGGGCTCGAACTTATGGACCGTGAGATCATGACCTGGGCCGAAGTCAGACACTTAACCAACTGAGCCACCCAGGCGTCCCCTAGATTCTTTTAAGTTTTATATGGAAATAACCATTTCATTTTCAAATGGTAACTGAATAGTCAAGTATTCAGTTAGGAAAAAAAAATGGTTTGATGTTTTTCAAACCTATTTTGTCTGATATTCTGAAGAGAGACAAATATTCTACTAACCACAGTCTCCCACTATACATATCTTTGTAGAAGTAGCTGTTAATTAAGTGCCTAGAGCCAGTATTCAAATTAAATTTAGGTAAAAATATAACACAATTGAAGTGATTTGGCCATTCCAAACTGCTTATCTCAGGATGTCTCACCACTCGGAATGGGGTCAAGGTTTTGAGTATAAGTGAATGTTTTTCATATTCTATCTTTCAGAACAGTTTTTATTTCACTCGTTCACGAATAGTGAATAATGCCTTTGTCCCTGTTGTTTTACATATAGACTCAGAACCCTCCCCCAAGATGCACAGATGCAGAAGGTCCGTGGACACAGACACCTGCATTTTCACGATGTAGCCTAGGCGATTCCCATGCAAGTGGTTTGCAGACACTGGGAGAAACACGTCTCTACACCAACATACCGCCTCTGCAGTGTGTGTATTTTCATCATATTCTAAAACAATAGTCATTAAAAAATTTAACTACTCTATCTGCTTCATAAATAGTTTTTAAAGAAATCGGGGTGCCTGAGTGGCTCAGCTGGTTGAGCGTCCAACTTCGGCTCAGGTCATGGACTCTCAGTTAGTGAGTTCGAGTCCCTGCATCTGGCTGTGTGCTGACAGCTCGGAGCCTGGAGCCTGCTTTGGATTCTGTGTCTCCGTCTCTCTCTGCCCCTCCCCTGCTCACACTCTGTCTGTCTCTCTCTCTCTCTCTCTCTTTCTCTCTCTCAAAAGTAAATAAAGATTAAAAAAATTAAAATAAAGAAAAGAAATATAAAGCTAAGTTTGTTATATCCTACACAAGCCAGTTTGTCTCCTTGTATCGGCACTCTAGATTCCTTAGAAATATATTCCCAAGTGAATCTGCTGTGATTCCAGTGGTGAGAAAAGTGAAGTAGTTCCACAGATGTTTGCCTCGTATTCATATTGTCAAGTTTATTGCAGCATCCTGACATTTTTTGTTTGTTTTTAATGTTTATTTATTTTTGAAGGAGAGAGAGAAAGAGAGAGAGAGACAGAGAGACAGAGACAGAGGATGAGTGAGGGAGGGGCAGAGAGAAGGAGACACAGACTGTGAATCAGGCTCCAGGCTCTGAGTTGTCAGCACAGAGCCTGACGCAGGGCTGGAACCCACAAACCATAAGATCATGACCTGAGCTGAAGTCAGACGCTTAACCGAATGAGCCACCCAGGGGTCCCAGCATCCTGAAGTTGGATACAAAAATATAAAACAGGTGAAGGAAGTATAAAGAGATGAAAACAATAAGATACAAAGGTATAAATAAATAGGGGCTCCTGGGTGGCTCAATCAGTTAAGCATCAGACTTCTGCTCAGGTCATGATCTCATGGTTCATGAGTTTAAGCCCCGCAGAGGGCTTTCTGAGCCTGCTTAGGATACTCTGCCTCCCTCTCTCTCTCTGCCCCTCCCCCATGATCTCTCTTTCTCTCTCAGAAATAAGCAGACATAAAAAAAAAAAGACAAAAAAAGTATAAATAAATACGAGGGAATGTTTATTTTGTTAGAGAACAAGAGACAGCAAAAATCATAGCTAACCGTGTATTCTTAGTGGGGACACAGGGCAGGACACTAAGGCAATGGTCAGGTGTTGGAGGCCTGGGTCCAGGTATGGAACACACCAGATGCTATCAAATAATACCAACTGAGCTTTGGAAAAAGCTGAATGATAGGCACTAATGGCCCACTGCACTGGAGCCTAGGAAAAGTCATTTATTTTTTAACTCAGTTGATCATATTTTACTTTACTTTCTTAGTTTTTCATGTTAAATATAATCTTCTGGTTGAGGCAATGGGCTGTTCAGCATAATAAAACGGAATGATTTGGGGACTATAGATTTGAAATTATTTTCTAAAGTGGATTTTCTACTTTAAAGACCCATTCCTATGACTTCTCATCGAATACACAAAAGCCAGAATGTGTTTCTCTTGTTATCAAATGCATACAAACATCTTCACCTCATTCTTTTTTGGACTTTGTAGAAGGAAATCAATAGAAAGATAGATAAAAAGTCCAACTCTCCTGCCATCGAGATGAAGCATTGCCCTCTGTGAGTGAATATTTAAGTTGTGGCATAAAATGGATCATAAAAGTTTTGGTGTATTATTTATATGGAGACAGCTTTCCTGTCTCATAAACTCTTACTCTGCTTTGAGTGCATTGGCAAACAAAGAAGCAGGGAAGAAGCACTAAGAGGTAGTGAGTAAGAATGCATATCGATTACACAGACTTTCTAGAGCCCATCCCCATCACACACTGCGTTGGCCTCTCTGATTGGATTGGCTTGGAAATGACTCTCAGGCCTGGGACCAGGTCTCCCAGTCCTTGCCTGGTCAGTGAGGCTCAGGATTACTTAACAAAGCTGTGTGTATTGATTAATATTGCCACATAGAAACACAGCTCCAGCGAGGTTGTTGAGGGGCACTGGGGTTTAGCCCTCCCGTGCCTGCTCAGTGCGCTGACTTTTCAGTTGAATGCTTATAGCAACTATTAAGTCATTTCAAAACCAATCCTGGTAAGCTAGCACGTCAGAAACTAAGACCACCACCTGCTAGTAAAGTGGGAAATAGCGGTAAAGTCTGTAAATGTCTGATCTTTACCTGGCATCTCATATTCCAGAGTCTCTGTCACGTCTGAGCTGGTAAAACCACTCACTCCTTCTTTGTGTGTCTTTCACAACAGAGATTGTAGATTTCGAAAATAGGTGCTTGGCTGGAAAGTTTGGGCATAAACAGTATAATCTGTCTCCATAAGGAGCTCATTCCATTTTCTTTCTTGAATCAGATACTCTTGATAAAACAATAGTATTTTAGAAATGAAATATTACTCAAAATCTTCAATACGATTTTTGAGAGAGAGAGAGAGAGAGAGAGAGAAAGGCGGGGATCGGGGGGGGAGGGGAGATGAGCGAGGGAGGGGCAGAGAGAGAGGGAGACAGAAAATCCCAAGCAGGCTCCACACTGTTAGCACAGGGCCCAGCACAGGGCTCAAATCGAGGGACAGTGAGATCATGACCTAAGCCGAAATCAAGAGTCTGACGCTTAACCAGTTGAGACCCCCAGGGGCCCCAAACTTCTTTTCACATTGATAGCTAGCTGGATAGATAGAGTGGGATATTATAAGATCCCTTGGAATTATGAAAAGAATTATTAAGTACATGGTCAATTTAATTTTTATTTCACAATTTAACTGTATTCTCAAAAGGGGAAGAAAACAAAGTATGAAAAATGAAACAACAAAAACATTTCCTATTGATTTGAATCAAAGGCAAGTATGTTAGTACCTCTAAAAGTACTTTTACATTCCAGTCATGTAAGTTTAGAGCTTTTATGTGAGGATGAAACTAAACTGTGGAGTTGTTGTTAACTGTTAACTCCCGAATAATTTATTGTCAAATTGAATTCCAGGAATACTTACTAAGTATTGTCAACTAGTCAAGTTTAACCTTTTAGGGGACACAGTGAGAGGCCATGTAACATTCATAATATTCCTTTCTTTTTTTTTTTAATTTTTAATGTTTATTTATTTTTGAGAGACAGAGAGAGAGAGACAGAGCAGAGGAGGGGCAGAGAGAGACGGAGACACAGAATCTGAAGCAGGCTCCAGGCTCTTTAGCTGTCAGCACAGAGCCTGATAGGGGGCTTGAACCCATGAAGGCAAGATCATGACCTGAGCCGAAGTCAGACGCTTAACTGACTGAGCCACCCAGGCGCCCCCGTAATATTCCTTTCTATCCGCCATATGTAGGAGCAGAGCCAGGCAGCAGAGGTTGTGAAGGAGATCTGTTCTACTTGAACCTTTCCTCATTTATCTGTTTCATATTTATGGCTGAATATGCTAGAAAACTCAGCCATTTGCCCAAATTTTCCAACAAGGACGCTTTAGTGTTGATACAAACTTCAGTAAACCACTCGGAGAGGAAGAATCTTTTTCCCATTTAAAGCAGGATTTATAAGGGGCACCTGCATGGCCCATTCAGTTGAGCGTCTGACCTCGGCTCAGGTCATGATCTTAGGGCTCGTGAGTTCAAGTCCCACATTGGGCTCACTGCTGTCAGCATGGAACCTGCCTTGGATCCTCTGCTCGCCCCCCCCCCCGCCCCTCCCCAGCACGCACACACTCTCTCTCAAAAACAAATAAACATCAAGAAAGAAAATTTATTAAATCAATCGATCAATCAATAAAACTCAGGATTTATCAAAATAAATTCACAGATAAAAAACAGATAAAGTCCAATGTAGTTCACAATTTAAAAATTCATTTAAAGGAGATGAAGGAGAAGATTAGTCTTCATAACTTTTTCAAGACAAAACTTTTCAACAAAAATGTTTTGTTAAACAAAAATTGATGATCCAGTTAATGCTAGATTCCTCCCTTTAACTTTTCCTTTTTCTCTTTAATCTTTTCTCCTCTGGAACAGTTTTGGTTATTGTCTTATTTGAGAGAATAGGAGACATGTTTAAAATATCATAAAAAGGGGGGCACCTGAGTGGATCAGTCAGTTAAGTGACTGAACTTGATTTGGGGGTTCAGGTCATGATCTCACAATTTGCAGGTTCAAGTCCTGTGCTGGGCTGTGCACTGGCAGTGCAGAGCCCCCTTGGGATTCTCTCTTTTCCTCTTTCTCTCTCTCTCTCTCTCTCTCTCAGCCTCTCCAGCTCATGTGTGTGTCCTCTCTCTCAAAATAAATAATCTTAAAAAAAAATAAAAACGAAAATACCACAAAAAGGAATCCATTTTGTTGCTGAAAAGGATCAATGACAAGAAGGTTTGAACAAGAAAGAATAAAGCTATATTTAAAATTAGGATTAGTGATTATTTTGGAGAGCGTATGGAAAGAAAAATAAAAACTAAGTCCTAAAGAAAAGAATTTCCTGTTGTTCTCACTTATACATCTTTTCAGTTATTCAATAAACATTTATTGGCCACTACTCTATGGCCTACTTTGAGCTAGCTGCCAAATAGAGAAATGAAGAGATTGTGGAATTATCCAGTGAAAATGACAAGGCAGTTAATGGTTACCTAGAATTAATTGGCGATTGAAAGTTTATACAGAAGATAGTGGGAGAATGAAGGAGAAATCAGTTCTCTGTGGTCATTACCATCAATACCTTAATATGGAAAATATTTCTTCAAGATTGGTTTTTTAATTTGCTTTTCTTCCAAATGAAATACGTTTAAACTTCAATATTTGCTTTTGAAAATCATTTTCCTCCTTCTTCTTTTATAAATATAATCACTAGAATCGTGCTTGAACAATTTAAAGGAGTAAAAATTTGGGCTGCAATTTTTAATTTCAAAAGATGTTCTTGCCTTCTATTTCTTTAATCAACGTTTTTTCTGATAGGGGGTCAAAATCAAAGAAGCATCTCACCGTCCTGAAATATAGTTGTCAATGGTTCACTTTTGGATATTTTGAGAAGACTGCTGAAACTTTTTAAAGCCATACTTCCTTGAAATGATAATATCCTGTCTTCAGAAAGTGTGGGAAAATGGATAGTAATTTAATAGGTAGCTTATGAGAGAGTAAATGGAAAACTTATTTAGGTTGCAAAAGTTATAGGGATTCAAAATGTCTAAACAGGAAAATGATTGCACACATTTTAGTACAGACATCCAAAAGTGTCTCATGAAGATTTTATGAAAGATAGCTCATAGTAACTTAGAGGATTTTGAAAGAAATTCCTATGCTATTAGGAAAAAAGTTTATAAAAGTACATATACTTCCCCCCCCATTTTTGTTAAAGTGTAGTCCGTACATGGTATCATTATAAAATGTAATCTGAGAGAATAAATATACGATACATAGATGAACTGCCACTTTGTTCGTAGAACAAAGAAAGCTATTGCGGGAGATTCCATTTGCTTGGGCTCAACCATAGCATAAAAGAAACAGAAAGTTTCCACAAAAATTACAATTTTGCTGAAGGACAGCCCATTAATTAGGGCCGGTCCTATAGAACAAGGGGGAAATATTCTCTCCTTGACGAGTAAAGATTATCCAAATGTACTCTAGACATCTTACAAAGTGATAATTGAGATGATTTCCTGGTTTAACTAGATATTATAGACAGTGAGTGCCAAACTACTCCCAGATCACACTACCTCTTTATGAGCTAAGTCCTTGGTAAGAGACCCTCTGGAGTGGGATCCCAAACATGAAGGCCTCTGTAACCTACAGAGGGCATCCCAACAACCTTCTGGAGACATCCCTAAACACACAAAGCCTTTTTGTCTATTTGTACACAACCAACCTGGAAAAGCTTTGGGGTTTTGACCTACCTTTATGGGAATTTTCAAAAAAAACCAGTTACTTGCTAGAGCCTCCTTTTTAACTGGATTCAAAGCCTTAAACCTCTTGTCCGAGGGCAGTGGTTCCTACCAGCAAACCTGTTGGTCCTGCTGCTGAACTAATTCTGGCTCCCGGGTTGATCTCCTGGCTCCTCATCCAGTAAGGACATTACTACTGGCTGAGAACGTGTGACACCTTCCAGTCAGACCATCCACCTCTTTGGAGATGCTGTTAATCTCTCCCTCTCAATATCCCCTTCATCCCTGAAAAACCCGGAGTCCTGCTACTCTTCTGTCTCTCCTAGAAGGGAAACCCAAAATTGTCTCCCCTCAGTGATGGAACTGCTTTATACCTCCTTCACCCTTATTGGCGACTACCACTGAGAATCCTACCTAGTATTATTGGTTGATGGATCATAACTCAAAACTAAAAGAGAAGATCTTTAAGCAGGTTATGGTACCACTAACTTAAGCTCTTCTTGAGACTGTAGACCACTTCTTGAGGTAAAATCCCTACAAATAGAAAAGCCATCAGGGAAATATCACACTCAATGATACCATGCCCTGCCATTGTTAATGATAGGTACATTAAAGAATTCTGCCCCAGGTGGACTACAGATCAATCTCAATATGGCATGATTAGTGACGGGCAAGGCATTGCTCTAGATTTTTATTGGCTAGTCTTGGTGACATCTGTGCCACGGCCAACATTTCTTAGCAAGTAGTATTGATATGACCTGAACCAATAAAACTGATTCCGTAGAAGTGACTCCACATTGCCTTAGGTGGGCAAGAAAAACACTTGGCTCTCTAGAGTTGATCCTTATGGTTTATGGGATTTGTCTTGTAGTCTAAGTTGGGCAGTTGGGTTCCTGATTCTGAAGCATCTTACTTGGATCGTGAATTATTCTTGTTTCTGTTAGAGTGGTCATCATGCCGGTCCATTGCATTCTATCAAAAGCCTTAAGTGCCTCTCTGCAGCCACGTTCTTCTCATCTGATACATGATGCAAGAAGAAAAAAATAAGGTCACACGATACGTTTAATTGCGTAATTGTATATACCATTAGATAACTGCACAGAACACTGGGAGATGAAGCTCTGCATCTCTCGTCTTTCCTGAATTGTTCAATGTCTTGCAAGGGAGGAAGGGCCCCACAGGAGGATTGAGAGACAAAACACAAATGGGCAATGGTCAGACCCTCTATGACAATAGAATCCTGACTCATGATCCCTGCAGCCAGCAGCCTGGGAAGGCAAACAACACCCTCTGCATCAAAAAACCTAAAAGCGTCCAAACTTGATCAAGGAACACCAGCTTCCCTAGGTTTTGCACCCCCTTTCAACTCAGGACCAATCAGAGAAAGGCAAATCTTCTCCCTAAACCAATCCCATAAGTAGCCCAACTTCTCGTTTATCTTCCTCATGGCAAGGACTTTCACTTGGAGCATAGTTTAAACCTTCCCTTTATTTTCACTTTCAGTTTTTCCAGTTTCCTGCCCATCTTCAGGTCTTCGTAAATGCAACTGAGGCCGATGTCCTCATCATTTTGCCTTGCTGTCGCAAAGTACCATATACTGGGTGGCTTATAAGTGACAGGTATTTATTTCTCAGTTCCGGAATGTATAAGTCCAAGATCTGGGTGCCAGTATGATCAGATTGGGGTGAGGACCCTCTTCCTAGATGCAGACTGCCGATTGCTGGCTGTACCCTCGCATGGTGGAAGAAGGGGGAGCTAGCTCTCTGGACCTCTTTTATCAGGGCACTGATTCCATTCATGAGAACTAGCTTGATAACCTAAACATGTCCTTCCCAAAGGACCCACCTCCAAATACCTTCAAATTGGGATTAGGTTTCAACATATGAGTTCGGGGAGAGGGGACAGCAACAAATATTCAATCCATAACAGGTGGCCATGGCAAGTTGTGAATAAATGGCCTCTGTTCTCATTTGGGTGATCTCTCTTTATTTCCAGAAAACTGAAAACTCACTGTTACCTACTAAATTCAATGAGAACGATGGCATTTTGGTTTTCTGTATTTTAAAATGGGCACATTGATAAGATATCAGAATTATTTTAATTGAAGAATACACATACACAATATGCAATTTGAGGGGGGCATATTTCAGTGAGAATAAACCAAGATCAAGTTCATCATGCCCTTGCAGCTAGGATGAGAACAACGTTGCTATGAGTTCAGCTCCAATGTTAGTTTTTTGAAACACATTTCAAGCACAACGTGGAAACCGCACTACACAGGAGTCAAAAGACTCAAGTTAAGAAACAATGTCCAGTTAAAAGAAGAATGAGAGAAATGAGAAACCGAGATTTAGTTCAGTGGCCTGAACTACTTTTCTCTGAAAGCAAGTAGTATTTGCATACTGTACATATATGACCCATATTGTGAAGTCACTTAATATTCATTTTATTCATATATCCTAATATATATTCCTATATGTTTATACACATATATTTGGATATATGAAATGTATTTCTACTGAATATGTTTTCTTTCTAAAGTCTAAATGTCTGGCTATTTTTTGTATATTGCATGTTAATAAACATTTAAAAAAATTTTCCTCACAAAATGTATAATTTAGAGATAGTTTGTGTGTCTTTTTAAATGTTTGTTTATTTTTGAGAGTGACAAAAGAGAGAGCACGAGTGGGAGCGGGGGGAGGAGCAGAGAGGGAGTGGCAGGAGGATCCAAAGGGGGCCCTGAGGTTACAGCAGAGAGCCCAATGCGAGGCTCGAACTCACAAACTGTGAGATCATGACCCGAGCCGAAGTTGGATGCTTAACCGACTCAGCTACCCAGGTGCCCCGGCTTGTGTGTTTTATAAACAATGTTATTTATCTTTAACCATGATGAGCAAACACATGAAACTCACGTAGAGTTGCACTGACATCTAGAAGTAAAACAGGTACAGTTATCGGAATGTTTTCGTTTTAGGCAAGAACTAGATGTTGTACATGGTGGAATCCCCTTTATTAAGAACGACTGTTCTCTTACAAAAGAAACAGGAAAAATTAAGGAAATAGATTAAAAATAGAGTAAAAAACTCCGTAAGCTAATCATCTGCCATTTCTGATTTCATTTCATAGCACATGACCTGAAATGTCCAGTCTCCAGACAGCAGTTGAGAATTATTATCTGTGAGTAAAATTTTCCTTTCCCAACCTTATTGGTAAGTGAGAATTAGTATTTTAAATCCAGGTGGATGCCTAAAGATATGACCTTCAATACCTTTTCTCAAATCATGGGTATGTAAATCTTTATTATGAAAAAGAAAACCCACAGGTATTTAGTACTAATTCTTTTGAGGTGCTTTACATAAAACAGAAATACTTTCTATGATTCTTCACATACAACCCACTTACTTGTCTGGTTAGAAAAATAGACAAATGGAGTAGAAACTGGTATTAGGTGGAATTTAAATGACTGTCAGTATTTTGCAGGGAATGAAGAATAATTTTCCCTCTGCCCTTCTAGGTTCTTGGATGAGAGTTCCTTGTAATAAAGGACAGATTCTCAGGAGAAAAAAACAAGCAGAAGTTTCATAACATGCATACCTCCTGTACACATGGGATTTACCCAAGAAAACTGAATAACTCCCCCAAGTTGCCCAAGCCATCACCTTAAATACCATCTCCAGCTAAAGACAAGAAAAGATATTGGGGGTGGGACGGAGGGTAGGGAGAGGCCAGTGATGGGAAGTTACCAAGAAAAACACAGTAAACAAAAGTAAATTGTTACACAATTTTATTTTTTTACTTTAAAAAAATTAATCCTTATTTATTTTTGATGACAAAGTGTGAGCAGGAGAGGAGCAGAGAGAGTGGGAGACACAGAATCCGAAGCAGGCTCCAGGCCCTGAGCTGTCAGCACAGAGCCCGACGCGGGGCTGGAACTCACGAATCATGAGATCATGACCCAAGCAGAAGTCAGAGGCTCAATGGACTGAGCCACCCAAGTGCTCCCAATTGTTATGCAATTTCAAGTGTGCCTTCTCCACGGATAGAGTTTCTAGATCAGGTCACCCTCCTTTTCCAGGTACAGAGATGGGAGACACGTGAGGAATGGGGCATTCCTTCTGAATACAAGTGTCTGTTACAGAGGGGCAACTTCTTACTTTTCAGAGCATCTCTAGCGTTGTCTGTTGTTTCTTTAAAATAATCAGCTCAAAATAATCCTTATGCTAAAGGGGCATATTTTGGGGTGAAATATTCTGCTCTCCTTCAACATGGAGAATGAAGGAAAATTGCCATATAATTCAGTTATTCTGATATTTGTTAGATAACCTCCACGAATTCCAGAATTCATGAATTTATTATATGAATCGCTTAGTAACATGAAGACGTGGGCTTATTAATTTTATTTAACATTATAGATCTAACAATGGCCATTGTGTGATTTGATGATAGGGCTTAGCTCCTACTGTGTAAATCTGACTACAATAAGAACATGGTCTCTGGCAGCTTGCCTCACATAAGATCGCACGAGTGAAAATAAGGTAATATGCCTTTCCACTTATAAGTCAGTAGGCCATATTTTTTAATAGCAGATTGATACTCTTAACACTCGGCTCTCTCCAAAATATCCTTTTGGTGAACAAAGGAATATTTGTTGAAGAAGTAGCTTGTTAAAACCATATAAAAATTGTAGGATATCAATACGAAAAAAAAAATGAGATCAGTGTTATTGATGGCAGATTCTCACAAGCACTTCCAAAAACAAGCATATCCTTTCCTGGGCAGTGGAGGCCAATTAGTGTGCATAGTATGGGAGGCTGCCATTTCTTCAGGGAGTCCCAAAATTACCACCTTCCTTGGAATGTCACTTGACTCAGATATCAGGTTGCTTTATAGCACCCCTGTGACTGGCTCTTCATTTGTCTGAATGTAAAGCAATGTTAATGCGGCCCGGGGGACCCGTAGAGAATAGCGCAATATCTGTCACACTTCAGTGTGCGTACAAATCCACCCGAGAGCTTGTTGCAATGCAGATGCTGATGCACTGGGTCTGGAGCGTGACATGAAACCCCTAGGTGATTCCCATCCTGTTGGTACTCGGGCCACCCTTTCAGTAGCAAAATAGTCAAACTTCGAAGAAGCAATGCTCCATTTTCATCACCCGGCACTTTATTGCACCTCCAGGTGGCGCTGTGTCCCAGTGCCCTGCCACGTGGTGGTGCTGCTGTGTCCCAGTGCCCTACCATTTCTCCTGGGGCCCCACGAGCTCTCTGGGTGCTGTTGTGGGGATGTTAAAGTTGCCTTTTGAAGCCACAGAGAGAACTCTTCCTGTTCCAGGCCTCTTCTTCTTCCGGGCGGGATGCAGGGACAGGGAGGAGTGTATCTACTGAGGACCCGTTCCACTCTTGCCTGCTCCTTTTTTTTTTTTTTTTTAAGTTTATTTATTTATCCTTGAGAGAGAGAGAGAGAGAGAGAGAGAGCACGAGTGAGGGAGGGGCAGAGAGAGACAGACAGACAGACAGACAGAAGCAGGCTCCAGGCTCCGAGCTGTCAGCACAGACCCAACAGGCAGCGTGAACCCAGGAACTATGACATCATGACTTGAGCTGAAGTCAGATGCTTAACTGACTGAACCACCCAGGTGCCCCCACTCTTGCCTGCTCTTGCTCCCAGCTGCCCCTGCCATTGTCGCCCACCTCCTCCCACTCCTCTAACCTCCTGTTTCCTCTCTGGCCTTCCTCTCAGGTCCTCCCTGTCCTCCCCTCTATGCACCCCTCCAATCACATCTTTCGCCTTTGTCTTCCCCCATGTCTCCGATTTTCTCCTCTTTCCCCTTCCCTCCTTTGTCATGTCTCCCTGTCTAGACAGAGGCCCCTCCAGGAACTTGTGTGATTCACAATATTCCCCAGGTTTAAAACATGCCCCGACATTCACACCCACCCACCCATACCTAATTACACACTCACTCACACACACACTCACAGACTCACACACATACACTCTCACACATATACTCACACCCATACACACATTCTCGCACATCACTCAGACTCATACATACACTCACACACACGTACGCATTCAATCACACACACTCACACTCTAGTATACGATCACACATTCACAGTGCACCCACTCACACTCACTCACACGCACATGCACACACGCACACGCACACACAGCTCTTCAGCTCTGCCTCTCCACTTGAGCCGATTGTGCGTCATCTACAGAGGACCATCTGTAATGTAGTCCATCGGACAGAGACAACTGCTGATGGACGGTATTCCGGATGGCCTACTTTTCTTTATACCTTAATCTAAGATTTGCTTTCTGTCGTGTCTTTTGCTCCTGGGTCTAGGGGACTGTTTAAATTTAGTCCACTCCATGAACAAAATTTTCATTGCAGAGTGAACCCAATCAGTTGCCAGTGGGTTTAAAAAATATATATTATGCATTTAAGTGATGTGTGTTTACGAGGACCATGTGAGAGGCTTGCCCAAGTCCTGGGTCAGCTCCATTCATTCTTCAACTCTCCTGGCTTTCTTGCATCCGAGGGGGCTGCCCCAGAGGCTTTCATTACGCACCTTTCCGCACTTTTCTGGGGTTCCTGTTCCGCTTAACTTTCTGTTAGTCTACACCTTTCTCTCCTTGCCCCTCATCTTCCATCTGTAGCTGTTATCTGAAGTAAACCCTGAAAGCTGTTCGTCCTGAAGCTGGCTTAAACTCTGACCCGCAATATGGTGCTGTGGTAACAGTGGGAGCTTTGGCCTTCTGATGCAAGCAGATGTGAAGGCGACAGGGCGGCTGATCCTGCTAATTTGCATTTTATTCATGTTTACACACAGTGCTGCTCCTTTGTTTCTGATGGCCTCTTCACAATGCTAGCCTCCTGTAAGCTCAGTGACTTAATTTACAAAGAAGGTTGGAGGCCCCAGTTCTTAAACAAATTCTTGAGTATCAGTGTTGAACTCAGTTATGTCTGAAATTTATACTGCCATGCAGTTTAAATTTGATTTACATTAAATCGGTTTCAGAACTGGTAATTATAACACATTATTTTTGACTGTGACATCATGAGAATAGTACAATTATTCTGATCATGTTCTCAGCTGGTGAATAGGCATTTGCATAAAATAATTTTATAGAAATAAAGTCATCAAGTAAAAATAGTGGTCCTAATTCATGATAATCAGTGGAAGAGTAAAGTTTACTGGATGTTAAATCAAATGACATAAATATCTGAACTGATTATCCCTGTAACTAATGATCTAACTTCTAATGACTAACAAAGGTAAGTAGAAAACGTTGTACTTTGCTTCCTTGCCATAAATTCAGGTGAGACCCTTTTGCTTCTTAAAGTATGTCTGAAATAAGCTTTGAACAATAAAACCTCAACGAAGAAGACTGTTCTCTCTCATTTATACTAAGTGAAAATACATTTCCCATATCCTAAGTCATTGAAGGTCTCTAAGTAAAATCTAGATTTCATGTCTTTATCTTGTAACATGGTGTTGAGAGGAATATTTTCTATAGCTGTGGAATCTTTACCCAGACCCACAGATAAAAACAATACATTTTTGTGTAGTTCTTCATCTTTAAGCTTGATGGATTTCTGGAAAGTTGTTTATGTAACAACAGTGAAAAATCTATGTTTATCCATAAAATGGAGTTAAGTTTTAGGTCCATGTAATTATATGTTTTCAACAAAACTGAATGCCGAGAGGCACAATGAATGCTATGTAAGACACAGCACATTTTTTTGTGATGTGGGACAGATCGGGCATCTTTGCCATTAACACCAATAGCAATTCCCAAATATTATACAAATATAAGCTCCTCCCACAAATTTCCAGAATTCCCCTAGGATTCAGTTTATGCCATATGAAAAATGCCTCTAGTAGATGATTCCCTCCTCCTTAAAACAGTTTCATTTCTTGGGGCGCCTGGGTGGCGCAGTCGGTTAAGCGTCCGACTTCAGCCAGGTCA
>NW_024412397.1:6518347-6526546 GCF_014898765.1 Herpailurus yagouaroundi | reverse complement strand
TCTCTCTCTGTCCCAAAAATAAATAAACGTTGAAAAAAAATTAAAAAAGAGCATCTGCAGCTTAACAT
Source organism: Herpailurus yagouaroundi (assembly GCF_014898765.1). NCBI lineage: Eukaryota > Metazoa > Chordata > Mammalia > Carnivora > Felidae > Herpailurus > Herpailurus yagouaroundi. Next base: position 6,526,478 of record NW_024412397.1, on the reverse strand, counting down.
ATGCGAACAGATCGGAAAAAAAGTTCCGAAACCTGCCTGATCCTTAAGTCTTCTCCATGTTACCAGATGCTGTCACCATTTGTATGGTGAGACATTTGTCTCATTTCATGCTCATCACTCAATATTTCAGTAATTTCTTCCGGGTCTAGCGTCAAAGCATACTCTAAATATCAGTTCTAACTTCCTTTGAATGGAAACTTCTCTGTTTCAAACTACAATCATAGATTCCCTCGTTTTCTCATACAGCTTCCTATTTAGTCCCTATGTCACCACTCTTGTTCTTGAAGACTAAAATTGTCTTATACAAACAACAATAATATTTTAACCACTCAAACTGTGCCATTTTTCTCCTTTTCTTGAGAATTTCTAAAGGTTTCTATTCACAATAAATATATTTAATTTCCTAACCATAGTCAGTAAAGTTTGACAGCATCAGGCTTGTACCTGTCACCATGCATCATTGCTACCTCCCTTAGTCAACTCCATCCATGGAAGCCATCTTGAAGCTTCTTGACAGACGGCAAAATATTTTCTGCCTCAGGATCTTCGCAATTGAAGTTTTCTAATCTGAGGACACTTTTCCAATATGTTATAGTTCAGTTGTATCATTCTGATCTACACTCCCATCACACCTGTTCAAGGAGCCTTTTCTTCCCTATCTTATCTAAAATACTGTATATCCTCACTCAGTATCCATAGTTATCAACAGACTTCCTACAACCTAATATTCGAACATATATTTATTTAAATATATTTAGTATCCATATCCCCCACTGGAATATAACCCGTTTAAATGACTCCAAATATCCTGATCACCATTCTCTCTCAAGCTTCTAGAATATTTTCTTGTACATAATAGGCACATACCAATAAAATTTTCTGAACAAATAAATGCAAACATGCAAAAATGACATCTTACTTGTAAAGTTAAATTTCATAAATAATGAATAAATGTAAAAAGAAGACAGAAGACATCAGGGGAAATGGGTTTGGAGCATGAATTACCCAAAGAAAGAAAATCTGATACTATGACCCCTTTTATTATTTATCTTTATTCCTGGTTGCAGTAAAACAGTAAATAAGTAAAACTGTGGATGATGCCTTACAATTTCAGCAGATAAATATCAACCCATCTATAATGTGCACAAACTATGCTGAACCCCATTAAGTGACCCTCACCTCTGTGGTTTTAACCACTGGGTTATGGCAAAGATGAGAAGATAGTCAATCCCTTGATTAGTTTATCACACAAGATATGGGATAATACTTGCTCTATTAGATTACATTATATGACTTAGGTAATGGTATACCACTACCACAATTATCAACCTTGAGAGACCCACTTGGCAAGGACCTGAGGGTGGCCTGTAGGAGCCATAGAAAGCACCCAGCTCACTGCCAGCAAGAAAAAGACAACCTCAACGATGCAAGGAACTGATTGCTGCTAATATCCCAGAGAGTTTGGAGAGAACCCGAAGCTATAGAAAAGTATTCTGATGGGCCTACGGCTTGCTTAAAGCCCGGTGAGATCCTGACCGCAAGGCACAGCTAGATCATGCCCAGACTTCTGACCCACCGAATCTCTGACGTAATAAGTGTGTGTTGTTTCAAGTTATAGTGTTCGTGAGTGTTACATAGCAAAATAAATCTAGTACACCAATGCTGATAACTATTTTGTAACGTAAATATTTTCAAAGTCCTTAAACACAGGGAAAAAAAGAACAAAAACTCTCCAACAATAAAATCTTGATTTTAAAGTTACTGGTCAGAAATGTCAAAGTAGAACTCCTTGAGAGACACCTGGAGAAGAAAAAAGATTTTTCTCTCCTCTGTTGGATTAAAAATTAGAGCATAGTGCAGCTAGAGGCATTTGTGAAAATTCATGACAACTACATATTTGAACTAGTTTTGTATCCCTCTACGGTTACATGTATGTTTCTTTGGGATCAGGTTAGGTCGAAGGATATGTATGGTGTTTATTTGCCAAAAATAATTTATTTATTTATTTATTTATTTATTTTTACAAGAATGAAAATAAGAGCTGACCGAACTTTCCAAACAGTCATACTGAAATTTTATTTTATTTTTTTTTTAATTTTTTTTTCAACGTTTATTTATTTTTGGGACAGAGAGAGACAGAGCATGAACGGGGGAGGGGCAGAGAGAGAGGGAGACACAGAATCGGAAACAGGCTCCAGGCTCCGAGCCATCAGCCCAGAGCCCGACACGGGGCTCGTACCCACGGACCGCGAGATCGTGACCTGGCTGAAGTCGGACGCTTAACTGACCGCGCCACCCAGGCGCCCCCATACTGAAATTTTCGACACCTGAATTTCCCTTCTGCTTCAGGCAGTGACAATCAAATTAAATTCTGGAGTTTGAAGAGTATTTGAGAGAGCGCTTTGCACTTCTGTTATTATTTTTTTAATTGATCTCGCACACTATCGATGACAACATTGCAACCACAATATTCGTAGGCACTTATGCATCGTGACAATGGTGACTTGGTCCTAGACTGCAGGAACATTCTGCCGTTGTGTGACCTTTAGATTTATCGGAATATTTCCTTAGAAACCTTTTGTCAATCAAAACCTAAGTCTTCTGACCTATTAGGTATTAAGTGTATAATAGCATAGCTGTGACAGGAATATTGTTAAAGATATGCCATACTTAAAAAGACACTACGGGAAGCTTTTTAATTAAAAATTTCAATTCCATAGTGTTATTAAAACACTGAAAGAAGATAAGAACTCTACAATCATTTTCAAAACCCAAGCTAAAGATAATTATTGCAAATGAGAATATGTAACTTGAACTCCATGACAGTCAAGGCAATAAAATGGAAATAATGAGTTGCATAGCGTCCATTTTTTAATAAAAGGAGGGATATCATGTATTTTATCAGGTGTAAAGCTCACAGTTTTTTTTTAAAGAAAAAATGCTATTAAATTTAAGAACTTTTAATAGTAAAGCCGGTTTTAGCATTTTCATGATTAGTCATATCCCATTTTATTCCTGAATCGGTACAGCAACAATAGAGAATCATTGGAAAATACTCATTTCCATATATCTTGCAATCAATTTTTCAGGCACGTTTATGAAACCCTTTCTATGTTTGCTGTGCGTCTGGCGATATTGCCAAAGATAACCGACATTGTTTAGGAGGGGTTGTGTGTCTTACCTGACAATGAGAGCTGAAATCAACACATAAACAGTGGGAAAATACTACGAGTTTAAATGATGATAATGCCATTGAAGGATGCCTATCAGGGTATATGATAAAGTGTGGCTGGGGTGAGTGTAACAGAGGCAGAAACCTGCAAAAGTCGGTGGATCAAATATTCAAATCACAGGAAATCTTACCTGTGGTCGCCCTGATAAATTTTTTAAGTGGTTTGTTTAAGAGCATGGCAAGGTTTGGAGAGTTTGAACAGTGAAAGCAAGTGGTAGAGTGGTAGGGTATGAAGATTACAGAGGCAACCCAAATCCAGACCACAGGGACCTCAGGAGGCATTTGGAGAGTTAGAGCAGAAACGTAAAATTGTATATCTTTTGGATCACTTTGCCTGCTGTTTTGTGAATAGTCTACGGTAAGGAATCAAGGTTGCCGGCCAAGGGCTCATTGCCTCAATCAAGGCAAGAGGCCAAGTTAGTGGTAACAGAAGAGTGGGTGTGCTGCTGGATTTGGGGTGTGTTTTGAAAGTAGAGCAGGCAGTGTTTGCTGACTGGTTGATTGTAGAATACATGTGAGAAGAAGTAATGAAGTATAATCCCCAGGGTTTTGGCCCTGATTAAGTAGGTCGCAGCGTTGTAGAAACTGGGAAGATGATAGAAGGAGCAAAATTTTGTTTTGTGCTCAGTCATTTTGAAATACCCGTAGATCAAGTTGGTTGATAGTGTTAGCGATTTTCTATCCATTTTCTATCCAATAGCGATTTTTTTGTTCTATTATTTCCTGAAGGAGAAAGGCTGAAGCCACCAATTAGCTGTCTATAAGATTTTCTCCTTTTCCTTGGTTTCTGTCATTTAATTATGATATGTCCTGGTGTGTTTTTAGTTAATATTTATTTTGCTTGCAGTTATCGGAGTTTCTTGATATTTCTTGATATTCTGTAATTTGATATTATTCACCGTTCTTGAAAAAAATTATTTTCGTGTATTTCTTCTATACTTTTTCTTGCTTTTTTTGTTTTTGTCCAATTACATATATTGTTTCTTATTATCCCAGAATTCCTGGCTGCTTCGTCTGTTCGTTTGGGCCTGTTTCTTTAATGTATTCAACTGGTACGTTCCATTGCAATCTCAGTGTTCTAATGGGTTCTAGAGAAGTTATTATTTTGTAATTTGTCTGTCTTTTCCGTAGTCAAGGTAGGTGCTCTTAATATCCTGGGTGAAGGATTCCACCAACATATCTTTGAAACACCAGCAAAGACAGGGAGTAGAGTGGTGGTCTCTAGTGGGTGGAAGGAGTATGAATGGGAAGCTCTGTGTGACAGGTATAATGCTTCCGTTATGTCAAGTAAGTTCTAGCGATGTACTGGACCACAAGGTGCCTATGATTACTAACATTGGATTGTGTGCTCAAAATTTGTTCAGAAGGTTAGATCTCATGTTAAGTGCTCTCACCCACAATTAAAAATAAAGGAGAAAAGTATAGGCCTCTGAAGTTATAATCACCTGTTTTCCATAGAATTCTTCTTGGACTCCATTCTAAATATTTCTTGCCACTGGATTAGCTTTTTGCCAGAAACCCACTGTGGCTTTGGAAACAAATATTCTTCATATACGCCAAAAAACCTTGTCTAATAAGCACTGGAAGATCTAATCCAGAGATCAAGAAAGGTTTAATGTTTGAGAAGCAACGGTATGTATCTTCTACAACCTTTTCATTTACTCTGCAACATAGTGCCTTGAGTTAAGTTTTCTTGAACCGCAATTTTCCAGTGAAAACCCTGGGGCAAGAAGTTCAGTATCTTACCTCCGCTCACAGCACTAGACAGAGTCAAAGCTGGGACTCTGAGGTGGAATTTGCGCACGTAGCCATTGCATTGTATATTATCTGTGTCCTCACAGTGACTTCAAGAAAATCTAAGTAAACTAAGAAGCATAATACACCCACCATTTTTGTCATGTACTTTCACTGGGAAAATGAAATGAGCTAAAATGATTTCCCCAGCTGATGCTGCCGATGAACTACTAAGAAGAGAGGATCCGAAGAGCCTAGGATATGTCTTCAAACTCAAAGGCTGATGTCTTCTGAAGTATGCATAAGTTTTAGGTAATTTTAAAGTCTAAATTTAGAAGCTTAGCACTGAGAATCTCAGCCAGGCTTCATAATTAAATGATAATAAGTGATAATATGAATATATATATATATATTATATATATAATATATATATATTAATAATATGAATATATATATTATATATGTGTATATATATAATATATATATATTAATCATGTCATGGGACTTAGGAGATCTTATACTTACTAGAAGTAATTGCTTCCAGCATAAGATTAGGCATCAGTTGCATAGCGGCAAGAAAGCAAAATATTTTCTAAGCAGTAGTTTTTCACTGTAAAAGTCTGAGAATAAAATATCTCTTTCAGGAGAGACTGGTTAGTGTAAAGAAAAAGAATGAGTTATAACTGACTGAAAGAATTAAGAAGTATATCAGCTAATTCCTAGAGAAAATGTACAGATTGATACCAAAGCAGCATTGGAAAGTTTGAAATAAGTATCTCATTTAGAAGTTTGATTTAAATTGTTCCATCATGAAAATGAGATGGAAAGCATTCAATATAAAGATATACATAATACATAATCCATAATACAAATGTCTATATTTCATAGAAAAAGTAAGCAAATAATTTATGTGTCTTAGAAGGTCTCCAACGATTAGGTCAGTGTATTTTACCGGTATACGAGTAGCCACAAAAAGTCAAGCGAGCAGGCTTATGAGGGATATGTTCGAAAGGGCACATGAATCTTGTGGTTTATGAAAATGTTAGAAGAGAAAGAGATAATCACAAAATCTGCAAGTATTATCGGATCCAAGCTCTGCTCATCAAATTTGAATAAATGGACTATTGAGAAAAGTTGAAGACCAGGAGTATTAATGTGGGGAACCCAAGACAAAACTCTCTTAAACCCACTGGGATGGAGTTTCCTGAAAAACATATGAGTGGAGATGTCCAGTGATCAACTAGAAATATTGTAGGACACAGGAGTATAGCTATATATGAATGTTTTCAATATATGAGTGGTTCCAAATCTATATATTTGAATGACGCATGTCATGTTTTAGAATAATATCAAGTAGAGAGAGAGCATTGAGTAGTCAAGGAAAAAGAATAAGAATAGAAGCCAGACGAGTGTAAAGTATTTAAGATTAAGAACAAAAGGCCCAGCAAATTTCACAGATAAAATGTGGTCCATGTACTCGAGTAACAGTAGTAAACAAAATTTCACAGGAACTTCTGAAGACACAGAAGAAGGCAGAAGCCATAGTCAGTGTTAGTGCCTATGAATACATGGAGAATTTGAAACGTGTCTGGATTCAGCAATCATTGATAACCTTTCCTATGACTACTTTAAAGTGCGGTGAAGACACAGGGTGAGAAGCTGTAGCAGGTAAAACGTGGAGGCGGAAGATGAATATCGAACATAACATAGGCTGCAAGACACAAAGTATTTAAGAATAATTTTCATTTGACTAGAAAATAAATTTAAAGGAGAAAAGAAAAATGAGGACGCCCGGATGTCAATCAGTTGAGCATCCAACTCTTGATTTTGGCTCAGGTCATGATCTCCCGGTTTTACGTGTTCTCACCCCATGTCAGGCTCTGTGCCCTGACTGGACAGAGCCTGCTGGAGTTCTCCTTCTCCTCTCTCTCTGTCCCTCCCTCGCTCATACTCCGTCTCCCCCACAATAAATAAATGAACTTAAAAAGACTTAAAATAAGAAATTGTGACAGGTTAAAGTTTTAGGCATTTTATCGGCTTTCACAAAGGGTTCTCAAGGTTTAGTAATTAAAACATTGATTTTAGCAGTCTCACAGACCTGTGGAACGGAATAAAAAGTTCGTAAATAGAAGCAAGCCCTCAATCCAATCTATGATTAACGTGTCATGTCAAACCAATGGAGAAAAGATACGCCTTCAATATACGATGGTAACACAACTGGCGAAGCGTCTTGGTAAAGATAAATATGGATCCATGCTTCATACCACAAACAAGCACAATTATAAATGAATCAGACATTTCAATGGAAAACGAGAAAGTGAAAGAACAAGAAGAAAATATGGCCTTTTTTTTTTTTTTTATGCGTGAAGGCTTTTCTAACTGTCATAGAATCACTAGTTTAAAACCTGGGCAAATATTTACAAAGAGTATCAAATTATAGTTTTTCTTCGTAAGAAGTTCTTTGAAAGAAATACCCCAGAGGGACCTAAAACAAAATGGAAAGAGAGACTAATTCCTTACAGCTGGAAAACAAAACAAAACAAAACAAAAAGCCCAAAACCCGCGAGTGAACAACAAAAAATCCACACACAAATTTGACTTCAACGTACGAAAAAATGTACACTCATTTAAATGAACGAATTAGTTTAAATAGCATAGGTTAAAGCTCCATGAAATTACTATCCAAAAGTTTTGTGTTGGGAGGGGCTGACCGACGCCAGGGGTTACCTGAGTTAGGGATGCAGTGTAAAATAATCCCACTGAAAGGATAACTTAGAATATCTACTAAAATTACAAATTCAGATTTTTTTCTTCTCATTAGGATGTCAACAGTTGCTAGAGGACATTGCTAGAATTCAAATCATGAAAACAAGACAGATTATTCTCCTTCCTGTCCCTCTAGTTCAGCAACATTGGCCCCCTTTCTGTCACACCTACACTCAGGTGACTCCTGCCAGAGCTGTTATTTTAGGCTGTTCCTATCTCATCAAGTGTTCTCCCAAACATTCCCAGCTAACTTCCTACCCTTCCTCAGGTTTTGGATCACATATCACTGAGGCAGGCTCTCACCACTTTAGTATATTTATACGGTAAATTGGTCCCTGGTTGAATCTCTTGACTTCTAGAATAAAGAGAGAAATTAATTCCATCAGTGAAAATTTAAGG